>NW_024427107.1:49818105-49964066 GCF_017311325.1 Ursus maritimus | reverse complement strand
TAGACTAACCGCGGAGTGTGGGACCTGACATGGGGCTCGATCCCACCACCCTGAGATCATGACCTGAGTCTAAACCAAGAGTTGGCAACTCAACAGACTGAGCCACCCAGGTGCCCCACCCTGGATGTACCTTTTAGAGCACTTAGTACATTACGTCAGTTATTTGATTACTTAGTCTTCTTGGCTAAGAGATGAGCTCCTATGGGAGGAGTCATTACTTCCCATTAGGACTGCATCCCTGTAGTGAGCCTAGGGCACAGTACATTACAGATTCTCAATATTTGACTGGCTACCTGGCCTCTTTCATTCATCCAGTGTCTTCTTTCTCCCATACCTGGCTTTAGTTCAGTTACCTTCACCTCTGTCAGGTGCCACAGTCTTTAAGATGCTGTGAACAAAAGCTGAAATGTGCACAGGTGTCACAACGAAAAACAATTTGGGGTCAAAAAGACAACATTTGGCAAAATCAGTTAAGCCACCACTAGGATCTCTCTGTGAATACTGGTTAACATATGTGCAGTAACACTAATATAACAGGATGCAGTAGGGCCAGGGAGAGTAGAAAGTACTTGATTTAGTAGTGGAGGGTCTCCATGAGATGGGCAATGGAAGAGTCATTTTAGTTTAATTATAGCAAAGTGCGGATACCTCTCTGTTGTGCTTCCTCTGTACCGTGATGAAAAACTGACAACGCCTAGCCTGTCACATGACAAGTGGAACTAAGATTTATATTTTGTCATTCAGGTAGCTCACCTTATATAATTTTGAAGGTTCACCTAAGTTTCTGATAGCAGCAACCTCTTCACGTCCTCTAGGAAATTAGGGCGCTGGTCCACTACCGCCACTCTACCCTCAATACTGTTCTAATGCCTGATAGTGTTCCCGGGTCCAGATATTTACTTCCTTCCAGGAGAGGCCCCAGGATATATATATTTGAGGAAATTAAGGGAAACATTATGGCTGGAAATGGGAACTCGGGCACTCACCTTGAAGCCACACGCACATAGCAAGGGTATCGCTTTACGAGATAGTATTTGTTTATACGGATAGTTTAGTGGTTATGGTTACCAACCGGCTGCCTGCATCCATTTCCTAACTCTGCTTCTTAGTGGCTGTGCCATATTGGGCAACTTTCTGCTAAACTTTGTGCCTGAATTCTCCACTTGTGGAAATGGAAATAGCAACACTACATCACTAATAAGGTGGTGTGAGGAGTATGTGGGTGAATATCCACAAAGTGTCTAAAAAAACTGTCTGGTACAAGGTAAATGCCATGTAAATGTTCGCTCTTGATAATATTTACTTAGCTTTCATGTCATAAAAATTGAAGGTTTTGAAACAAATGTTTTGAAACATTACATACATGCACATATATATTATATATACATACATTATATATGTTACATATAATCTTATAAAAATATTCAAAAACAGACAGGTTGAAGATGATTATCAGGAAAGAAGCACTAGAAGTCCTTTCAAATACTCCTTGGTATCACACCATTTCCTTCTTTGTGCTTTAAAGTCAGACTCTTTTCAACTCTCTCTGCTTTCTCATGTCTCCTGTTAATTACCTCTGCAACCACAGCAATTCTTTCCCTCAGATCATAGCCTGGAATCTGTCACCTGTTCATAGATGTCTGCAATTGATTTTGTACATCCCTTTGTCTCTATCTCAACCAAAGTCAATTCAATCATTGCCTCCCTCTGGTTATTTACTGAACAGGAAGATTCCTGAAACATCTGTTGTATGTTACCATGTGATTCTTAAAATCAATTCCTACCACTCTCCTTACCTGACTGGCACTGTGTACTTTCCTAGAAATTTGGACATTTCCTAGATTGTATTTCTTTTGGAGATTCTGTATGAAATGGCCAAATTATTTTATACTGTTTTTCAAATGTCATACCCACAACTACTAGAGCAACGAAGTTTTTTTTTTTTAATATGTATTAAAAAAAATAATTTTCTTATACTAGGTATGAAAATCTGGGAGGATTGCTTGGATAGTTGTTAATACTCATGTTGTTAACATGAATGTGTATTTTCTAAAATCTTCGGTTGCATGCAGGGATCACAATTAGGCACCCCCATTCCATTAAGCCTCAGAGCTAACTTTTAAAATGAACACATGGATATGGTTAGATATGTACAATGTCATAGCAAGCGGACCAAACTGTTCACAGATTCAAGTGGGTTTTGACTATAAACTCTACTAACATTAATGAGATACCCAAACAGAGGGGAGTCTGGCAGAAGTGGAGCTCTAAAGAATCACAGAGATAGACTGACAGTGTTACTCTAATTCCCAAACATGAAGAAGCTGCCCTGAGAAATAGATGGGAGTGTCTGGCAGATACATCCTTAGAGACAGACCTATCACACCAGGTGTACCCTATCGCTATCTGGATTCCCTTGAACACTAGAAGCATATAACTCTCCCTGAGATAATTATGTGATCATCAGCCAAACCTCTGACTTAGATTCCCATGTAGTTTTTCACAATAGCTACAAAATGCACTGGTCAGGCCAAATCAAGCATACCATGCAGTTAAAAATTACATATCTTATTTTAAATTAAGTATCTATCAAAACAGTTTCTTTTCCAATGTCTGTCAATATTTTCATGTCTTAGTTTCTGAATTTTAAAACAGAGAGCCAGACTCTGGACTCTAACAATTTCACTAAATTAATGTAATTAGTGCCAAACTCCACACTGTTGTATAATGTTGGGTAACACTGGTAAAAGAAATTAAGAGCTCTCTGTATGGAAATTTAACATCGAACATTAGTTGTAGACAGAATTAAGGGTACAATTGGATGGAAATATCCAAGAATTATTTCTGTAAAATTTGTACCTTTGAGATGGAAAGAATTCTAACAAATTTCGGATATGTGAATTCCGTAAGATATCCCACAATCAAAAAGTTTTTTAGAATGAAAATATTAATTTGCCATTGAATTACCTATTTTGCATTTTTTCACTCATTTGCACAGCATAAATGTATAGAATAGCTACTAAATTCTAAGAGCTGTGCTAGACAACTGGGCTGGAACCACAACATAAAATCTCTTCTTTTTGTGGAGTTCACTGTGTTTTGAATGGCCCTAACATCACATTGAAGGGATGGCCTTTGACCAAAACATTACATCACATCAAGCCAGCTGTTAGCTGAGGTACGTACCAAGGGCAGGTTCAAATGGTTGCCCTGTCCTGATTCTGGGAACCAGACCACACCACACCCTGTCTTGAGATATGACAATCATACCTGTGTTTTAATTTCCTCCACCCTCTCCTGATTCTTATTTGTCTCTTCCCCCCATTCTCCTCCTCCTTCTCCTTGTTCTCCTCCCTGTCCCCACCTTCATCTTTTTCTTTCTTCTTTGGCATGCACCCTGTTTTTGAAGGCTCATCTCCAAAACATGCATTTGCCATGTTTCTTTAAATAAATTTCTTTAAATAAATCCATCCTTAATATCTTCCAGGGGTTTGGGGGCACCTGGGTGGCTCAGTTGGTAAAGCATCTGTCTCTGGCTCAGGTCATGATCTCGGGGTCCTGGGATCGAGCCCTGCATTGGGCTCCCTGTCCAGTAGGAAGTCTGCTTCTCCCTCTCCTTCTCCTCTCCCCCCCACCCCTGGTTGTTCTCTCTCTCTCTCTCAAATAAATAAATATTTCTTAAAAAATATCTTCCAGGGGTTTGCAGGAGTTCACACATTCTACAGAATTTTTTTCTTATTGTAATGGTGATTTTATTTTAATAATATAAAATGTTTTACAGTAATAATTCATAACTTACTTTTTTCATTTATTTTTACAGAATATATTTTAGCTTCTTTAATTCTTTTTTTTTTTTTTTTTTTTTTTTTTAAACTTTTTTATTTTTTTTTTTTTTTTTTTTTTTTTTTTTTCAAACTGAGATCCTTAGCACCCAGTAGGAATCCAGTTCTAGGGAGTCCATAAAAACTGGGTCCTTTGGAAACACTACTCTAAATCTGAATAAATAATTCTACCCATTGCCCTAAAGAAATTGCTTACTTAACTAAAAATAAACAGAGCTAAGTGGCAGAAACCAGTCTTTCATGCTATCTATATTTCCAGTACAAACCAAGACAAGGATGAGATGGGCTCCTATGAAAATGGGCGAGATTACCAGGTCTTTCTAATATTCACATATTGAATATTGTGAACTTGTATCATATCACTTATTCAGCTCTTCATATTTATAAAAAAAATCCCAGGTCCTAAAACGTGGCTTCCAATTCATCCCCACTAGTATTGCTCTTCGATGCCATAGAAAAGTTGTTGATTATATGCCAAAGAAATCTTCATACGTCTTATTTTATTTTATTTTATTTTATTTTATTTTATTTTATTTTATTTTTAAAGATTTTATTTATTTATTTGACAGAGATAGAGACAGCCAGCGAGAGAGGGAACACAAGCAGGGGGAGTGGGAGAGGAAGAAGCAGGCTCATAGCGGAGGAGCCTGATGTGGGGCTCGATCCCATAACGCTGGGATCACGCCCTGAGCCGAAGGCAGACGCTTAACCGCTGTGCCACCCAGGCGCCCTCATACGCCTTATTTTAAATTACAAACAGCATTTAAACATGAACTGGAAGTTAAACATTATTCGGAATGCCAGCTATTTAAAGATATGAATCTATAATGGAATTTTCTCTTCCATATTAGAGTTCTATTCAGTTTAGTTTGGGTAGATCTGTTAATAGGAAGTCTGAAGAAAAGTACTGACGAGAAAATACCTATCCAATCCTTAGAGCATCCCTTACAGCCTGTTATTCCTGTAGCTGGGATTATAACAGTAGCTAGGACCACTGAATGAGTGTTTAATTCCTACTTATCTCTCCACTAGGATGTCTGGAAAGAAAGGCATGGAGGTCACTGGGATTCATAAAAGGCTCGGACCCTTCCCAGAGTCCCAATACCACAGTGCTGAAAGTGTTAAAGTTTTAATTCTAGGTAGCTTTCCTTACCTTAACCCAGGACACCAATCTCTGGAAACCAGACTTCTGAAGTACTTTCTCTGCTCCAGCTCTGACAGTAGAACGTACTCACACAATATTCTTGAGGATATGCATGCATTGGGATTAGGTTAGAAGGTAATCCACTTACCATGATAAATTAGATACAGACATTGCAGCAATTTACGGAGGAGTCTTGTGGAGCAGTCTTCTCTAGATTTCAGAACAGGGAATGAGTGGGTCGAGTAGACAAGACTACTGGGAACTGGAATTTTAGCTTTGCTGCTGGAATGATGCACTTACAGTTTGAAGTAACCTATAAAGAAAAGAAATAAAATGGTATCTGTAGAACCCAGTCTCTGTGACTTTTCAAAAACGTATTTCATCCAGATCAATAGTTTTGTCATGGCATAAGACACACAAAAAATACATTTTTCTTAAAATATAAGACATGTTATAAGCCACAGATAAAATTAAATCAACCCTATATGACAAGCTGAATGCTTTACCATTAAACGAAGTTTAAAGATTAATACAATGTTCATTCCCTGAAGTAGAGAATGCAGGGAAAGAACAGAATGTGTTTTTAGATGCACCAATTTTTTTCTCCATATGGTCAATCAGTTATGCTCTCTAAATTAGTTTTATACACTTGTGCTAAAAGGATCAAAACAAAGATCCTAATTGGCCATCGCATACATTTAAAAAAAAAAAAAAAGCTTCTTGGCACAAGTTATTATCATGTCCAAAGCTGTCACAAAAAAAGTCATTCACTACTACTTCTGAGCAAATGAGCATTTATATTGAGTAACATGCAGGAGGCAAGCCAGTATGTATTTACCTAATCTTTCCACATGCTTTTTATGAGCATCTACTCTGCACTATGTCCTAGGATCTTGAACCATAATTTTCGTAGGGCACAATTAATTCTGTGGCACTGTATCAGGGACTTCAGTTCAGGTCATTAACCCAGTACTGTTCAATTAAACAACATTTATTGAGGCTATACTATGTGCACATACACTATCCCAGGTACAGTTCAGGGATAAGGATAAATGACAAATAAGACATGTTTCTGCCTTCAAAGAATGTTTTATGTAAAAAAAGGATGATTATAATAAAATGGAGTAAGTGTTCTAATAAAGGTTTACACGGAGTATACAGAAGCAAAAAGACTGAGCAAAGCCCAGTCTTAGGGATTTGGAAGGATTTCTAAAGAAGATATGCATCAAACTACTAACATTAGGTTTGGCTGCAAGTAAAAAAAAAAAAAAATCCAAACTCAGAGTGGCTTAGAAAAGACAGTTTATTTCTCTCTCCTATAAACAAATCTTGAGTCTTAAGAAGTCCAAGGCAGATACAGCAATTCTATAAACACGAGAAATGGAGGCTTCCTTCTTGTCATTCTAACATTCTCGACACGTGGTTCCCCCTATGTGTTCCAAGTGGCCACTGAGCTCCAGAGAGTGTCTGTGTTCCATTCAGCAAGAAGAGGAAGGAAAGAAGGATGCTTTCTGAAATTTACACATGACATTTCTGCTTGCACTTCACTGGACAGAGCTTAGTCACTTGGCCGCTCTTATTCTATTGGAGACTGGGAAATGCAGCCATTATTCTAGGCAGCCACAAATCAAGGTGCCTGCTAGAAACTGGGGATAAAAGTGGGTATTGGGAGAAAACTAGCATTGTCTGCCATTATGTTTGTGACTCGGTGGCCTCAACCACAATATCTTATGATTCTGTACCTACTGCAAAGTAACAAACATGGGGCAGAGGTGAGGTGCAATCAGTGCATGGTTTGTTGGTAATTTTACATATTTGATATACAATGTTAAACATCAAACTTCTTCAGTTTTCTTAAATCATTCATAGAATCAACAAAATATTTTGTGTGCCCTATTATGTACTAGACTCTAACTATGAAAGACACAAGACTAATAAAATATGGTCTTTGCACATAAAGAATTCACTATCTAACATAGATGCCATCATGTAAAAAAATGAAACAAAATAAAATGCACTCTGAAAATTGCTGAGTATATACAAGGACATATGAGCAACTATAGGGGAAAAGAGAAAGAACCATAATCCTAATGGATTCTAATTTTAATAGACCCTGTATGCCAGTTGAGAATGCAGCTATAAGATCTATATCCTAAATGGTCTTCTTACATTCCCAAAGAGGTTTTTTCAAGTCCATCCTGCCCTTGGTTAATTGTTAAACCATATGGACTTCCATCTATTAAGGACAGAGGAACTCCCAATTCACCTCCCAAAATTGGTAACTTCAAACTCTCTCAAAATCTGTATTACCTGATTCTTACCAAAGGTTCAGTTACAAAAAAAAGAAATTAAAAAGTGTGTACTATTGTCTGACATAATTCTTTCTAGTCTTTTTTTTAAATTTTTTTATTATGTTATGTTAGTCACCATACAGTACATCATTAGTTTTTGATGTAGTGTTCCATGATTCATTGTTTGCGTGTAACACCCAGTGCTCCATGCAATACATGCCCTCCTTAATACCCATCACCGGCCTATCCCAATCCCCCACCCCCTCCCCTCTGAAGCCCTCAGTTTGTTTCCCAGAGTCCATAGTCTGTCGTGGTTCATTCCCCCTTCTGTTTACCCCCCCTTCATTCTTTCCTTTCATTCTTCCTCTTTCTAAATCTTAATTCTTAATTCGATCTTTAGAGAGCTATGTATCTGGATGCCATTATTTTAATACGTAACCAAATTACTTTTACTGAATTATACTTCAGGGTTTCGCCAACAGTTTGCATGGAGGGATGTCATTAAAGATAATAATAAATAAACGAGCAAAATCCAGACCTGTGAAATCAGTTATAAGGTTTAGTGGGATATTTACCAACACAAAAATGTTGCCCTTATGAGCACTCAAAGCAAAAATGTGCCAGGTTTCAACACTAAGAAAACTACTATACTCAATTTTTGAGTTGCTTTAATCCTATGGGGACATTATGCTTCTTTCTTTGCTTTAACTTATGGGAAGCTCTGCAACAAATTTGTCACATTTCTTTAAGAATATTCAGGCTTCAAAGTCTGCATTTTTTTTTAAAGACTTTATTTATTTATTTGACAGACAGAGAGAGACAGCCAGTGAGAGGGTACACAAGCAGGGGGAGTGGGAGAGGAAGAAGTAGGCTCCCAGCAGAGGAGCCCGATGTGTTAAGGTCTGCATTTTTACCCTAACTTTTTTTTTCCTCCTCTGGCAACTTTAATTTTTAACCTGTTTTTGATAAACACCCATACATATACAAACATATGCACGTATATACATACATGTATGCAAACACATAGAAAACCCTTCCTAAGTCTTTCTTAGAGTGAGAAAGAGTATAATTAAAGGCAACAATTCCAGATTTACCTGCTTCTGCAGAATGTAAGAATAACGTGAAGAAATTTGATCTCAGGATCTTTGATCAAACCAAATGAAACTGTTGTTTTTGTAGGTCAAAATGGCCAAATATTACAATGTATATGGTACAACTTAATATAACTGAAGGGTTGACAAAGACAGCCTCTTACTGTCACCTTCAACCTGACTCAACTTCAGACAGGCTTCCTCCTGACTCTGGACCCCTGACCTCTCTTTTCTGAGAGTGTTTACTATAGAAAGCTTGCAATTGTAAATTCTTCCTCTGCCCCTTTGAGATAAGCATCTATCAGTTTCTTGCCAGTTGTACAACCCAGTAATGCCTTTCTCAACGACTGGGAGCCATCCATTGGAAATGCAACCACCAAAGAATATTGTGCTCTACCTCCCAGTCTTGATGGGAGGATAGGTGCCTAACTTCTGTAGGCATCAATGAGCAAACACAGATGGCCTGATCGCATTGAGCAACTTCTTCCTAACGTCTTCCAGTTACTTTTCAACTAGCTCACTCTAGCACTTAAAACCCTCCCGTCTTCTGTTTCAGCAGAATTGAGATCAGTCACTGTCCCCTATTCCAAAAGTCTTGAATTAAGTTTTCCTTCCCTGTTGAACTCTACCTGGTTTAGTTTTTCCTTGGGAAGGTTTTTGTTTTTTTGTTTTTTGTTTTTATTCCTTAAAGTTCAGGAAATTTTCCTAAGATGCTGGCAATGTTGTTAAAAATTACAGACGTAGTGAAAAGAAGGGCCACACACACCCCAATGTTCATAGCAGCGATGTCCACAATAGCCAAACTGTGGAAGGAGCCAAGATGCCCTTCAACAGACGAATTGATAAAGAAGATGTGGTCCATGTATACAATGGAATATTACTCAGCCATCAGAAAGAATGATTACCCAGCATTTGCATCAACATGGATGGGAGTGGAGGAGATTATGCTAAGTGAAATAAGTTAATCAGAGAAAGATAATTATCATATGGTTTCACTCATTTCTGGAACATAAGGAATAGCAGGGAGATCATTAGGAGAAGGAAGGGAAAAATGAAGGGGGCAGTAAACAGAGGGGGAAATGAACCACGACAGACTATGGACTCTGGGGAAACAAGCTGAGGGTTTTGGAGGGGCTGGGGGTGGGGGATGGGCTAGCCCGGTGAAGGGTATTAAGGAGGGCACAAATTGCATGGAGCACTGGGTGTTATATGCAAATAATGAATCATGGAACACTGCATCAAAAGCTAATGATGTACTGTATGGTGACTAACATATCATAATTTTAAAAAAATTTTAAAAATACAGTCTTTTCTCAACACCCTTTACCTATAATAACTACCAACTTGGATTTTGATAACTTTATATTAAATGTGTATTTATAAAATAAAATAAATATTAGAAAATTGCATTTCTTTCAGATTTTACACCTAGCTGTTTATAAGAATAAAATATACGAACACAAAAAAATGCACAGTGGCCATTCATAATAATTACAATAATCACTCTGGCATTCATTTTGGTATTCTATCATCTTTTATTTTTACAACTACCTAATTTATTTCTTCAAGGATACATACCCACAAGGCAGTCAATAAAGTTTACTAAATTTTGTAACACAAAAGAGACTATGATGTGATGTTTTCAAAGGCCTTGGTGGTAGACTTGTTATTCCCTTTAAATGGCATTAAATGATTCATTGCTTATCAATGAAACTTTTCCAAAAAAAAAAAAAAAAAACAGCTTTAGGATCTTCAGGACAGGTTAAATTTTCTGTACATTTTGATGATTCATGATCTCTCGCTCTCTCTCTCTTTTTTTTTTTAAGATTTATTCATTTATTTGAGAGAGAGAGAGCATGAGGGGGAGGGGAAGAGGGAGAGAGAAACTCAAGCAGACTCTGTTCTGAGCATAGAGCCTGACACGGGGCTCCATCCCAGGACCCTGAGATCATGACCTGAGCCAAAACCAAGAGTCAAATGCTTAACCAACTGAACCACCCAGGGGCCCCCATGATTCACAATCTTTATGCAAATCCCAACATCATTCTCCACACTTAAATATGAATTTATAGCTCTCAGGCAAAATTCTAACATTACTAACAGCCTCCACGTGTCTCACTGTCACATAGAGAATGTATTTTCACATTAGGGAAAACTTTTTAAAATATATGGATTGATTTGACTTTGTTTGAATGCCCAGGCATGATAGTAAGTTACAAGCAGAGGGACAACTATTCTCTTGAGGTCACTCTTAGCATAATGTTAAGGAAAATAGTATGTGAATTTAATACAAGATCCCTCATTTGACATATGCATTAAAAAAGTGAATAACCTGGGGGGCGCCTGGGTGGCACAGCGGTTAAGCGTCTGCCTTCGGCTCAGGGCGTGATCCCGGCATTCTGGGATCAAGCCCCACGTCAGGCTCCCTGCTGTGAGCCTGCTTCTTCCTCTCCCACTCCCCCTGCTTGTGTTCCCTCTCTCGCTGGCTGTCTCTATCTCTGTCAAATAAATAAATAAAATCTTAAAAAAAAAAAAAAGTGAATAACCTGGAGCACCTGGGTGGCTCAGTTGGTTAAGTGTCTGACCCTTGATCTCAACTCAGATCTTGATCTCAGGGTTTGAGTTCAAGCTCTGCGCTGGGCTCCATGCTGGGCATGGAGTCTACTAAAAAAAGAAAGAAAGAAAGGAAAAAAGGAGGAAAGAAAGAAAGAAAGAAAGAAAGAAAGAAAGAAAGAAAGAAAGAAAGGAAGAAAGAAAGAAAGAAAAGTTAAAAAAAAAACGTAAATAACCCTTGAGCACAAAAATGGATTATTGAGATTATATATTTACCAAAATAATTCTTTTAATCATTTTATTCATGAATAAATTTGGGGCTTCAAACTGAGGTGAAAGGAATACCACATTCTAATATGTTCATTTTATTGTAATCACCTTGCCATTTAGTTATATAACATGAAAGAACTTCTGTAAAGTTATTTTACTTAAGTAAAAAAAGAATTTTCATAACCTAGTCCCATGAATACATAAATGATTTTGTATCTTTAAGATGTTAAAATTCCATTAGTATAAGTTTAAATAACCTGCCATATGAAAAATGTATGTTTTGATATACTCCATACCTAAGACAGTAAATCTATAAAAAATTACTTGGAAGAAGAATGAAAATTATTAAAGGTTCTGACCATAAGCGCCATTGAGTGTCCATAAGTGAAGTGCCCTTGCTTTGCCTAGAAAAAAGAGAGCTTAGAGCCCAAAGATGATACTAAATATTACAGAATAATTTCAAACTGGATAAGACCAATGGTCCATTGGATTTTGTTTAATTCCACTAAGGGCATTATAAGAGATAATGGGCAGAGAGTGAAGAATAAAATGCATTAAGTAGAGAAAAAACTTTTTATGCTAAAGATTCAAAATAAATGTTAGAAAATGAATAATCAAGGAAATACTAGAACATCTTGAGTTTTACAGAGTGGTTTCCTCATTATTATCAGATCAAAGACCTCTTCCTTGCTTTCTGGTTTCCCTATGAACTAATACCAGTATTTACCAACCTAGTTTCCCTACTCTGGTTGAACTTCCTTGCTCAAATGCTCATTCCTGTGCCTTGATTATACTACAAGGTTCTGATTCTTCTCTGTGGCCTGACTTTTTCTTTCTTCTCTAATTGCAAGTATCCAAATTCTTCAAGCATCAGTACAAGCCCCACAGACTTTATGAATTCTTGCCTCATAGTTTCAGGTTTTTCTGATCTGCCCTCTTTCTAAACTAACTTATATTTGATTTAGTACTTAAAATATATTGAGCATAAAAATGTGTACATAATTTTTCCTGTATACTACGTTTACTTGCTTCAATAACCTGTAAGTTTAAAAGGTCAAAAATTGTTTTTTATGCCCAAATTCCAAAGCATCTAGATAAGTACCAAGTACTCTCCAGCTGTTAATGAACTGGTGGACAAAAAATGTGGTATTTTAGCAGCAATATGACTTGAAGAAATGAAAAATAATGGTTTGAACATGAACTTTTTTCTTATAGTCTCATATTTGTGTTATGAATTTCAGGATCTTTCATGACCTCCAGAGATTTAGGAGAATATAAGTCAATCATTGGGGAAAGATATTTTTTTTTCTTGTGAAAATTCTAGTTACATATATGGACAAATCCTTAAAATAAACAAGAAAACCAAACTAAAAGTTTGCCTTTTCCCCTTATCTTATAGATGTTTCTCTAGAGATAAGATTTTTAAAAAGAAGAGGGTTCTGCCCTGAATTTTTATAATTTATATTATCTTGTTAATTTAATAAATAATAATAAATGTATGCATACAGAGCAAAATCAAAAGGACATACAATGAAGATAAACAGTTCTCCCTTTTCTGTCCTCTGTCCCAGTCATCTACTCAGATCCCCTTCACAACTGTTGTTACTCCCAGTATCTTTATCCTCATAGAGATATTCTCTGGATTTCTATCTATACCAAACTATCCCTAGCTATCTACTCATCTCCCCAACTATCCATCTAGTTAGTTTTCACAAAATGGTAGCCTATTATACACACTTTCTTTGGCACCTTGTATTTTCACATACATGTGTAATCATAAGGCTACATACAGTATTTCCCTATGGATCCACACATAGAGATGCCTCATTACTGTTAAGAGTTGTAAATCATTTCATTGAATGGATTTACCCTAATTTATTAGCCCATCTCATACTAAAGGAGATTTAGTTTGCTTCTGATATTTGCAACTACATGCAAGGCTACAATGTATACCCTTATATATGATACAATGTAAATGCGTGTCTGTGGGTAAATACCTGGAAGTAAAGTTTCTGGGTCAAATCTATGCATATTTTTAATTTTAAAGAAACTGGTAGATTACCTTTCATAGGTGTACCAATTTACATTCCTACCAGCAATGTATAAGCTTAATTGTTCTGGCATTACTGCTTTTTAGAGTACCAATAAGCCAGGCAAATTTTATAAATACACTTCCTGAAATGTATTCAATATTCTAAGCCAGAAATATTATTCCACTCATCCAATTAAGCACTAAGCTTGGTTATTCTACCTCTGTGATATCTTTAGAATATGTCCACTTTTCTCCATTCGTACCACTGTTGTCCACTATCTACTCATGCCTGCATAATAACAATAACCTTATTAAGTAGCCCCACTTTATTCAGTTCTCATCTAAAACATTGTTTTGTAGCACACTACAGCCTGAGGGCTCCTTGGGGGATGCAGTCATTTTCTAGGGAACAGCAGAACAGAGAGGCAGGGATGGTGATGTCAGGAAAACCTGGGTGTGATTTCCAGCTATGCTTCTTGCTAACTTCTGGCCTCAAGAAAATTAAGTATATTCCCTTGCTTCTTTATTTTTTAAAATAGAAATGTTAATAGTACTTACAAAGGAAAGTCACAATGAAAAGTAAAAAAAAAAAAATGCATGAAAAGACTTAATATTGCCTGGCACATATGAGGAGTTCAAAAAATGATAATGCCAGGGCCCTGGGTGGCTCAGTTGGTTAAGTGTCTGCCTTCAGCTCAGGTCATGATCCCAGGGTCCTGAGATCGAGTCCCATATCAGGCTCCCTGCTCAGCGGGAGTCTGCTTCTCCCTCTCCCTCTGCCTGCCACTTCCCCTGCTTGTGCGCGCGCGTGCTCTCTCTCTCTCTCAAATACATAAATAAAATCTTTAAAATAAATGATACTGCCATGATGATGACAATAATGAGGAAGATGGAGATTGTGATGACAATAAATTTGCCCCGGTATCCATTAACTGCTCTTTGCCCTCACATTAAAGTGCCAATTCCTTGAGACAGTTTATAAGACTTGAGATGATTTAACACCTGCTTCCCTTCCCCACCTTCCTCTCTCACTGATGCCCCACTTCCCCCCCACCCCACAAGTTACTGTTTCAGCTGAACAGACTTTTCCGAATTTTCCTGAATCCACCTGTGTCTCTTTAGCTTATAGGCCATTCACATGTTAGTCCCACTACATGTTATACACATATCCCTTTCCCCCTCTGCTGGGCTAACTTCCAAACCATTACAACTCAACACAGACAGCATTTTGTCCAAACTTTCCTAATCCTTGGTAGGTGCAGCCCCCTATGCTCTCTCATAACACCTTGCTCCGAATGCAATGAAGATGTTTAAAAACAGTTTAATTCTTTAACGCAGGTCTGTATTTCCTTCTAGGTTGCAAGTTCCTTGAAGACAGACAGGAAATCTCAATATAATCTAGCAAACCCAAGGCCTATCCTAACATCTGGGACAAAGAAAGTACTCAATAAACATTTGCAGGAAAAAAAAAAGAATAAATATCTGAAATCAAGAAATGTAAAATTCTACAGATTGCTGAACTAAAAGCCATATCCCTTTTCCTTCTAAATTATAAAAATATTATTTCTATATTTTTATCATATTTATGGGTTCCAAACTTCTAAATGTTGTTACTTTTTAGTAATAATTTTTAAAATATTCTTTGAAACTTGGATATGAAATAAAGACTATTAATTATGGCAACTTGGTAGAAATATTCCATTTTTCAAATGTTTTGCTACTCAGTTTTGTCCAGAATATAATTTAGTAGTAAAATACGTAAACTAACATCTTTGTTTAGATATGCAAAATGGGGTCAAACAATCTTGATATTCTAGCTACGTCAGCAATCATGACACAGACTTTCTAACAGGATCTAGACATGTGTTTCTCTAGAACAATTGATTGGTTAAGGTCAGCATGGATGCAGACCAAATAGCGCAAGTTCCTCCCAAGTTGTTTTTGCACACCACTGATGCTTAGCCTGAAAATATAGTCTTTGCAGAGGGTGGAGAAATCCCACATATTAAAACTTCAGATCCGCACAGATGGTAACCCTGGAGACAAGCTAATGCAAAGCATTCTGTGTCCTTTTACTGCACAGCAGCTGTCATTTTACTTATATTAAAGGCATTTCATGGGAGGGATTAGTATTCAATTGAGCATGTCAGTAATTGGTCTAAAAGCATTTATCACAGAGACATGGCTATATTTATGATTACCTTAGTACCCACTTCAGAAATATCCCCTATGTTCAACTTACAGAAAGTATTTAGCATAGCCAGAGAAATAAAGGGTTATGGGCCTTACAGTAATTCTTAAATAAATTATCACACTAAATAAAGATCACCTTAGAGCAGTTTGGGATTATTTTCTTCAGAATAATTGATTATACCAGACACTGTTATAATTCTCTGAGAATAAAATCATTTTATTTTTATATAAACTACAAAGATACCTTTTCCACCCATGCTTTTGTGCCTTGATTGCAATGTCTCTTAAACTGTAATGCAATCATAAGCTTCTCTGTGGCCTCTGTCTTCCATCTCTTCCTCTTCCTGGTCTTTTTCCTCTTTGTGCCTGATTCTACACAACCTTTCCTGGTCTCAGCCATGACTTCAAACTAGTCCTTTCTCTTATTTCTTCCCTCGCTGACCAACTCCACAAACTGTTCCTCTACATCCACCGCCTTCCCCTTTTTACCACCCACTTTCGCTTGCCCGTTTTTATTGCAATATTCTTATCACCAGTCAATGGCCCATAGGTAACTACTAATTCCAGTAGCCTCCATTAGTCTCCGCTCTCTCTGCCCACTCGTTCTGGACACTCCTTCTTTGACTACCAGGATGCTGAAGCATCCACGCTCCCCTCATCCTCTCTGCTCCTCATGGATCCATCATCTTTCTCTCATTTCCTTTATGTGGCTATTTTCCAAAGTTCTGTCTAACTTTGATTTTCCTAATAGATATTTCACCGATTTCTATGTACCTTGTCCTTTTTCCTGACTTCCAGAATCATCACTCCTAATTATTTATTAAACAGTTACCAAAATCTGTTTTTGTTTTTTTACTGCTCAGTAGTATTTCTTTAAGTCATTATCTCCTTTTTATCCCTACTACCACCACCCATGTTCAAGACCCTACTGTTTTTTGTCTTGACCAGCTTTTTTTTTTTCAGACTTTTAAAGCATCTAAAAATAATTAATGAAGGAATATTTTAAAATCTTAAGAGTGGACCAATGACCAACATCCTAATTGAAAAAAGAGTTTTAAAAGTTCATTAGATAATTTTTTCCCAATGGATGAGTTCTTTTTTAATTGAAGTATAGTTGACACCCAATATTACATTGGTTTCAGGTGTGCAGCACAGTGATTGGACAACTCTGTATTTTCCCCTATGCTCACCATTAGCTGTCACCATACATAGTGCTTTTGCAATATCGCTGACTATATTCCCTATGCTGTGCCTTTTGTCTTTGGGCAGTTTAAAATCTTAAGTGTTTGTGGGTGCCTGAGTGGCTCATTTGGTTAAAGGTCCAACTTTTTGATTTCACCTCAGGGTCATGATTTTAGGGTTGTGAGATCGAACCCTGCAGAGCTCAGGGGCAGTGATGGCTCCATGCTGGGTGTGGTGCCTGCTTAAGATTCTCTCTCTCCTTCCCTCTGCCCCTAGGCACCCCACCACCCAGCCCTTGCACGTGCACACACACACACTCTCTCTCTCTCCCGTTCTTTCTCCCCCCCAAAAAAATAAAAAAAAATAAAATAAAATCTTCAGTGTTTGCTAAGCTGCATGTTGATGTTTGGAAAAGAAGCACTCCTACTCCCCTAAGCACTAGCGTGCTCTGCTACACAGCTTACAAATCACTGGCTGGAAATGGTTGCATTGGCCTTAAAACTTGTCTCTGAACCCTTAATCCATATCACAAATTAATTTTATCAAGGCAAAGCACTTACAGATGCAAACTCCTTGCTTAGAAATAGAAATAATCATTCCAAGTGAACAGTCATTCCCTGTAGATTTTACACTTGGGATCCTCTTCCATACGGTCTATATCCTCTTCCATACGGTCTATCCTATATTTTCTGGCTTGTCTATATTCAGGTTGGATTACTGCTGTTCAGTGAATCTGTTTCCACCCTCTACTGAGGGCCTAGCACAGCGCTCTGTACCTCGAAACTGGTCAAACATATTAAATTGAATTCTCAGTGCAAAACTTAAGTTTTTCAGGTATATATTATTGTGCTCAAGGGTAGCACTAAATAAATGAGGCTTTTAAAAAGTATGATATATCTAAACTGCCTAGTGTTTTTAGAATTTAAACAAATTTTGATGAGTCACTAAAGGTTCAGTCCCATGTGGAAAGCCCAGCAGAAAGGATTGCCAAAACTCAGTTTAATTAAAAACAGAAAGAAACAAAGCAGCAGACTGGTTTTCTTTCCCCCTAAATAAATGTTTCAAGTAAAAAAATATCTTAGGTACACTTAATGAATATTTCTGTACTCCCAGAACATAAGCACTTACGCATTCAGAAGTAGCTTGGGAGAAGTGAGGAAAGCCGGCCACAGACACAGCGCATTTTAGGAATGTAATATATACTTATGCTGTTGCTTTCCTGAAGGCTTTTCAGGCACTGCTTCAAGGCCCTTCCCGGTTCAGCCGGGGTCACCTAGTTGATCCTCATCCCAACTTACCCCACCCTTCCTGCTTCCGAAGGCCTGGCCACACCTGTGCCTGCTTCCTCCTCAAATAAACTAAACACTTCCATGCCTCTTCGCTCAGAATGAACACACTGATCATTACATTCCCACTTCCAGCAATGTCTGTCCCTCACCTGTCCAGAAAATGTACTTGTCCTGAAGAGTCCAGCTCAAATATCAACATACCACAATTTAAAATTAGGTAGAATTGTGTGTCCTCTTCATATTTGTATCTTTTCCATGATATACATATTTCTATTGCAATATTTATCATATTTCACTAGTGTTATGGCTTAATCTGCTAAAGGTAGGTTAGTATTATATTAAATTATTTAACTATTTTTAAAAAATAGTCATTTACTTAAGAAACATAGAACTTGAAGTTTCTGACCATAGGGGTAGTGGAGCACCCTTGTGTTATAATAAATGGACAGAGAGAGGACATAGTAATATTCATTCAAAATGTATTTATTTGTAGATAGTATTTTAGAATAACTACAAAAGCAAAAGAAATCCAATATTTATTCACTTATCTGGGTCCTACTAATTCTCAAAGCAATAATTGTATTTTACATCTTTTTTCTTCATCCATCTACTACATAGTGTGGTTTATTACCTAGAACAAAAAGCCAATAAATATCTGTTAAACTGATTTTAGTTGAACTGCTATATTATTATAGTCATGCAAATAATTGACTTTTCTTCTGTTTAACAATGAAGACATCTGCATAAGAGATACTCAAACAATCGATATAAGAAAAAAACAGCCTATTTCTAAGAGAAGAAATTTAAAAGGTAAGAGTGTCCTGTTGATAATCACTAGTCTGCCCTGACATGTAGGCAATACCTTTTCTTAGGGAATACAGGAGCCTGGAGTAATACATTTTTCACAGACACAGATACATACACCAGAAAAATATGTGCATGTCACTCTTTGCTTAGGCAAGTATTTTCTTCTTTTGGGCATTATTTGAAAAGACCCAACATGATCAAAATCCATTCACTTCTCTTAAACAAGTCCTTTCAATGAGCCTGAAGAAGAACTGACTCTTCCCAAAGAGCTTTTCATTTTCATTTTGCAGGGACAGACATGCTTAATTAAAACTGAAACCTGAAGGAACTTCCACATTTTGGAACTAAACAGAGAGTGCCTCTCACCATCAGAGTATCACTGGAGATTCAAAGAAGCCACAGTCTGTGAAGGCACACAGCCCCCTCTGCAGAGGGATTATGTCACCACTGGCAAAAAAGACTTAGGGATTAAAAAATAGTTCAAATATCCATGCTGAGATGAAAAACAAAACAAAAAAAGGCTTTTCTTAGCTTATCGTCCAAACTCTTTCTTCACAGCAGCGCCTACTCAACAATTTCTTCATCAGCTCTTTATTAATACAAAAATTAACTCAAATGTCAACCCTAACTCTTTATGTTCTTGTAAGACTCCATGCCCCAAAGACATGAACTATCACAAATTATGACTCCTTGCATAATGACTGAATGCCTGCTTTGTCAACCAAAATGTTATGATTTGAGAACCATATAAAATGCAACATACTCTTAACATTCACTTAAAGGCCCTGGATGCTCAGAGTTATACAAATACATAGGTTTTTGTTTAACATCACCTTTAAATTTTCACTTAAAAACTGTGTTAGCCTATCTTCAGATGTGTAATGCCCTGGCTCTTTTTTTTTTTTTTTAATTCTCTGGTAAGATGGCATTCATTTTTAAAAAGCCAAATTTTATCAAGAGAATTGGCATTCAGAGGGGAGGGGGGTGGGGGAATGGGATAGGCCGGTGATGGGTATTAAGGAGGGCATGTATTGCATGGTGCACTGGGTGTTATGCACAAGTAATGAATCATGGAACTGTACATCAAAAACTAGGGATGTACTGTATGGTGATTAATATAATATAATAAAAAATATTATTATAAATAAAAAAAGAGAGAATTGGCATTAATGCAAATGTGTTAGCTGCCTCTGAAAATAGTTTTCTGTAATTCATTGATGAAAACCACTGTGAGTTCATTACCAAGAAGCTGCTTCCTCTACAATCTTCAAACGCTGCTGTCTTGCATAGTCCTTAAGTCTTCCATACCATTCTGGACTTGAAGTTGAAGCTTGACTTCTTTACCAAACGATTAAACTCTTTCACCTTCTTCTTCAAATCTTTAAGGGTATGTAGTGCCTCAGTAGCATCTCCATGGTTTCAAAGTGTATGATTATCTATCCACTGCATAAGATACTTTCCAAGCTTTTCAAATAGACCATACTATCCTGGAGTAACTCAGTGAAGCTTTCCAAAACCAGTAACATAATGTTGTTTTGAATTTTCTCACAAGTATAAAAAAGCCTATGCGTTAGAGATGGAGGTATATGCATGACCAAGCTTATGTCTTTTATGTGTTCACCTCACTCAATATATTTTATACCCCCAATATTCCTTTGAATGCAGGGGATTTTCTAGGCCTCTTGTGCTCACCAACTTTCTTCACAAGCTCATCCATTTCCTTAGAAAACATTGACACGATCTTGGAGAGAACTGCTGAGCTATGATAGAAGAATATTCTGTATCCTCCTACAGGGACTCACCCACAGCTTAAACATTTCCATTGTTGCAGTTATATAAACATGTTATGTTAGAATTCCTATTTAATAGTCAATTTTGGGTGAAAATTTCTGCATAATGTTATCACAAATATTTTGATAGCAAGAGTTCAGATAGTGAGGGCTATTTGTATTGCAGAAATCCATGTGTTAACTGGCCTCTAATTTGGAATCTTTGAATGAGTAACATTTCCCAACTCCTAGTCCCTCCTAGCACTAGTCAGAATTTATTGTCACCAATTAAGATATCTTATTGTTGTTTCTGCATATTTCTTATTTCATTCACTTACATACATTTATTGAATACCTATTATTTGCCAGGCAGTATGGAGGGGTATAAGAATTAATAAAACGTCCTCCCAGCTTTCAAGCATTTTGCAGCACTGAGAAGTAGACAAGCATAAATATAGAAATAGAGTATGGATTACAGAAATCATGGCAAATATTCTTATAATACAGTTGAGGCACGAAGAGAGAGACTTAGATGTTTGCTCATAAGGAGGCTGATTTCAGGAAAGCAGTCATTGAAAAGATGACACTTGACACAACTTCTGAAAAGTGAAGTGGGTGCAGCAACAGCCAAGACACACAGGAGGGGTGGAAGAGCACAAAGAGCATGACACGCAAGGGAGTGACACCCTGGATCGTAAAGCAGAGCAGTGGAGATGAAGAGTTCAGATTGAGAGGTAAGACTGAAAAGGGATCAAGGGCTAGTAGATCATGAAGGTCCTCACATTCACACAGGTAATTCTTGTCATGCAGAAAGTGATTGTTGACACTTAACGCATTATATATAGAATTCCACCTTTCATGTATTAGCTGACTAAATCTTCCTGTTCATGGCTTCCACTGGGAGAAAGGCCATCCCCTCTGCACCCCCGTAGCACTTTAAAAAATTGGGTGCTAGCTGTCATTGCATCCTGACCTCTGAGGGATTAGGAGAGGAAAGACAGTGGTGGGGAAAGAGTGTCTGCTATAGACACTTGTGGACTGCACTTATCCTCACCCCAACCTTGAGTTACCAACCTCCTGATAATCAGGAAACCCCAACCTCTGGAGACATTTCCAATACACTCTTAAAGCCTCCTAGTGCCATGCAGGACAAAAAATATTGGAAACCTCCAGTGATTTTTAGCTCTTTGATAATGGAACACACTCATTTTATAACATGTAAGTGAATATTTGAACTATGGCCATCTGATTTAAAAACATTCTCAGAAATTTCCTGGGTAAGAATGAAAAGGAAAGCCTATACTCGAGTTTTGCAACTGACATTGGTTATTTGTTGTGTTTAACTTAAATGAACTACGTAATCTCTCCATGCATTAGTATCTTCACTTCCTCATGAGGTTGTTATAAAGATTAAGTAAGTTAACACATGAAAAACACTAAGGCAGTGCTGGAAACATGTAAAGAACTCAATAGATACTACATGCTTTTGTTATGAGCTTCTCCAGTGTTCATTGCTCTTTCTTCTAGGAACAGCTTGAATTTCCATCTAGGGATATACCCTCCCCTAAGTCTCATGTGGTTTGGATGCAGGCCAATCAACATGTCACAGTATATACTAGCAATGGTGATCATTTCATGAATAGGCACACAGCCCAGTTAACAAAGAGATACTAGGAGTCTTCTGATGGGGAGGTTTGGAGTTTCTTGTTTTCTTTCCTGCTGTACCGTAAAGCTGAGAAGTTGTAAAGCTGCAGTGGCAGTCACCATCTTGCTATTAACCTGAGCCTGGAGCCAACACAATGGAAGCCCGAACTGAAGTAGGAAAAGAAACCAATTCCTGTTGACATAATTCAATCCAGATCCATTCCCTGGAATCTTCAGTTGTCATCAGCTCCATTTTGCTTAAGCAATTTGGGTGGAGTCTCCTCTTCCTTGTAATTGAAAGGGTATTTCATAATAAAGAAATTATCCTAGAGGCTGTAAAGAGACACTGAAGGAGTTTAAGTAAGGAAGGAAGTTGAATATCATTCTAGAAGCACTGGAGAGAGCTGGCTAAGGAGTCTGGCAGAAGGCAGGAAGACAAATCAGGAGAAAAATTATAACAATCTAAGTAACAACTGATGAGGACCTAAAAATGAGGTAGCTGAGAAGGAGATGGTGTAGTGGAAGAAGAGAGAAGGATATCCAGTGCCTGACTGGATCTGTAGAACGAAGAAGAGCATGGAGTCGAGGATGACTCCCAGGCTTTTCACTTCGCTGACCTGGTGGATGTTGAGGCCATTTATCTGGATAGGAAATATCGAAGGTGGAGTAACATTTAAGGGGGAAAAATGAATTAAGGTTTTGACATGTTGAGTGTCAGGTGCCTGTGACATAACTAGGCAGAGACATTAAGAAGGCAACTGGACAAGTAATCAGACACTTGAGCAAAAAGTGTGGCCTGGAGCTTTATGTTAGGCAATAATGAATGGAATGGCTTGAAGCTGTGGGCATTGGTGAGTTCGCCAACACAGTGTGTAGAAGAGGACTGTGCCCAGAATCATGAGGACATAAATAGCTAGGGGCAAAGAAAGAGAATCCAGTGAGAAATGCAGAGGAGAAATGGTCAGAGGAAGGGGAGGAGAACCCAGGAGATACCATGGCACAGAGCAAGAGGAGAGGTTTTCAGAAAGGAAGACATCAACAGCATGAAACATGGCCTAGAGGTCAGGTAATAAAGATCACTTCTGTTTGCTGTAATACTTCCAGTGGAGGTGGGAACAGATGTCTAATCTGACAGAATTGATGTGAAATGAGGAAGCAGACAGATTTAGAGAGGACTATTCTTTTCAAGAACTTGGTTTAAAGGAAAAGGAGGGACACAGCAGTGGTTTGCCTGTAAATGTTTGAAAACCAGCACTAAAATCTGTTTAGTAGCATCTGCCAATTTTCCTCACGTGAACCATTCCACTACAGAGGTGATTTTAATCCACCAACATGGCATTAATGAAAGCAGGGTTGGGAAGAGGGGCTCACAGTTGGCTCTCAGGAGGCATGCTGGTGTGGCTGGATCCAGCACACAGATGAACTAGGGAAAGCCATCTGGATGAGGGGTACAAAGTGTGGAGAAAGAGCTAGCACAGAGGGAAAAGCTAACATAATATATAAAAATGGATAAGGAAGCAACAAAGAAAATTCTGAAGAGATCAGGTCAAGAACAGATGGAAAGATGAAGTTAGTACAGAAAAAAAGAAAGAAAACCTCCTCTGGGGCTTGACTAAAGGAGGTGAGGTTGGATGTAGATAGAGAAACATGTTTTTAAAGATTCATTTATTTATTTGAGAGACAGAGAGAGAGAGTGCATACAGAAGGAGGGGGGCCAGAGGGAGGCGGAGAGAGAGTCTGAAGCAGACTCTGTGCTGAGCGGGGAGCCAGATCCAGGGCTTGATCTCACAGCCCTGAGATCAGGACCTGAGCTGAAACCAACAGTCGGACACTCAACTGGACACTCAGCTGACTGTGCCACCCCGGCGTCCTGACAGAGGAGCAGTTTTAAGTACAAAAATGGGAAATTGTACTAATTATGACTAAGAGAATTCATAGCTTCCAATTCCTCTGAGAAGTAGAAGGCAAGATCTTTGGTTGGCAGTCAGGTGGCATTGGGCTTCCAGAGGACAGAAGAGGTCATGTGGGGAATGGGAGCAGATGGGAACCAGAGGCAAATACTAAATATATATGTGTGAAATATATGCACACACACATATATGATGTTCTTATCTTCCCCCACTAGCTTGAAGTTCCTTTCGAGAAACAAGGCTATCTTATTTATCTTGGTTTCTCTGACAGATATCTGAGTTCATTTAGTTGTCTTTTAATATTATTCTTTGTTGACAGGCAGGTATAGAAGTAGATTGGCTGTTCGAATAAACAAGGAAAAATATGTAGGTATTTCTAAAAGGACATAATATTTTAAAGGTGTTTATAGGGAATATAGTCAATAGTATTATACTACCATTGTATGGTGACAGATGATAGCTACACTTGTGGTGAGCACAGCATAATGTACAGAGTTGACGAATCACTATGTTGTACACCTGAAACTAATGTAACATTGTGTGTCAACTATTCTCAAATAAAGAAATAAAGAAAAATTTAAAAAGGAGGTACTATTTTAAATGTCCTTTATTTCTTGATGCCAATCAAATCTCATTGAACTGAATTTAAGTGTTATAATTATGCTACTGGTTGTTGTTGTAGTAGACATACCAAAGCACTATATGGAAAAGGGTGACCTTAGTCCCAAAATATAATTTTAAGTAAAGGTGGTAGTTATAAAAGAGACTATACACACAGAGATGACACAAAAACACTAGAATCCATGCCCCCCCCCTTTTTACGGAGTAGGTACAACAGAACTTTAAGGAGCAGCAGTGAAACTATTTACAATGCTCTTCAGTTAGATAAACTGTCTAAGCTTATATCTATCACTTAGTATCTTTATCCACTGCATTTATATTTGCTTATTTCTGCAGTATGAATAATGCAAGTTTATCCAATGTATCTTTGAGATTACAGTAAGATTTGCTATAAATGTTTTACAAATATCAGTAAATGTTGAATAAAACAGAGGCTTTAGGAGAAAAAGTTTGGAATTTCTAAAATTGTAGCAGATAGAACAAGTTTATAGCAATTTAATCCAACTGTGTTCCTTAGTGCTTTTACACTCTTTATTAATTAATTAATTCATTGATTCATTTGACACATTTTTAAATGCCTGTTAAATGGGAAGAAGCATTGTTCTATGCACCAGTAACATAGCAAAAAACAAGGAAAAATCTTCTATCCTCATGTGGTTCAGATCCCAGTGGTACAAAAAAACAACACTAACAAAATAATAAAGGGTTATATAATATCAATAAAGAATAAATGCTCGGAAGAGGTGCCTGGGTGGCAGAGTCAGTTAAGGGTCTGACTCTTGGTTTCGGCTCAGATTGTGATCTCAGGGTGGTGAGATTGAGCCCGCCTCAGGTTCTGCTCTCAGCTTGGAATCTGCTTGAGATTCTCTCCCTCTGCTTCTCCCCCTGTCTCTCTCTAATATAAATAAATAAATCTTCATTTTGAAAAAAGAATACACGTTAGGAAGAAAAATAAAGCAAGGTAAGGGACCAGTGGGTGATGGCGCTACTATTTTAGATATAGTGGTCTGGGAAGGCCTATATTAGAGGTGATAGTTGGGCAGAAAATATAAAAGGGAATAATTTAATTTTCTTCCTATTTATTGGTTCATTATTTATTGTTTATTAGTTTGGATTTTGAAAGATTTTTTTAAAGCTTTATCAAAAATAAAAGTAGAGGATATAGGAGCTCAGGTAAAAATTCTAAAGCCCATTATTACATATACTTTTGCTTTTTTAAATGGGAGGAAATAAAGATAATTTAAATGCTTTCTGGTGACTTGCAGTGGCAGATCATTATTATGATCCATTTAAATCAGGAGCTTTTTTTTCTTTTCCCTCCCTGACAGCTGCTCCAATCACAACATATCAGTTCACTGCTGCTAATTGCTGTGGTATAAAAAAATCAGAGCCAAGGCTGAAAGGATTCAGTGAAAACAGTTAAAATATTCTGACTCTTGGTTTTAAGGTTTGTCTACAGAAATGTTTTTGGTTGTAGGCTTATAAAAGTTCTTCCATTAGCTCTGAAAATTGTGTCTTGTAAACTGACTCTGGGAAAAGGAACATACAAATACACAATGTTATTTACATATCAGATCATAAAAGCTAATATTTATTAAATGCTTACACTATTTTAGAGTTTGTTCTAAGCACTTTACCTCAATTAATCCT
This sequence comes from Ursus maritimus, assembly GCF_017311325.1. Taxonomy (NCBI): domain Eukaryota; kingdom Metazoa; phylum Chordata; class Mammalia; order Carnivora; family Ursidae; genus Ursus; species Ursus maritimus. The sequence continues at coordinate 49,937,778 of NW_024427107.1, read as the reverse complement.
CCCAAAGTTAAACTTGCTCCCTCATTTTATTATCTGTAAAATACAGAAATAGTAGTAGCTTCTTTTGAGTTTTGCTGATGACTTTATGATTCATTGCATGTTACGTTTGGCAAAGAAAGAAGTATATTTCTTTACAGAGGACAGTGCATAAAGACTCTGAAACAAAAATGAACTTCGCATGTTCTAGGTGCAGCAAAAAGGCCAGTATGACTTGTTAAACATGTATACCTAAATAGTATGTGCTATATTCCACGATATTCCTGATTATCTGTTTTACTTGTATTTTTGTTAAATTTCCCTCTGCCTATAGTTAAACACAGGCAATGAAGGAGTAACTCCCAAATGGTCAGACTGCAAGTGAATTTCCCATTGTGGAAACAGAAAACGTAATTACTTTCTAAAAGAGAAACATGAAATCCGAAATGTGAATATCCCTATAAGAAGAGAAATAGCTTTAACTAACACGAAACTGAAGGAGAAATCACTTTTGTTTATTTAGGTACTATGTGTAGATTCCTTCTTTTGACAGATGAGAGTAACCTGAGAAGACAGAGAGTCTTCACAACCCCATTTGCTAAGGAATCAGATCAAGACCAAATAGAAAATTTTAAAAAGGAAGAGACAGAGAGAGTGAGAGAGAGAAAATGATAACAGGCAAGTACGTATTTCCCTTCCAAATAGTAAATTGTTGTACAGATTCCAAGAATCACAAAATATATTATAGAGAACTGCAAGTTATAAAGCCTGGATAGTTTAGGATATAATCACAGTTCATGAGTTATACTTGTGAAGCATTTCAGACATAACAAAACTGAGGACTTCCTACTGAAGAGTTCAGGGTTTGTTCTCAACTCTGTAAAAAGCCAAATCAGCTTTAAGTTTTTGAGATAGCTATTACAATTTTGTCTTCCTTATGTACAATTTTTGATTAAATTTTATTTTTTTGATTAAATTTCCAACTAAGACTTTGTAGTTCCACCTCCATCCTGAGGAGGGATATTTTATTTTGTCCCTCATAACTTGAAGGAAAAGACAAGACTTCAAGAACATTTATGTTTGGAACTCTGAGACATTTAGAACTTTATGTAACAGATTTTGTATAAGTAACTTTTAAAGCCAGATAATAAACATTTACGAGGTTGTTGCATAAGGTCAGCGTCCTATGCGCACATCACAAAGCTCAGAGACTGGGGTTCTACCTCAGGGTGGTGTCAAAAACCTGTGCGATCTGGGGCTAGTCATTTAAGGAACAGCAATCTCAGTCTCTACCTGTAAAACAAGGGAGCTGAACTATATCATCTGCCTGTGACACTGTAAATGACATATTTCATAAAACATCAAACACTATTCCAATAATATTCATTATTTATGACCATTATATTATTATTGGTATATTGTATGGTATATTATATCATACCACTAAAGTTCTTTACAAGCTTTAAGATTCCAGAATTTTGCTAGAATGCTCTTTAAAAAAATTATAAATTTCGAATCCTCAAATATGAAATTATGTTCCATTAAACTAACATTAATTGAACTTTATTGTATTCTAGTTATTAGTAACAATCTATTTACCAGATATTTAATAATTTGAATGCCTTAACCACAAAACATGCCTTATTAGTACATGGTCTACTCTGTATCTCTCTTTTTGTCTGCTTCTGTCTCCTATTCTCTCTCCCTCTCCTTACACACACACACACACACACACACACACACACACACACACACACAAATATACCTCTTCATTTTTAGAGAAATCTGTAAATCAAACTTATAATAGTCTATTAGGTATGTCCTATGTTTTAGTGATAGTCTATATTTAGAAAATTCTCTGATTTTTATCATAAACTAATTGCCACAAATGTTGACATACATAGCTGAAATTTACATTAAATAATTCAGAGAAAGGAATGTTAATTTTTCTTCATTTACTGACTTTTCTTCTCTCCCTCTGTATTTCTCAGTGTACACTAGCACCACATTTTACATAAGCTCTAACTGTGAGTCACCTAACTTCAGTCAATAAGCAAACATCATGTGCAGAACATGTGCAGACTATAAAACTATTTTATCGTAATAACAGTGTCTTCAAAACTGTTTCTAGTCATTAAATATGCCATGTGATGGAGATATTTGGCCTTTTAAAGGCACAATTAAAATCTCATCTGGAAACAAGAATATTCATGAATTATCTTTGTACTTCTACGTTAATTACAAAACTTAATATTTCAAGTCATGTTTTACAACTCAGACATACTGCCAATTGAATATTTTCTAAGCATAGTTGCTTGACATTAAATTTAAACATATTTGTAAAATACAAATGCAGTTTTATTTATGAAGGGTTTATAATATCCTATCATCATGTTATAGATATTTGCTTAACATCTGAATTAAGTTCAGTGCCTAAAATGACTCTTGCTAGCATGAGCCATTGGTTTATGTCAACATTTCCAGGTCATTAAGAAGCCATTCTGGTCCAGCATTTAGGATTGAAGTAATAGGAAGTTCTGTCAACCTGCCACAGTGCCAAAAATTCTCTAATTTGGTATTCATCTCCTAAAAATGGCTGAAGTGATTCACCAAAATTAACATACCTTCAGAACAGAAAATTGAAGTCAATGTACCAAGGCTTGCCATTGTCCCTCCCCAAATGAGACTTTTATGGGATAGGACAAAAAATTCTGCCCTAAATTAAAGATAGTGGACACAACCTGATTGCAATGCATCCCTCTGAATTTAGGCATAAGTTTAGGCATAAGTCTACATTTGAAATGTGAATATGAGGTAGAGTATATTACAGAGGGACTGGTGGAAAAAAAAAAACAGGCCCTTAATGACTAGAATCTGGTACCTTACTCCCAAGGAAGTAACTCATAAGGCCATCATCCAGAGTATCCTGATGGAACACATCCAAGTCTCTGGCTCTGCCGCTGGAACCACTGAGTGCCTGCAGTAAAACTGCTACTCCCCCCTAAAGCACACAAGAAAATACTCAGTGTCCTTGGTAATCCATGAAATCCTGGATGATGTCTACTCCTCTTCTATACTCTCAGTATGTACCTTACCCTACCTGGATAAACTGTGATCCTTTAATCTGCTTTTTGGCTAGACTTCCTCTCCTCACTTCTTCCCAATGAGCCTAAGGAAAATTAAATTGGTATTAAGTCAACTTTTGTATTTATATCTTGTGAGTCCCCATTATCTAAGTAAAAACTCACTCTTTTAGAGGAAAATTAAAGATCCCAAACCTAGTTCTAATTCTTGATCCAGAGAATTAGTATTCAAACAGATTAGGAATCAAATAATCCAGGAATCACTTAGCTCAAATAACTTTCTCTGATTTTACTTCAGTGAACAGTGTACTATAGTGATTACAACCAAAAGGGTATGATGGGCTGACAGAGGGAGGACAGAAGGAAAGATCCAAATTATCATGCTCTCCCATGGAAAACAGTCTGAGTACAACTCAGCCTTTAATTCTGGGTGGCCGAGAAGGAAACATCAGGATCACAGTAGGCATTCATTCAAGTATTTGGGGGGATATACTACATACTACTGCTCAGTTCGGAATATCCAGAAATCAAGGAGAGAATTTGATCTCAAGGAGCTCAAGGTTGCGGGGTGGGGACAGAGATGGAAGTGAACAATTAAAATATTATATCATTATTGTATGCCTGGGCATTAGAAGAGGAAAGTTGAAGATACAAAGCCACTGAACCAGGCAAGGGAAGGTGGGTCTGAGCCAACTTCCTAAAGTAGGTAATGTCAAAGTTTTAAAAAAATGCCAATTAAGCCACTCTGAGAGAGGGACGAAATATATGCCAAGGCCACAGAGAGAGTATGGTGTGTTTAAATGGTTAAGGATAGCTAAAATGTGAGTGGGTATGTGATCCATGCATCTGTGTGTGTGTTTGGGGTAGGACACGAGATGAAGCAGGAAACGTGGGTATGATGTTTCAAGAAAGGTATAAGGCAACTTTTTCTTTTTTTTGGATATGACACTTAAAGCACAAGTAATCAAAGGAAAATAGATAAGTTGGAATTCAAAATTAAAAACTTTTGCCTGTCAAATGACACTATAAAGAAAGAAAGTGAAAAGACAATGAACAGAGTGTGAGAAAATATTTGCAAATCATGTATATGCTGAGGCTCAGTATTCACAACACATGAGTAACTCGCCCTACTCAACAACAACAAGAAAACATAACCCAATTAAAATGTGGGCAATTACTGAATTAAAATGCCATATGTTTTATAATGTTTAGAAACTAGAGCTGTCATACATTCCTGAAAATGAAAATGTAAAATGTAAAAAAAAAAAATGTGGAAAACAATTTGACAGTTACTCCAAAATTGAAACATAGTGCTATCATGCGACCCAGCAATTCCACGCCTGGGTATCTATACAAGAGTACAGACAACATATAGCCACACAAAAAGTTAAACATGCATGTTCATACAGCATTTTCATAATACCCAAAAAGTAGAAGCAACTCAAATGTTCAACAACTGATGAGTAAACAAGATATAAAATACCCATATGATGGAACACTGTTCAACCAGAAAAAGGAATGAAGTACTGATACCTGTTACAACATGGATGAACCTTGAAAACATTATGCCAAGAATATGGACAAAAGGGGTCACATATTGTATGATTCCATTTATATGAAAAGTCCAGAATAGGCAAATCTATGGAGACAGAAAGTGGACTTTGGCTGTTTGGGGCTGGGAGAGGGAAGAGTGGGAATTCACAGCTAATGAGCATGGAATTGTTCAGGGGTGATGGAAACGTTCTGGAATTATATAGTGCTTATGGCTGTACAGTTTTTTGAATATATTAAATATATTAAAAACCACTGACTTGTATACTTCAAAGGGGTGAATTTTATGGCATATGTATAATCGTTCAATTTTTTTTTAAAAAAAGATTTAATGTGTTGTCAAAGGCAACTTAAAATTTACAGACATACATGGTAAGCCTGAGTTTCACTTATAAGATACAAGTCTCCAAAACCCAATTTTATCTTTCTTAGATTTTCCTATGATCAACCCTTGTATTATAAATGCATTCAGTTTCCTACCAACAAGTTACTTAGGCATCAGTAAAAATCTAATTCATTACAATAAGCTTTGCAAGTTTAAGTATACATGACAAGATCTTAAGTGTTAGTTTTTTTTCCATAATATTTTAAGAAGTGAAGATACAACTAGAAGAGGATCCAACTAGAAGAAATATGGCAAAAACAGATTCTTAAAACAGTATATGCACAGCTCAAATTTTAAAGTTATCATTTTATCCTAAGTTTTACCTTGATCCCCTCTCAGCTTTGCATCCTAATTTCTTAACACATGACTTGATTTTATAAATTCCCAAATCCAAAAAAAAAATGTTCTTACTTATTTTATGGGGAAAAAAAAGTGTGTGCGTGGGTAGTAGGGAAGAAGGAAAGTAGATGCACATGCACAGACATCCTCTCCTAAGAAATACATCTAACAAATGGTGTCGAAAGCATGCTTGAAGATCTTGTATGCAGTGTTTCCCAATACAAATTACAAAGAATAAAGTTTGTCAAAATGAGATTTATGACATTTTCTTCTGTAGTTCAACACAAATTATTTCAAAGCCATCATTTGTTATATTTTTATTAAAAAACTAATAAAAGATCTGTTTAAAATAATTTTATAATTTATTTCTAAGACACCTCTGAGATGTTGCAATTGAATTGAGTTTGCAAAGAAATTAAATGCAATTGTATAAGTGTTTCAGTGACAAATTAATCTATGGTAACAATAATTTTAATTGGGAAAAACATTTGAAGCAATTTTTCAAACATTTCATTTCAATCAACTAATGGAAAATATCCAATCATATTTGCATAAAGTTAATTTTGAAATGTTTTGTTGGTATTAGACAATTAGAATGCAGTACTGTGTTTTGTCATTGAATGAGATGTCTGTTTACTTGAGGACTGAGGATAAAGTAAACTGAAATATTTATAAAGTAGGGCAAATAGTACTGGAGTAGTAGTTCATAAACAAACAAGTAACAAGCAGGTCTTGAACAAGATGGTCATTTATTGTACTGAAGTGATTCTGGGCAACTCACCAACACTGAATCACTGCAATATGCAAATAGAATAACTCCAAAGTCTAAAAGATATTTACAAAGAAACTTAGCTCCTCTTAGCACTTCATACTTTTTTTAATTACCTTTTTTTTTTTCCCCAAACCAACTGGTCAGCCTTTATCAAAACTATCACGTAGAGGTCAGAGAAGGATTATTATTTCTGAGCATTTAGAAAAAGTTGGCCACACATTCTTGTAGAAGAGATGCTTCTAACATATTTTGCTGTGGTCAAATCAAGTTGGTTGAATGTTTCAAGGCTGACCAAAATGAGAGTGTCGCCAGCTCTTCATACCTCGATGACACAGAAAATGAATTCAAGAGCATTGACCTGCACTTATATTGGATCATGCTGGTTCTCTCCAGTGCCGGAAAGGAAGAGTCTTGAGAAGACAAGCCATAATCAAGGAGGAGTTCCTACCACCCAGCAATAATAAACCACATTCACCCAGAAAATAAAGCATGCCCAGAGAAACTTCCACCCATTAGATGATTTTTATGTTTCTTCTTGATACCACAAAGGAGCATGTTTTCCTTTTTTACAGTACCAAATGCTAACTGAGCTTCAGTTGAAACAGACAGGTTGGTCCAAGAAAATTAAAGAACTGTGAAAAAGTCCAGTTTTTAACCCAAAGGACTTACTTCTGCAACACTTGCATACCCTTGACCTTAGGGTGAAATAGTTTCTTCCAATGAGGCTTCTACATTACCCTATTGTGAGGCTGACCTAAAAACAAATATATGAAGAAACCAATTCTATTTTGAGGAATGAACAGTTGTCCTCATTCAACATTTCTTTCAAGTCTTTAATTAAGTGCCTGGCATTGTGTTAAGAACTGCAAATGCAAGTAAGATATAATTACTAAGCTTAAAACATTCAGTCGAGTGGGGGAAATAAAGGAAATGGTATGCATAAAGGCCAAGAAATATAAAACAGGATGGCAATTCAGGAACAAAGAACTTTGCTGTGGCTAGATCACAGGGTAGTATGGGGGACTGTCCAAGAATGAGACCAGGGTGGGAGACAGAAGTCACAGCGTAGCCAACATTTATTAAGAATTAACTATATCGCAGCTGCTATCATAAATATGTCACATTTTTTTTCATCCAGTCCTTACAAAACAAGTTGATAAGGCAGATCTCATTTTGATCATCCCATTGTAGATGAGGAAGCTGAACTATAAGGAAGGTATGTACACTGATACCCATGCTGCCCAACTGATAAGTAGAACTGTGCTTTGATCTCAGCTCCCAGATTCCAGATCCTATGTCTATCATTAAAGGTCTGTGCACAAAAAAAAAAAAAAAAAAAAAAAAAAAGAATTTGCATTTCCCTCATAGGTGAGAAGAGATCACTGTTGAGTATTACACAGAGAAGTAGCACAATTAGCAGGACCCTGAAGTTGAACATGGATTAGAGGAGACAGACCATAGAGCTGGCACATTCCTAGAGTGCCAACATGGCAACCCAAGCTGGAAACGATAGAGCTGTGAATTTTGGCAGCAGAAATGGAAAGGAGGAATAACCCTATCAGAGTATTAATTCATTTAGAGATATTTAAATTTCTAAGTAAGGACTACAGAATAAGAAATATGCCCTTGATAATCCCTAAAATTCATCAAATGTCCTGGTCTAGAAGGATGGTAGGTGGTGAGGAATTTTGTTATGGTGTTATTTCTGTTCAGGATTCTTCTTTTTTCCTATTACTTTCTTTATTTTTTGTCTTTTATTCTTTGCTCTAAAACGAAATTGTCACCCTTTCAATCTATGAATCTCAGAAATGAGGCTTATTGACATTGTAGTTGAGTGTATTCCCCACAATCAGCTTCCAGCACAGTTGTGTTTATGCTCTACCATAGCCTCCTGAGGCATCTAAGAGTATAGTTATGCCTTCTTTGCATATTACATTGATTTTTAATTTTTAATGTGGGATTTTTTTTAATCTAAAAGAGAATTTTACTGGATAGAATTAAAAACAAGCAAATAATAAATGTCATCATATTCTTCTCCATCGTTCTGGAACAAATAAAGCTAACCTACAATCATCAGTGCATCTTACACCTCCCAGATTTGAAAGGTCCCAAACATGCTTATCAGGGCACTATCTTCCGATTCACATAGCAACCAAAGACTACCATCTTTCAAGTACAACTTGTCCTGACTCCTTGGCACTTATAACACCCTAAAGAATGTTACCTGACAGAACACAAACAGTATACACTTTACTCCAATGTGGTCTGTTTTTATTTCTCTAGGAGTTCTGAATAATCAGTACAGCAAACTGAGGAGATAGCCATTAGAATGGAGGGAAAACATGCTCCTAGTTTTTTGAGAATACCTGTATCTGAGCTGTCCATAATTCTTTGAGATGGAGACTAACACTTCAAAGATGTTCTAAAATATAAGTGACTAACTGAGGGAACTGGTTTGGTAGAGAAATTTGCTATTTGCACCGGCTGACTGACACTTGGCATCAAAAGGAATTGAATTAGACAATGGGTATTTGTTACTCTTGTTTGTTTTACTTCTCTGGTTTAAGAACTTCTCATTCTCTGTTCATGCCATTTCACCTTTCCCACCACAGACAGGTACTCAGTCCATATTAGTCAGAGTTTCTCATCCCTCTGGATGTAAATTTACCCTTACACACATGGCCAAGAAGGACTGAACGTAACCCTTCTGAAGAAATTATAAACATGAGGAGAAAGAGACTCTTGGCCTTTTCTCTGGGATTGTTAGCTATGAGGCCATGTAAGCCTGGCACTGACAGCCAGACATCTTTCCTGCCATGTGTTACCCAAAAATGATGCCAAAATAAGGAGTTAGTAAAAACAAGAGAGACACACAGATTTCCAAAATTCTAGTGATATCACAAGATCCACTGCATCCACTGTGTTTGAATCAACCCACACCCTTGATAAACTTCCCATCCCTTTTTCAATTCAGCTAATTTGAATTGAATTTCTGCCATTTGCAGCTGAGAGGGTTCTGATTACCAATGCAAGACCCACAGTAAATTAGTTTCTTCTCTTTGAGAACACAAAATAGAACACTGGTTAAAATAGGTACATTATATAGTGAAATAAATTTATGTTTTGCTTATCAATAGATTAACTCAAATTAGAGCTGGTATACATAATTCCTTCGGCATTGAGTAACCAACTTTTAGAGAATCTTGAGGTACAAAGCCAAAAAGTATTCTTTTTAGAAGAAACATTTATTAAAAAAAGAAAAAGACAATGATAGACTAAAAGAGACTTTTTCAAAAGCAGATAAACAGTAGGAATCTGAGGATTTCAACAAGATTTAAAACAATGTGGAGAGCTGCATTTAGCAAGGTACATTTTCAGTTGAGGACAATGGAAAACATGAGTGAATATATTTCATGAATTATGCATTGTATCAGAACCTCATTTTGTAAGCATTCTGACCTCTGCTATTTCTGTGCTAGTGTCTATTGTACTCCCAATTAATCAGAAACAAAATTAGCATGGTAGATAATAGATAATGCTAGAATTAAAGACAGAAAGTTGAAAATCCTTATAGTAATTTAACATTTAAAAGCATGAAATTAGTTTTGAAATTAAAATGAAATCAAAGAGCAGGAGCAAAAAGTAACTTCTTTCTGGTTCAGGCTAAATTTTTAGGAGGACGTAAAATTGCTCTATATTTTTATTCTCCACAAAGTAGTTCAAATGTGAATGAATTAAATATATAATAAAAGTATAGAGAGCAATGAGTTGATCAATGTAGGTTCTGCATTAGAAGTGAATTTGGGACAATGAAAAAGAATCTAATGGTGGTTAGATACAGGAGAAAACTTTTATAAAGGATGCTTCATTACTGAAATTACAGGTAAATATTTGCATCATAGATGAGAAATTAAAATAAGCATCTATGGTTGTGAATTTTCTAAGAATTAAAATAATTTAATGATTTCTCTCATAAAAGAATATTAATTACATGTTAATTATAACATATTCCCTCTATAAATTATGCACTATTTTATAAAATAGATGTTCTAAGCAGAAAAATTAATAAAAAGGTGAAATCTCCTACAAAGTCCAGAGAAGCTTTCATGATGTCCCTCAGCTCGACCACTACCTTTCTGACTTGCTTCCCTATTGCTTTCCTCAGCTCTCTCTGCTTCAACCCAACTGGCCTCCTTAATGCTCCTCAAAAGTTCCAGGTGTGCTCCAACCTTGCATGGGCTGTTTCCTCTGCCTGAAATGTTCTTTGGTTTGATATTCACACCCCTCACTTCCTGTCTTCCTTCAGGATTTTATTGGAGTGCAATTTTCTGTACAAGGCCTACCTTGACCATTCTATTTCCAATTGCCCCACAGAACCTCTCAGTTTCCCTTACCCAGCTCTATGTCATTTTCTCTTCTTTTTCTTGCCATTTAGAAAACTATACAATTAAATTTTTATTGTGTTTTTGTCTAGTCTGTCTCTCTTCCTTCTATACAATTCTATATAATATACAATATTTACCATAAGCACAGTTACCGTCACCATAGACCGTTACTACAGTGTTACTGACTACATTCCCTATGCTGTACTTTTCCTCCCTGTGACTTATTTATACTATAAACAAAAGTTTGTACTTCTTATCCTCTTCACCTATTTTGTCCACCCCTCTAACCCCTGTTCCCCTGCAAGCAACAGTCTGTTCTCTGTATTTTTGAGTCTCTGTTTAAGGTCTGTTTTGTTTTGTTTGTTCTTTGGTTCATTTGTTTTGTTTTTTAGATACCACATATAAGTGAAACCATATGGTATTTGTCTTTCTCTGACTGACTTATTTCACTTAGCATAATATCTTCTAGGTCCACCCATGTTGTTGCCAATGGCAAGATTTCTATCTCTTTTATAGCTGAGTAATATTTCATCATGCGTATATACCACAGCTTTATCCATCCATGTATCAATGCACATGGATGTTGCTTGCATATTCTGGCTATTGCAAATAATACTGCAATGAACACAGGAGTGCATATATCTTTCTGAAACAGTGTTTTCATTGTCTTTGTGTAAATACCCAGCTGTGGAATTACTGGATTGCATGGTATTTCTATTTTTAATTTTTTGAGGAACCTGCAGACTGTTTTCCATAGCAGTGGCACTAACTGACATTTCTAACAGTGCAAGAGGTTTCCCTTTTCTCCACATCCTCACCAACACTTGCCATTTCTGTCTTTTTAATACTGGCCATTCTGACTGGTATGGGTTCATATCTTGTTGTGGTTTTGATGTGAATTTCCCTGACGATCAGTGATGCTGAGCATCTTTTCATGTGGCTGTTGGCCATATACATCTTCTTTGGAAAGAATGTCTTTTCAGGTCCTCTACCCATTTTTAGTTGGATTATTTGGGGATTTTGGTGTGGAGTTATAGGAGTTCTTTATATATATTGGATATTAACTTCTTATTGGATATATTCTTACACCAATCACAAAAATAAACTTGCAATAGGTTATAGATTTAAGATTCATAGGTTAATGACCTAAATGTGAGATGTGAAGCCACAAAACTTCTAAGAGAAAACACAGGCAGTAAACTCTTCACATCAACCTTAGCAACATAGAAACCCTGTTTTCTGGGTATGTTTCCTCAGGTAAAGAAAAGAAAAGCAAAAATAAACAATTGGCACTACATTAAACTAAAAAGTTTTGCTGAGTGAAGGAAACAATCAATGAAATGAAAAGACAAAAAAAAAAGAAAATTCAGTGAAAATAAATGGGAGAAGATATTTACAAATGATATATCCAATAAGGCATTTAATAGATACACATGGAATGAATAATTGAAAGGTTGAATTTGACAATGTTAAATGAAAATAAATGCCATATAGAGCCCACTAGTTTCTAACAACACTTGTAATCACTAAAACGTAATTTAATTAGTAAAACTGAAATTGTGAGGAAGAGGAAAACTATAAGCAATTTGGGCCCAAAGAAAAAACCTGGGCCCAGAAGGTAACAGAAATACACCCCACTATTCATTGGTTTGAAAGCTCTTTGCTCTTACAGATTAGACCTAGCAAGTCAGAGAGGAGAGGGAGAGGGATGGAGAAAAGGAGGGCAAGTGGGGGGTGAGGGGAGGAAGAAGAAGAAGGGAGAATTCTAATTATCCAAACTTCTCTTTCATCAGAAGAAAATGGAATCTAGAAAGTTGCTTGTCCATGGTCAGTCAGACATTGGGAAACGAAGCTGGGACTTAACAATCATACCACAAATAATTAAAGCAGAGTAAAAACAAGTAATATAAAAGAACAGTTTACTTTGTGCATATGATGTTAAAACCTTAAAACTGTTTCACTTAATCCCGACCATTTTGTTTATGTATACTGTGCTTCAGTTTTCTGTTTTGTTATTGCTTTTGTTTTTGCTTTTTAGCCACATTCATGGACTGACTTACTTGAAAAAAGATTCGTTAAGTCCTTACTGTATTCCTGGTTCTATGCTGGGCACTGAGGAACCAAAAAAGAAGTAGGGTATATTTCTGTTGGTGCTTTGTGCTTCCCCTAGCCAAACACACTTATGGGTTGTGATCTTGTCTACAATTACCAAATAACCATCTGTGTTCACTTCGCTTTGAGTTCTAAAGACTAGCCTCAATCAAATGCTGCTTCTAGGTTTAGTTACCCACATGCCATCTGCCAGGTTCTGGTCTAGGTGCTGGGGAGAACACTTGTGAAAGAGACTAAACTCCTGGCCCTCATGGAAGTCACATTCTAACTGGCCACAATGTGGTATCATCTGGAAAGCTTTTTAAAAAACTGAATATAGTTACACCCACAAAGATTCTGATTTAACCGGTGTGGCCAGTGCCTGAGCATCAGAAGTTTCAAAAGTTTCTTGATTCTAATGTGCAGCTAAGGCTGGGAACTTCTGGTTTCTTATATTCATTTGCATTAATATTTGATTTCAGTCTGACTTGACTTCTCATTGTCCATAACCATCAGTATAACAACTTCTGAATCCTGTGAGACCTAGTGAATCGTCAAGCCTGAGGGTGGTCTTGGTGACCACCAACATACCACCTTACTTTTAGGGCCATCGTCATGTCCTACTAACTCCAGGAAGCCCTTCCTCATTCAGCCCAGTGTGATTTATCCCTTCTTTGCCACTAAATTGCATATTGCCCTATCCTTTCAAAAGTTTCATTGATCTTTCACTTGAAAATCTTACTGCCCCAACTGGATAATTATAGAACTCTCATGAATACTGTATATACAATGTTATACCTAATCAGACATTCAACAGAAATCTGTTATGCTGAACTAAATTCAGATATTTATTGGCGACTAATCAAATACTTTTAGAATTTGCAATTCAAACAAGATGGTTACAGTGGAGATATTTAGCTCATTGTATGCTAAATTAAAAAACAAATATCATAAGCAATGGTAGACTTTCTTCTCCCACTAGCCAAGTGAAAAATGCGCAATGGTCATATTAACAGGAGATGGTTATTTTCTCTTCCTACCACTTAATTGTTCATGTGTGTAATGAATTATATATGATTATATACTAATCATATATATTATGATTATATCATATGATATCACTGATATCATATATCAATGATTACATATTAATGACATTTATTGGCAAACTGGTAAAAAGGAGATTGACTCAGTTCAAAATGTATCTTTATACGAAGCAAGTACTATTCTTTCTTTGAAGAGGGCTCTCAATTATGTTTTCTTCTTTTTTAAGAATTTATTATTTAAGAGAAGGCGCACATGCGCCTTGAGAAGGGGAGGTACAGAGGGAGAGGGAGGAGCAGGCTCCCCATTAAGCAGGGTGCCCAGTGCAGGGCTCCATCCCAGGGCCCTGAGATCATGACCTGAGCAGAAGGCAGACGCTTAACCAACTGAGCCACCCAGGTGCCCCTTGATTATCTATGTTTTCATCTTAGCATTTGCTATCCTTTTAAATATATCTCAGGCACTTTCATCATCATAAAAATATTAGGGACGCATTTTTACTGCTGAAAGGATCCTAAAGCTAATTTACCTCATTGAGGAAATGGGAACTCAGAGAAGTTAAGTGACTTGGTCAAAGACATACAACAATTTAATGAAGAAGCTGGTGACAGACTCAGGTCTCCTAATTTCCATCTATGTTTTAACTGCAGTAGTAGTTTCACTTCTCAACTGTGGAGACTCATATACAAATCTAATTTGCACAGCACAAACATATTTCAGAATTGTTTCTTATTTCTCAGAATATAAGAAAATATGTTGCTGGAAAATGCACAAGTAACCCCAGGAGCCAGAAAAGTACTCTCTTTTTTTTTTTTTTCTGGCCATAAAGTGCTCTCCAAGTATTTGTGGGAGACCCAAGAGTATGCCCATTGCTTGGATGTGGCTGCTATCTGGTTGCTACCATATGGACTCTGCTTTTTCTTTCCTCTTCTGCCACAACCCCCTCTAGTGGGTAAGGCCCTGTTAGATACTAGCACATAGTGGATACCATTCCTAGTCACCCACATGATTTGCAGGCCCCCCAGCATTTCCACTGGGTGCCATTTTCACTTTGACTTAGACTTGCTGGTTCCCCTGGTTATAGTCACTGCTGTGTTCTTCAGCCAGTTCTGGTAGGCACTGCTGTTTCATATCAGACTCCATGGCTATCACTTGACCTGAAATCTCCCTTCATGTAGACATGATGTACTGAGTCCTAAGGTGCAAGATTATAATGGTGCCTTTTATGCGACAGAGGAGAACCAAAGCACATGGACCCAATTTTTACATATTATTACGGCAAACAGTCTTAGAGCTCTTCTTCTCTTTGGAACTCAGATATTAACTAAGGAGAAGATCTAAGAGTAAAGACACCAGGCTATCGATTTCAGCAAAACTATTCCAGGTTTTGCTACTAGGTTAATTGTTAGTAATAGGGTTATGTCTTTTCCCTAGGAAGTATTCCAGTTCCTCAACCAAATGGTGGTTTCCATTTTCCACTCAACACACTCAGAGAACTTTCCTCCATTAGTGAAACTAGTTCTCCTAGTCTTGAATGCTTCTTGGAAGGGCGAGAGATGGAGTGAGACGTACAGATAAACTAAACTTATGACAAAAAGTGTGGTCAAAGATGGCATATTGTTACCAAGTATTATAATTATCAGTAGTCACAGTCAAAATATTCATCCAAACCCATTATAATTCCAAAGATTCCAAAGCAACTGACTTTATGTATTTGGTATCTCAGGGTCTAAAAGATCAGTCACCTTGATGATGAATGCTGACTGTACATATGTCTCCTTTCTATTTTTATTTTCTAAGCAATAAAATAAATTGTGATAAGATTACATCACCAAATTCATTCTTCTACAGATTCTCTTGTACAAATGCTTTCACCTTTAAAGAGCATTTTATCTTATAGCAAACAATAAAAATGATATAATTATTTTTATAAAGAGAATTTTAAAATAAAAATAATCTGTGCATATTTGAATAGAAATGTAAATGTAAAATATATATTAAGATTTTCTCTATATGGTCATCTTCCTAAAACATTCAGATCTAAGTGAAAAATAAAAATCAAGTAAAATAAATGTGACTGGCAAATTTCAGGTTGATTCAAGAGTTGATGTGTATTAATAACACAGTGATAATGGATATATTAGCTCATATAATCTTCACAGCAACTCTATGCCACAGATGTTATTATTATACCCATTGTAGAGTTGAGGAAACTGAGACAGAGAGAAGGTATCTGATAATGGTGAATGGCAGAGCTGGGGGTCAAAACCAGTCTGATTCTAGCCCTAGAGCTCTTAGCCCATACACTATATTGTCTCCCACAGGTAGCAGGTCCTCTTTAAGAAAAATGTGCAAATAAATCACATGCAGATTATTTCTAAAGGGAAATTCTGTAGATTCAGAGACAACAGTAGCAAAACAAAGATACCCAATGTTTCCTTACGTTGTTATCAGAATATGTTACATGATAATACATGAAGAGTTAATTGAACAATATTAAGGCAACTTATTGTTCCATTAGGGGGCAAAGATTTCTATGAAAAAAAAATTGAAAAATTCTCTCCACAATGTCCTTCCTCTTTGGTCTTTTACTACTCTTACTCTTTTCCTAAAGGGTCTGTTATCCACTTATAGATGGCAAATGCATCTTTTTTTTTTTTTAAACTTACAAAATTTCTTATATACTTCAGGAGGCCATACTATTAGTGGGAATTATGGGAAAAATATAAAATTTGAAACTAAAGGATGTGGATCATATTTCTAATTATTTTACCTTGTATTGTGTGAGTTTTATTCAAACACAACACACATTATCTAATGGCTGCTTTTACTATATCAGCAGAGATGAATAATTGTAACAGTGCCCGTATAGCCTAAAGTATTCACTAAATGGCCCTTTATAAAAAAAAATTTGCCCACCCCTGGTCTTATACTATTTCTTCATATAACAATGTTTGGTGATTGCTCAGTTTTTATTTAATTGAGCAATAAAGGTAAACAAGGTTGCATAAAGAGGTGTTTTAACAAATTTGTTTTCCAAGGAATAATCTAGAGCCCTCTCAACCAAAAATGCAGATCAAGTTATTCCAACATCAAACACAGCAGACATTTGGTAGTTCTCAATAGAGGGGTGTTTATTTCAGAACTATACCATAAACCATCATTCTGGAAAATAAAGTACCTTTTCAGAAGAGCTAAAAGCAATTTAAAACATCAGCTGAAATGAACTTTGGGGTAGAATCTGGAGTCTGTGCCTTTGGTTGGTGGGAAAACCTGAATGCGGAAAGGCTATACTTTTTCTCTTCTACCTCCTCACTCTTACTTCCCACTGCTCACCTAATATCCTTTCAAAATAGTCTTTAACACCATTTAGAAATTGAAGTAAAGTTTGTGTTAGTAACACCTAGAGTTGCTTCGTCTATGTGTGCCTTTCACCACCACCGCCTCCAACCTCAACATCCACCTTCGAACTCCTGTATCTTACCTGTTTCTGCTACACCTTGAACCATACACTATGCCAATCACATGCCCACAGGCTGAAGACCCTCCTCGTGATAAAGACTCCATTTCATTAACTGTAGTAGCAAGATGAATATGCTAAAAAAAAAATCAAACTATCAAATCCATATTTTTTCTTTGAAATATGAATTATCAACTCAAAACATTTAATATGAAAAAATGTATTTAAAGTCACCCATCCTTCTACCAACAAATGAAATTTTTTGCAAAGCTGTTTTTGCCAATTGTGATACGAAAGGCCATTTTAGCTAATAGTTATTGTTTTCAACAAATAATTTGTAAAGGTAAAATGAATCCTAGATTTGAGGAAATTTTGTTCTTGTCACATGAAGTACCATAGATCTGTGTTACTAAGTCTTACGCCTATGAATCAAAACTTCCAGCTGTCAAAGCTGTACACAAGTAATAACTGTTGTCAGGAATGACAGAGAAAAAGAAAAAGACAAAGGAAAGGGGGAAAGAATGAGAATTACAAACAGAGTGATTTCATACTTATCACCAAGAAATTGTGAAAAGAAATATGTACTCAGTAATTCTTAGCTAAAAACACATTACCTGTTTTGCCCTAAATCCTAAACGGAAGTCATTTTCAGTTAGTGCCATTGTAGATAAGGCAATGGAATGATGGGAAGACTAAAATGTTAAATAAAAGTTTTCTTAGTGATTCCCTCTTCTCCCCTTCTAAAGAGAATTTCTGCTATCTCATCTTTGTAGGCTAAGCACAGGTAAGAGATAGACACAAATATTGGGAGAAACCTAAATCTATGACAAGGAGATCCTGAAGGCAGGAGTGAACAATGGAGTAAAGAAAATGTCTCTGGGGACAGGGCGGGCACAATGAAGAGTGTCCCAGGACATTAGGAAGAGAGAGCTGAGTACATAAGCACAACTTCAGACAGAGGATTTTCTGTGACGTGTGATAGTAATAGTTACTATTGCTCCAAGACCTGTAGCCTGAGAGCCTGAATAGAAGTATTACCTGAAAAGAGGGAGAGATTTATAGAGTGCCACTTCACTCTGCTTCTCAGTCTCACTCCAGACCACAAAGGACACCTCTCAAACTGCCTCGACCTGGAAACAGAGAAAAGAATCTATACCAACCACAGGACCACACCCCCCCCTCCCAAACTGAACTTCAACTAGGACAAGAAATACTTCGGATCAGCAACTCTTCCTAATCAAAAAGTTTTGTTGACTTTTAACCTGGGCTAACAAGCCAAAGTCTAAAACAGAAAGGATCACCTTTATTCCTCCTGCCTAAGGCTACTGAGCAACCCATTTATCTTCAAGTTCTTCTCTCAAATAGTGCCCCAGAATGCTGCCTAAGGGGAAATGGTTGCAGCTGCTTCTTAATGCAATTTTTGTCAGGAAGATAAGTTTCCTCATTGAAAGGGTAAATGGAAGAAGAAAAGGCTTCTGCAAACTGTCATATTTCACAGGAAAAAGGCCTTTTAAAATTCCCTGGGAGTTTGATTCTCTCTTACAAACCAAAAGAGCTCTAATTGCTCTGCATGGAGATAAGCAAGATAAGTCTTGTTCCTTCAGTCCAAACCTAGACAAAAAGTTTAATTCTCTGAAAGGCTGTTCCTCTTCTATTAAATCACATTCTTTCTGGATATAAAGTTGGCCAATCCCAACAGTCTGAAAATGTGCTGCATTTAGTGGAATGTGATTTTCTTTAGTCAAAAGAAAGTCACTTTTCAGCTTGTCCTTCTAGATCCCTGGCAAAGGGGTAGTTAGCCTCTTCTTTACGTTTCTCTCTGCTTCCATTTCAATGCCATCAGCTAAACAGAAGGCTTTTCAATAGACACCAACCCTAAATTACTTCTGCTGGAAGATCTCATGGAAAGAAGCACCTGTAAAACAACTGATTTTTTAAAAAATGATATGATATATTTTAATTGGTTAAATTACTTTCATAAGGAATCTTCAGGAAGCCCACAGGTTGGGAGCAACGTTAATTACCTTGGGAATATACAGGCTAGTAGAAACGTCAGCCATGGAATAGTCAATCCATTTAAACATTAATAATGTACCCCTTTAAGGGGGAAGACAATTTGGATATTTTCTCCCTCATTTATTAAAATGGCTATTGACTATAGATAGATCTAGGATTTAATTCATTCATTTACCTCCTTCTCCATGCCAGGTTCTAGTGATAAAAAGATAATATACTGTACCTGTTCTCGAAAAAGGCTAAGAAACTAGCAAAAAAGCAAGTATCCTATAATAATAATGTATTATAGCCATACTTGTGATATGAATAAAGGAGCGAAGGAATGCAGAGGAGGAAGTAATTTGGCCAGGACTCAAAAAAAAAAAAAAAAAAGGACGTAAGAAGCCTTCAGTAGAAGGGAAAGTCTAGCCTAGCTGGCTTTGAGAAAAATCTGAATTTGCCAGGCAGGAGCTTGACAATGGGGTTCCAAAGACACTGAAAGTCTGTATCACTTTGAGGAAAGGCAGAGAACCTGGCGAGCATAAGAAGCAGGGTCAAAGGGTTGTGAGACAAGGTTAGCAAGATGGGTTTTTGTAAGGCCTTGAATACCATACAAAAAATTAAAACTTTCTGGAGACTCTAAGGACTGTCAAAGATTTCTGAGCAAGGAAGAAACTTGGAACAAAACTACAAGCCAGAGAGATTACCATGACTTCGCCATTTGCTTAAAGTAAACGTGAAACAATAAACAGTATATAACAAACTTTTTAAAAACACATTTGCTTTTAGTTAGATTTTATAGTTAATCACTTCTAGGGTAGGGACAGAGAAGAAATCCTAACCAACTACTTCAGACTTTTCATTTTGTGGGTGTGCTTACACTCAGCAAAGTTACACTCAGATAAAATGTATTTTCAAATTTATCCATTTTGTACCCTAATTATCAAGGTTGGATTTCTGTTTAAGATGCCTATGTGTCTAAGCACCACATATGCTCAGTATTTATAAAATTTATATAAGAGGGACTGGAGTCTAATATTGTAATCATTATTATACTAACATCATTCTTTATGTAACAGGTTCATTTTCTTTATTACTCTTTCCTTTGTGTCCTCTTCTATGTGCAGAAGGAAGATTAGAATCTTGATGTGCTTTATTGTGACTGAATACAAAAAAAACTCTTTCCGTAGGGGGAATGTAGAAAAGATGCAAAAAAGAGAGAAAAAGCATGAGAGAGAATTCTCCTCATAAAGACATTCTGAAGGCATCCTGCTGTGTCAGTTAGATCCTACAGCTGCTCGAAATAGGAAATATCCGGAAGCACTGTGCTGTGTAATGGGAGAGGAGCTCTCATTTTTTAACTTTCTTGCTCCAATGGTGTCCTAGCCAGAAAGTCATCTGGGGGCATGAGCTAAAGGAAAATACACATTAAGGTTATACTTGATGCAAAATGTATTAATATGATGAATATTTAAAATCAAATCTGAAACTTAGAATGTTCACTTGCCAAAAAATTTTACACACACACAAGCACACATATACAGTAAATAAGTCCTGTTTACACAAAATTTAATATAAAAAATATTAAGGTCTGTTGCAAACTTGGTCATAAAATGGAGTTAAGCATTTTTACAGTATCTTTTCAAATAGAAAACAAATACATTAAGCCACCAGCCTTTCCGAACCTAATGTTTTACTTAAGTTTTAAAGGGAGAAGTTAAACACTGAGTCTTTATAGAGATCCAAATAAAATAAAGAAACAAGGATATGATTTAATATTGTAGGTTCACTGACCTTCCTTTGTAAAAACAAAACAAAAACCACTATAAGTGAATGGTTATAACCCTCAACGACCAAGAGAGGTAAGAAGATGGGAGATAAAGGCACAATGTAATGAGGGAGGATTGTCCAAAAAGCCCTCCATGTTTTCAGTCTAGATATATATATATATATGTATGGTATACCAAAAAGGGGTTTTCTGAACTATTTATGCTATACGCCTCTTGTTTCCAGTTGTGTTCATTTGGATTTATTCTTTGTGGAATTAAGAGGTAGTGTTACATATAAGTAGAGATTCAAATGGAATCTGACAAATGGAATCAGAAAGTCCTTTCTCCATACATAACCATGCGAGCTTTGTGAACTTCAGTTCCCTTTCAGTGAAAGCAGGAAAATAACAGTTGTATATGTGATAAATTACACTTTCTGCTACCTTACGCATTATGTTTTCTACTGCATTTCTTTGATTCTAAGTTGCCACTGATTGTAAGTCTCACTTGTGAGTTAGTGAACAGTTTTTCTGAACATTTCTGAATTAAGTGAATAAAAACATTAGTCTTCGAATGAAGAAAAATTTATTTTTAAGGAAATGTTCAGTTAGCTTTAAAGATCTCCAACCGCCAATTACTTTGTCAGGAGGACGCCATCCAGTTGTAGAAGGTCCCAGATAGTTTATCTTGTGTTTAAAAATACATATATTCAAACAAATTAACTTCAACAACAAAGATTTTAAATAGTTTAAGGTAGGGAAAATGGAAAAAGAAACACCATTTATGGGATATTGGCTACTTGCCCTGTACTATGTGTTTTATATAAGTTCTTTCTTTTAACATTTACTGCAATCCTATGAGATACATTCTACTTTACCCATTTTACATGAAAGGAAACTCAGGCTCCAAAGAGGTAAAAACAAAATGAAACAATAAAATACTTGACCAAAATAAGATATCTAATAAGCAGCAGAATGGCTATTCAAAAAACCTAACACCCTTTCCATTATAATGCCTCTCCAAGAAATGTCAAATTGACAGCTTTAAAAAACACCAACAAAATCCCTGCTAAAATATACTTTTATAAGCTTAATTTGTTAAGAAATGTATCTTTTATACTTACTCTTTCATCACTAAGGCCAATGTCTTCCCCAGAGATAATTCGGAGTGACTCTATTTTTACATTCTAATTAATGTCAACTTTTTAAAAATTCAGTTAAGATCCCATTATTTTCACATAAGCCAGGATACTCGTTCTTTAGTGAGACTTAATGATTGATGACTTGTATTCTATTCCTGGCTATACTTGCCAGGACGTAGGCAGTTAGGAGCTTGTGTGAAGCCAGGCTGGACTGGCTTTGAGTCACTGCTTCACCGGGTTCGGGTTCGGGGGACCCTGGACGAGTTACTGAGCTTCTTTAAGACACAGTGTCATTAGCATTTATGAGTTCATGTTCTAAAGCTCATAGTCCACTGCCTAGCACGGAGTAAGCCTAGTTGATTCATTCCATAAATACTTTAAATGTAACTGAGGTATAGAGCCTATAAAAGGGAACTGGAAATTTCAGTGCATTTAACTTGAGCTGGGGCAGTGAGCAAAGTGCACTCACTGTGTTTCATACACAGAAATAATTAAAACTGATTTTAGACTCAGGCATGTAATATTCAGCTCCATTGCTAATTAACATATCGAATATTGCCTTCCCTTTGGAATTGGAGAAGGACTGGTGAAAACTGCCTAACAGTCTACAACACATACCTTTTAGAGATCACACCTTGATCACAACATCAAGGACCACGGTAAAATGTCAGTTTGTAACAAATGGGAAATACCTAAAGGGTGTTTCCCAGAATTTGTTCCACCGACACTGATCTTATGACATATTCCAGGAAGAAGGAGAACTCCCTGTAATTTTGGATTCATATAAAATATTCCCTTTTGGTGATGCACGATGATCATGTGCTCTGTGACCATCTGCAGTAAGGAAGCCTATTTAACTCTATTTACCGATTTATAATTTCCTGAATTTGCATGATCACACATTTCTTTTTCTTCACATAACATCTATTAAAATAAGTTCTATGGAAACATAGTCCAGGATTCAAAGTTCTCTTTAAATCCCTACCAAAAGGTGCATTCAAAAAAAAAAAAAAAATCTCTTCTTTAATTTCTAGTAAAAGCAATGGCATAATGGATCTCCTCTTCAGTTTTCAGAAAAATTGTGCTACAGAGGCATGGAGGGCATGTTAAAATTTCAACTAATTTTGTGCTGAGGGCTACAGGATGAGAACAGCATATGGAAAGGAGTCTTACACTTCCTACCTACATGAACTGTTTTAATTCCATAAAAAGCTGTACGATTTTTTTTTTATTTTTGGCAATGGATTTCTGCTACTGAAATAATGTGTCTTTAGGCTATAATATGACTGGAAGAATTCACTTTGTCCTAGCAAGAGAGAGAAAAAAAAACACATTGGACTAGGGATTCTTCCTCAGCACAAAATAGCAACATGTATCTCACAATTGATAAATGTGTTTATTATAAGGAAGAAAAAAAATTCTTTTATGGTAAAACAGGTGTCAGCTTACTGGTCACCAATTTAGGAAAGTCTCATTAAATTCAAAACACCCAAATGAAAATCAAACAACCATGGCAAATAGTGTGCCTCATTTGCATGTTTCTAAAATCTACTGCAAGATAGAATATGCTGTACCCTAATTATATTGGTTTCCAGTGGATTTAAAATTAAAATTACAACTTTCTCATTAAAAAAAAATGTACGTATTTACAGAATTTTAAAAGTTCCAAGAATGAAACTACAGCTCTAACAGCATGATTCTAAAGGAATAGTAAATCTTAACCAATCTTGAAGGCAGTCATGATAATAGCAACTATTTCTCAACAAAGGAGAGGCTAATATTCTATCATCCTGAAATGATATTTCACACAGCATTATGACTACTTGGAATACTAGGATAAAAAAAAATCAAGATTCTCCATACCCTCTTTACATGTCACTTTGCATAGCGGTCTTTGATGTTCTTCATGATCACATGTTTCTAATGACCACTTTTCTAAATAAGAAAATACCTCCAAAGTATATTAGGCAGCTCAAAGGAATGGCTCATCCAAACATGTTTCTTTTTGGTGTCATCTGATTATATGGCTTATGCAGATGAAACACAGATATATACCAATGTAGGTTCCCTTTATTAACATCTGAGGGGTCATTTTAAGTTCAACTCATTTATAGAGTCATTATCTGACAAATGACTTCATGTTATGTAACTATATAGGTTGCTATGTTAAAGTAAGCCTTACAAGTAGCTTTCAAGAAATTAACATTTTTTTTTACTTTGACTATTCATAAGTAAATTAGTTAGTTGAAGTCCACCAATCTGAGTCACTCAAGCTTGAGAACACTATAGATGGAATGTTTGTGTTCACCCCAAATTCATGTTAAAATGTAATTTCTAATGTGATGGCATTTCAAGATGGGGCCTTTGGGAGGTGATTATGGTATGAAGGCTCTTACAAAAGGGGCCCCATTAGTATTTTTATTAAAGACACCCAAGAGAGTTCCCTTGCCCCTTCTGCTGTATGAAAACACAGCAAGAAGATGGCCATCTATGAAGCAGGAAATGGTCCTTCACCAGACACCAAATCTGCTGGCACCTTGATCCTGGACTTCCCAGGTTCCAGAACTGTGAGAAATTCCTATCTGTTGTTTACAAGACACCAAGTCTATGGTATTGTTATAGCAGCCCTAACAGATGAAGAAAGAGAGTAACCTACTAAGTAAGGAAGCCTGTATAAACATCCAGTGTGGTAGCCAACTTCCAGTATGACCTGCGGTGATTTTTGCCTCCTGAATTCATTCCCCCAAGCCTCCTCTCCTACAATGAATAGAGCTAGCTGATCTAACTAATAGAATTCTGTGGAAATGAAGTATGGCATCTGAGGCAAGGTCAAGGAGGGCATTGCGGATTCTGCCTTGTTTTCTTGGCTTGCTCACTCTGACAGAAGTCAGGTACAATGTTGTAAGGACACTCAAACATGGAAAGGCCCAGATGGGGAAGAACTAAGGCCTCTTGCCAACAACCAGCACCTTGTGAATGAAACATCTTGGAAGCCATCCCACATCAAGCCTTCAGATGACTGTAGCCCTCTCTGGCAAACTGATTCAATCTCATGAGAAACCTCCAATCAGAGCATCCAGCTAAGCTGCTTCTAAAGCTGTGAGCAGCAGAAACTGTGTGAAATGATAATATTTATTGTATGTTTCAGCCATTAAATTGTGGGGTAGTTTGTTACACAGTATTGGATACTATTAAGTTGTGGGGTGATTTGCTGCATAATAATGGATAAGTATACCCAACATTCAATCCACAGTGTTTTGTAGCTCCTGACTTGTTATAATATGGCTGTTTTATAAGTAAGGCATATATAATTCTAGTGGTAAGCATTGAGTAGAAACTTTCAAAGAAGTTGGGCGTTTCTCTCAAACACCAAGGGTTCATTATACGATGAGTTACAAATAGCACGCAAATATAAGTTCCACGAGCGTATGGATTTTGTCTGTTTCATTTTCTACTGTACCCTCAAGGCCTGGAATAGTACCTGGATTACATTAGGTGCTTAATAAGAGTAGATGAATGAATATATGCACATTAGGAGGGCATCTCCCATAACTCCCATTAATCACAAACACTCTTTGCTTTGGAATGCTTTCTGTTATTATAGAAAGGAACATCAGAGAGGAAAAAGAATATTTGCTTTGCCAGGTCTACTTGGAAGACACATCCTGCACTACTACAAATGTTCTTCTATGCTTTCTTCCTTCTTCTCACTACAAAGGACCCTCCACTGAAATTGAAGCTGGCCTTAGGCTGAGCTAACACTGAGTTCAGCTATTTTTCTTAATGCACTCAGGGTAGAGTTTGGTAACACTATGATTGTTAATCATACTACAGATTGTTAATGACTACACAGAAAGCAAAAGAGGGTAGGTAAAGAAGAAGTATATACTCAAGTTTGACTCAGTTCAAGAGTATATTGAAATGATATGAAATTCAGTTGTTTAAACCTCTTAAAATCTTTAAGACTCCCAGTTAAACAAGTTAGCCTCTACTTCCTAAGTACACATAAGTAATCATAAAGGGATTTTAAAAGAAATAAACCCAGAAGCACAACGACAACAGAAAGAGAGGTAATGGCAGAGAGAGGAGGGGGGGAGGTAGAAATAGAGCATAAATACAGAATGTGAGAAAGTAGAATAATGGGAGATAACTGGCTTAGAGCAGAGAAAGCTGAAAGTTCAATGCCAAGAAGGGGTAAGAAGCGGTAACAGCCAAGAAACAAGCAAATTAACTAGCAGAAATCAGAAAAAAGGAATAGAGTACATCTTGTATTTCTGAGGGTAGTGGCAAAGGTGAAGCTAAGAAGGATGGTTGACTGAACAACTAAGAAGCACAGAGGTCCTTAGATCCAATCCCCCATCCCGAGCAACTAGATGATTACAACTACTCCACCCAGGCAAGAGACTTGTTGTACAGTTTCCTAAGAAGTTGAATCAAATTATAAAAGATCCCAGAATGAGGTAGCTGCTAAGAGTGTCATTAAAAAAGGAATAAGTAAATGTCCAGTGAATGTCTATGTACTGAAAAGTAATCTCCTGCTCTATCACACACTCCAGCCACCCTGCCCTACTTAGTTCTAAGAATGAGGGCCCCCTACAAGGAAGGACTTGAGATTATTCCTCTGTGAGCAGACTGGACAACAAGATAAAATACTTACAGTTAATAGTAGTTTGGTATACAAACTACAGAGGTAGATGTAGATAGATACATAGCTACAGACATAGAGTTTGGTGAATATATACCAAATAAAATGATTAAAAATGAAAAAGTGAACAGTGAAGTTTATCAATCAACAAGTTCTACCCACTAATAACAGGTATACAAGAGGATTTTAAATGCCTTCTTTGCAAATATGAATAGACAATCATGACATAGATCAAGGAAACAAGAAAGGAGGAAAACTGCAGAGAACAGAAAAAAAGTTTAGAAAACTATAATCAAAAAAAGCATACACACAAACATGAAACAAGTACAGGATATTATACAAAATGATTGTGAAAATTAACAATAAGAACAGAAATAATACATGAAGAAAAGGAAAGATAGAATCTCACAAAGTAGAACGAGAATAAGAAAAAGATGGAAATTAGAGAGGAATAAGAAAATTAGCAGACCTACCAAGTTGGTCTAATATCCACATTACAGAAGCTCCAGAAATGTAAAACAGAAAACAAAGAGAATCATCAAAGAAAATGTTTCAGAAAATACACTAGAACATGAGTCACCAGACAGAAAGGATCCACTAAGTATTTCATATAATGAATAAAAAAAATGATCCAACCTGAAGTACATCAATGTAAAATTTCAGAACACTAGGGATAAAAAGAAATCTCTAAAAACATTAATAAAACGAAACTAAAAAAACTAGAAAGCAGGCCAAAGCCAAGATATTAGGTAGCAGGATAGCATCATACTTCTCAACAGCACCTGAGTGCTAAAAGAAAATGGAAAAATGCCTTTAAAATCTGGGGGAGGGAGGAGTATTTCTAGCCTATATTTCTATACTTATTCAGAATTCAATCAAATGTGAAATTAGAAATTAGAAATAGAGATATTTTTAGACTATATATCTCAAAAATATACTTCCAATTATGTAATCTTTCTCTGGAAGTTATAAGGGAATGTGCCTGCCCAAAAGGAGAGAAAAAGCTAAGAAAGGGGAAGACCTGAGATCAGAGGGAAGGAAATGCAAAACAAGAGAGAAGCAGAGGGACTTTGGGGATGACAGCAAAGGGAAATTAAGTATGACAGATGTACAGCAGAATTACAGAACTAATCCAGATCAGAACACGAGGATAGACAGCTGTAACATAGCTGTATGAGGGATATCTATAAAAAAACAAAAACAAAAACATGACAGAATACCTAATTTTTATGATATTGTTGAGAAGAAGTTTGCATTTCTGATGGACAGTTTAGAATGAATGAAAATGAAAAGACAGAACAGAGAAAATGTGTCCATTACTGAATCCAGGAAAAACAGAGCATTATTACAGAAATGTAATCAACAATGACTAGCATATTCATGGTCATAATTTTATTATTAAAAATTGATTTCACTGAAAAGTGACATAACCAGTTGAAAAAATGGAGGAAAAGACATTTTAAAAATTATTCCTATCTTTTATAATAGGAAATCTGAAGACATTACACAAAAAAGAAGTGTGAAGAAATTAAGGTATTCAGAAAGAGAGATAAATCTGAGAAAAAAGCAGCTGAAAGTGTTGAAAGCAACTGTCCCAAGGAATAAAAATAAGAACAGGAAGATGAAGAGAAGGGACATTTTGTTACAAACCCTGTGAAACTACTGACCTTTACTCTAGACATATAAAATAATTTTGTTTAAAATAATTTAGATTTAAAAGATCAAACCTAATTTAATTGACTATCCCCAAAAGTACTAAAACATGTATTTAATAAAACATGAGAAAAATTCATCCACATATGAATACAATGGGAGAAAAATAAACTGCATTTCCCAAAGGAATAATATTTACCTCTATTAGAATGGGAAATTCAATTTATTTACTGTCCCTCTGACATAAAAGTCTTCAATCACTAACTTTTCATATTAATATAGTCCAGATATAGTCTTAAAACCTGACTAATATAAAAGCTAAACAAATGAGATTTGAAATGGGTTCGTCAAGAAAAGATACAATTACCTCATGTGTCCTGGAGGATGTTCCAGTCTACTTCGTCTATGTAAACACGTCAACATACATATAGGTCTACATACGTATAAACGCATATACATGTATACAAAAATTATTTAAAATTTGAATGTAGGATCCAGAAAGATAATTTTGCTATGATTGCCATAGAATTGATTTTATTTTTCTGAAAATGTTTCGCTCAACATAAGAATTTCAAGAATTTCAATCTTCAAGAATTACAGATATGCAAGTTGTAGAAAGACCATTTTTATGAATATTACTCTGAAAAAAAACCAGAGCTAAATATTTAATGACTTGGTAGATTTTTAAAAAGTACACATTCTAAATTTGAAGGTTTTAGTTCCAGAGGTTGCACATCATTTGTTTTCCAATTAAGAATATGGACTTTTTTGATGACAAACCCAGTAAGTTTTAAGAAAGAATATATTACAGAAAAATTAGGGATATCATGAGTACATTTATATTTATATAAACCACAAAATAGTTATATTTACAAATAGATTAAGAATAGGTTTTATAACAGAAACAAAAATTGCATTCCTTTCTTGTATGAGAAAATTCTTTTCATGTCTTGTAAATAATTACTTCCTGTTGTCAGAGTTCTAACTAAAGCTTTTCAGAGTAGTATAATTGAAAACACATATAATATCAAATTGAGAAATATCTGTGTTTTCATTGTCAATGCTTTATAAATAATAAGAATAAGGGTAATAAGCAGGAAAATACTGAGTATTTGCCTACTAAGGCAATATACACATTTAGTTGCCTTTAAATATATTTTGTGTAGATCTCTTAGTACTAAACAGTATTTTATAGGAGAGTTTCCAAACCCACTCTAGCATTATTTAAAAAGTATCTTTTATAGGATGACAGGCACATAACCTTGCCCTAAACCACAGCCTACCCCTACCCCCTAACCCTAACCCTTTGGAAAAGTTTCCGAACTGCAGGATACACGCCCTCACCCTAACCCTAACCCTAGATCTGAGAACATGGATTCCTGACTGCATGGTAAGAAAAGATGAAAAGCAGACCAGTGATTCTGGAGAAGACCCAAAACATTAAAGAACTGGTAATGTTTCTGAAAATAGATGTGAATGTAGGGATATAAACAGACGAACAACTGAATATATATATAAAGAGTATTTGGAGCCCCAAACCCCCTTTTTGCCTCAGCACCGTAGATGGCTGCCATATCTATTTCCATACCACCAGAAGTTCAGGATTTTACTCTCTGGAGAGGTCTCTGAACTGCAAGACACCATGCACATAAGCTAGCCATAAGTCTAGCCATAACTTTAACCCTAACCCTACTACTGACACCTAACTCTTAACACTAACCCTCTCCCTAACCTTCACCCTCTGGAAAGGTCTCTGAATTGCAGGTTACCAGGCACATACCCTCCCCCTAACCCTAACCCTAACCTAACCCTAATGCTAACCCTAGATGTGAGAACAAACAACAGTAAGAAAAGCTGAGAAGCAGCCTAGATCTTCTCGAGATGATCCCAAACATTTAAGAATTGGTAATATTTCTGAAAATGGGTGTGAAGGTAGAGATAAAAAAAACCAAAAGGATGACTGAATATTTATTTGAAGAGTATTTAGAGTCCTAAATCCCTTCCTTGCCTCAGCTCTGTGGATTGCTGCCATATCTATTTTCATCCCAGCAGAAATCTGGAGTTTTATTCTCTGGAGAGGTCTCTGCACTGCACGTTACCAGGCACATACCCTAGCTCTAATCCTAACCCTAGCCCTAACACTAACCCTAAACCTAACCCTCTGGAGAGGTCATGAAACTGCAGCTAACTAGGCACATACTCTCACACTGGCAATAACCCTAACCTGACCACCTACCTAGGTATGTGGGGGGGGGAGGGAGGGGGGAAGATTGAGTATATATGCGCCATGGAATATTAGCCATAAAAAAGAATGAAATCCTGCCATCTGCAATGACAGAGCTGGCAAGGAATTCTTGGATCCTTCTAGGTCTGACTTGGATTACTGACTTATTACTGAGTAGACACCACACATTTTCAGGAAGTGGACTCTGATAATCACTGACTTTATATCCTCAGAAATCTCATTCTGAGAATTTGTACCCATTGACCTAGCATCTTGAAAGCAGTCTACAGACTACAGGAAGAGACTCAGAAGTCAACAGTTAAATCATTTCTTAAATTCACACCACTATTTTAACAATTCAAACTGTTCATTCATTTGAAATGTATCCCTGGGAATCAACCATACCCCCACACCACTGCACTACCTGCTGAGGACGCTAACTTCAAAAGAACACACATATGGTCCCTGCCATTACATTTTTACCATTCTTGTGGGAGAAGCTTACATTCCTGCAGGAGATATGTACAGATATAAAGGGAGAGAACACAGAACAGGACAAAAGAATCCTGGAGCAAGCAAGCATGAGACCTAACCAAGAAGTCTGAACCACAAATGTTGTGGAAAGAGTGCTTGACACTGAGAGAACAGCATGTGCAAAAGCCCAGCATGAAATAGAATAAGATACATTCTGGAAACCAGAAGATTATGGATGAATGAGGAATGTAAGGATGGGGGAGGGGTGACAAATGATATAGCTGGAGATGTCGGTGGGTACCACACCATGAAAGATAAAGGTTTTTTAGTCTTATCCTAACGGCAATGGGGAAATCAGGTCTTTTAAATTTTATTTATTTATTTTTTTAAAGATTTTATTTATTTATGTGACAGAGAGATAGCCAGCAAGAGAAGGAACACAGCAGGGGAGTGGGAGAGGAAGAAGCAGGCTCCCAGCGGAGGAGCCTGATGTGAGACTCGATCCCGGAACGCCGGGATCACGCCCTGAGCTGAAGGCAGACGCTTAACAACTGCGCTACCCAGGCGCCCCTAAATTTTATTTTCAACAAAGTGCTATTTGTACACAATTACATCTTTGACTCATGGATAAGCTTGTGCTGAAAAGCAATGTTCAAGCGTATCCACACCTTCCTCCCCAGTACTCTTCCCAAGAAGCAATCTCTTCTACCCAGTTCTTTTGGGCCATTACCATTTGATGGTCCCCAATTTCAAATAAAAGGCTGACTTCTTGATGACTCATGCTATTTATTCTTCCTTTCCACAATTTTTGACAACCCTATTATTTTTATAAATTTAAGTATAGAACCAGTATCTCCTTGTCCTGCTCTGTAAGATGAATCTATGCATGCTTCCACATCTACCTCCACCTTCACGTTTCTTTTTACATCTCTCCCTTTTGGCCACCTAACATTTTTTAAAATTTATTATTGCAAATAAATATTATTTAATTATTATTGTGAACATATACGTTCTGTTTTGAAAATCAGCATAAAATTCACACAGACTGAAATGCACAGACACTAAGTGAACAACTACATACATGTTAGCAAATGTGCATAGCACTGTTACCAACACCCCAGTCAAGATATAAAACCTTTCCATTTTCCTGGAAAGTTCTCCCACTTCCCCTTAATCTGTAGTAAATTCTCAATCCCCACAGACAAACCCCTTTTCTGATTTGCTATCACCTAGATCAAATCTATTTCAGAAAATTCATAAAAGTGGAATCATACAATATGTACTCTTCTTTTACTTAACATAAAGTCATTAGAGACATTCATGTTTATGTGTGTATCAGAACTTCATTTTTCTACATTGCTAAGCAGTATTCTATTGTATAAATAAATCATGATTTTTTTGTCCATTCTATTGTTTTTTTCCTGTTTTTAACTGCTACATTTAAGCTACTATAAGCATGTCCAACTATTTTTGTAAATAAACCTTTCCACTTGTTCTGAATAAATATCTTGAATTAGTTACAGGCTAGGTGTATGATAAATGAGACCAAATGATAATACATTCCCACAGCTTTAAATCCCCATTTATTATGAGTAAGAATGAAATAAAATTATTAACTTTAAGGATTCATACATCAATGCTTTGTGAATCCGAAACTGTTGAATCTCACTTGAAGATTAAATCTGAACACTTATGTCTAATATTGCAATTTAAGAGCCATCAAGAAAATTACTACTTTGATATCACCAAAGGAAAAACATCTTAGTACAAAGAAATTTTAAAAACCAACTGTATAATAGCATCAATAGTTCTTCAAAATCTAGAGAATCCAATTCACACTGCATTTTAATGAAAAAAAAAAGGAGCTTTGAAGGTGTGGAGAAAAATGCACAACGGAAGTAGCCTACAAAGTAAAAAATAACCCACTTTGCTTCCTAAAAATCTAAGCCCATTGGACAATCTCTTACATACCTCTCCTGAGGCATTCAAGTAGCTTAGGAAAGAGTCCTCTAGTTTTTGCTCTAGAACACAAACTGTAGCTTTGTGTTAGAAAAAGCAAATAAAAACCTCTCTATCCCAGTTACAGGTGGGAACAAAACAGAAGGAAGGTCCAACCGACACTGTTATACAATACTGATACAACAAAAATAAAAACCAGAGAATGAATCTTAGACACAGACACTGCTAAGAATAGATATTGGGCCTAGAGAAAACCAAGGGGTACACTGGCTGATGAAAAAAACGTGAGTCAGTTACAGCACAAAATAATGGATGAGTGGCTGGGGGATGTTTGAAGGCAAAAATGGATTTTGGAAATTATTACCCACACAGCTAAACAAATAATTAAATATTATTTTAATATGTCTCAAGTTAATATAAATAAATCAAAGATAATTTTTATTATAGTGCAAAAATAACTATTAGCAAATTCATGAAAAATTATTTAAATCTCCTAAACTAATTTAAATTTATTTAATTGGAGCATATTCCTTAGCCAGGGCTGTTAACACTTAAAAATATATTTGCTAAATCTGACTCTTTAAAGTAACATTGAAAGCATGTACTTTCACACATGATGAATCTAAAGCTGGAAATATATATCAACTCTTTTGGTTATCTTTTTATAAAATATATTCCAGAGATTATGGAAAATTTTTAAGATAACACAAATTTTAGTACGAACAAGGGAATAAACAGAAGAAAAATGATTAAAATACAATTAATTGATGAAGTGACTGCATGGGAAAGAAAACAGTGTAATATCTTCAACTGTAATATTACTTTTCTCTATACACAGTTTTATCTTAGCCTAACTAGAAATTTCTTCTCATTTGGAAGGCAAAAGCACAAAATCTCTGAATCTAGTTTTATTCTTTTCTTTATAAAATTTTATATCACTTAAGGTAAAAATTATTGTACTTTTATCTCAGTCCAAAACAAACAAAAAATTTAAACTAGGCATGTGGGCTTCTATCTGTATATTAACTGGACTATTAGCTACTGTGAATTACCTTGTGATCATTGCAGATGACTGACCCTAATAAACAGTAAAACTAAAGTTCCCTTGAGTCAAAGATATAACCTGCCAAGAAAATTTCCCCCAGATAAACACCTGAGTTGTCCATACAGTAGCTACTAGCCACATGTGGCTACTAAGTACTTGGAAAGAGGCTAGTGCAACAGAGGAGCTGAATATTTTTCATTTAATTGAAATATGCTATAAATATAAAATACACACTGGATTTTGAAGACTTAGCATAAGAAGTGCTAAATATTTCATTGATATTTTCTTTTATTCTTTATAAATTGAAATGATATTTTCTTGGCACATTGGGCTAAATAAAATACATTATTAAAATAATTTAGGGGCGCCTGTGTGGCTCAATCAGTTAAGTGTCTAACTCTTGATTTAAGCTCAGGTCATGATCTCAGGGTTGTGAGATGAGATCGTGCTCTGAGCTGGATGGGGAGACTGCTTAAGATTTTCTTTCTCCCTCTCCCTCTGCATCTGTCCCCCTCACCTACATACAAGCTTGTGCACACTCTCTCTCCCAATTAATTAATTATTTCACCTGTTTCTATTTACTTTTGAAATGTTGCAACTAAAAATTTAAAATTATATTGTGGCCCACATTACATTTTTTTTACAGACAGCTCTGGTTTAGACTCTTTGAAAGAAAACAAAAACGGAGTGTCTGGTTCTGATAGGTTTTAAAAGCTATGGATTTGTTTGGCTTTATTCAAATTAAAATGCACAACTATCAAGCCCAACATTTTTGGGGACTAACAGGTTGGTTCTGATACTTTACTAATTAGGCATAATTCCAACCTTAGACTTTAGACATCAGGAAAAATCAAATTCAAAACAATTACCCAAGAAAATGTGTCTTCAAACAAAAACACATAGAATATAAAATGGAATGGAAAGAGTCCAGTTGTTTGCCTTTCAAAATAAATATAGGAACTATTTAGGAATGTAGATGATAAGGCAAGATTCTGGGCTAGAAACCAGTTCAATTATCATTTAGAGATTAGAAAGAGATTAAATTACGGCACAATAACAAACTAAATTAGAGAGGATTTGATTTAAACTCAAATTTGATCAGAACTGCAATCACTAGCAGAAAGACTTGATTGAATCCACTTTCTTGAAAAAGTCGTTACAAATAATATATACTGATGGAGCCAAACAATTGTATTTAATGAAAGATAAAGCATTTTTAAATAGAGATTTTTTTTACTACTTATAGATAAATAAGTAATAATTTGCACAGCTAAAAAGAGAAGCAAATAATGCAATTTTATCTTAGTACCTTACAAAGGTAAGTGAAATGCATACTAGTGTTAAGCCACTAACAGATATTAGAATTTTAGTTGGTGAACCCACATACTCAAGGACGTTTACCTGACAGGTACTGGAAGGGAAATCACACCAATTTTAAAACATTTTGTTAAAATTTTAATTAAAACAAGTTTATGTATTATAAATATTTTATCGCAAAATATGTAAATTGTTTCATTCAGTAGATATTTGTGTTTTTGAGCATGTGAAACTTAAATCCTAAAAATGCCAACAGTGACTGTGCATCCTGCTTTTTAATCTATTTGGTAGGTTTACTTGAATGACTAAATGAAGTAATATACACAAATTTCCACGTTTATGGCAGAGTAAGTATCCAATAAAGTGTATTTTTCCCAATAAATGTGAAATGTATACACTAAAAACAAAGACAAATTCAGCCAAATAAATACAGAAAATTTAAAAACTTATTCAGGGCTTTCCTTTTCATTTGTGTAATTTAAAAAAGACTGGTGTGCATTCTTTTTTTTCCCTTTCTTCCCTCAAAATATTCAATCTGTAGCTTTTTTTTTCCCCTCATGAGTTTACTGCCATACTTAGGTCACAGTTACTAAATGATTCTCAATGTTTTTTTAAGGTATAGGCTCATCCTCTACTATGAAATGTATTAAGCTTAGTATTATGGAAAGGCAAATTGCTGAATTCAAATATAGTAGGAAGTTCTTCCGACCAAAAAATGATTCCAGAATTGGGGATAAAGAAGACTGACAATACAATTGACAAAAGTTGCAGGTAGCCATGAACTCTTTATAAGGTTATGATGCCAATACTTCCATATGACCTGCATCTTGCCATATATAAGTAGGTCCTTGTTTAGTTATTTCTTATCCCTATTATCAGTAATTTAACAAAATTTATTTTATCTATTTTGCTTTTAATTCTTTCATGTGCTAGAGACTTTTGTTCTCTCTTAGAAGGAAAATATGGCCAAAATTACATTCTTATTTTTGATTCCTAAGAGGAAGTATTTTTACTTGAAACATAAACAAGTTATATTAAATAACTGAGGCATTTACTGAGTCCTTAAAATAAGGGTCAACATTTTTATATATTCTCATATAACTCTTAGAATATCTCTACAAGTCTTTAAGCATTTCTGAGGAAGTCACTAAACCTCGAATTCAAAACTTGACTGGGCTTCCATTCATTATAAATATCAAAACCTGACCACATTTTTATTTTCCTATTGATTGCGCCCTGAAATCAACCCACTGAAATATTAAAAATAAATCAATTCAATAAATACTATTTTTTAAAATGTTTTAAAAGATTTATTTATTTATTTTACAGAGAGAGAGAGACCACGAGCAGGAGGCACAGAGGGAGAAGGAGAGAGAATCTCAAGCCAACTCCACTCTGAATGTGGACCCCGAAATGGGGCTTGATCGCATGACCATGAGACCACGACCTGAGCTGAAACTGAGTCGGATGCTAAACCCACTGCCACCCAGGCGCCCCTACGATAAATGTTTAAAGAGCATATTCTACATGTATAACAAGAAGACACCTCCAATCTTAAATTAGATGACTCAACTTTCTAAGTAGTGAAATCAATACAGAAGTATACCTGAAACATATAGTGACTTCAAAATTTATAAACAGTAATAAGCAACTCTTCCTCACACCGTTTGACTCCAGGTAACATTCACTATTCCTACTTCGGAGCAATTTTACAGTTACACTGAAACAAGCACTATACTGAAAGTCAAGAATCCCAGCTTTGAGATGCCTGAGTGGCTCAATTGGTTAAGTGTCTGCTTTTGGCTCAGGTCATGATCGCATGGATTGAGTCCCACATTTGGCTCCCTGCTCAGCCTGCTTCTGACTCTACCTGCTGCTCCCCCTGCTTGTGCACTCTCTTTCTCTGACAAATAAATAAATAAAATCTTAAAAAAAAAAAAAGAATCCCAGCTTTATATCCCAGCTTTTATATGACTTGGGTTTTATCACTTCATATTTCTGGACCTAAAATTGTCACCTTTTACAACATAAGGGTTTGAGCCATTTCGAAATATTCCACTTCTAAACCCAAATTATCCATTCACTAACCCAGATATAAAGAAGAAAAAGAAGGGCAAGGAAAAAGAATGTAATTGTCCCAACAGAAATTATCCAAGAGGGTTTCTGAAGGGATAGCCTGGAAGGCAGCTGTATGAAGAAATTCTTTTTCCCTAGTGGAACACAAAGAGTTGATACACAGTGTTCCCAACCTTGAGTCAGTTGAACCTCTTCAAAAAGGTAATGCAGAAGAAGTTCTTTTTCAGTATCTGTACCATGGGCTTTCATGAAAGAGTAACTGAAGCAATGAAGGTTTTCACTGCAGGTTACATTTTGATCTGTCTCTGAAATGTCTGTATAGCACAGTCCTTATGCCACAAATGAGTTGTTGCATGCCTTGGGTAGAGTATTTGTAGAACATCATAAAAACAATGATTCACAGTGCATTTTATGCTGCAAATGACTCATTAATTCATTCTTCTAAACACATTAACAGAAGGATCTATGTCTAACGGGGAAAACTGTATATGTTTAAGAGAAATATGGAAATACACATATGAAATTCATTTAGCAGAAAAGAAATCTTTCAGGTTAGTCACTGGAACCAGCCTACTCTACTCAAATGGAATAAAGCCATAAAACAAAGAGACTTAAATATAAATCTTAGACATGGAAAAGGGAAAAGATCAGGGGCCCAAATTAAAGGTAATGGGGGAGAGGAAATCATCGGATCAGTCTGGGACACTGTTCAATTGAAAGGGTGAATTTAAAGAAGAGATCAGCTCTATTGTCTGGGGTCAGGAGAATACCTGAAGGCTCAGGAAGGCCGATCTTTCTGCATAGGTCTGATGAATTCTATCAACTAACTCTGTAATTTCTTTTAATCTATACATCTAGTCTTATCTCTAAATATGCTTTCCCCAAATTCTATACCCCAAGGCCTTGACCTCACTTCTTCCTTGACTTTTAATAAAATTCTATTCATCCTTCTCAAGACAGGAACTATTCTATTCCTCAAGAATCTGCCATTCTTTTCATGAATCAAAGGACTCTGTAAGCTCTCCTCCAACATGTCTGTCTCTTTCACAATACTGTGATCGAGTTTCATTGCTTCATTCATTCACTATAGTGCTTAATCAATACTTTTTTTTTAAATGAAATAAACTGTTTCCTCCAGGCCTTAAATCACTAAGAAGTGTTTCTGAATCAGATCAGAGTGTCGTCAAGCACACGGTAGCATGCCTGGCATAGAGGAGATTCTCAACAGATAACTGACTGAAAACTATAGGGAGTGAACTTTATAATATAGAAACAGTGACCCAGTGTCATTAATAGAATGAATGGAAACGTGAGAGATATGGAGATGGGGGAGAACACGAGAATAAATGAGGTTAAAGCCACAAGCAATAGCCTATTCTTATCTATCACTATCTTCTCAGCCACCTGGAAAAAACACCTAGGAATAGATGGGCCAGTTCTTTTGGGTACAATTACATTCTGAAAACTATAATGCATTCACTGAACACCAATACTCTCCCCACAAAAGACAGCATTAGTATTGTATATCACTATAAGGGGCCACTATGCTATAGTAGCTTGCATTATTGCTCAAAAATATTGCTGCAGGGACCCCTGGGTGGCTCAGTTGGTTAAGTGACTGCCTTTGCTCAGGTCATGATCCCTGCTCAGCGGGGAGTCTGCTTCTCCCTCTCCCTCTGCCTGCTGCTCCCCCTGCTTGTGCTCCCAGCCTCCTCTATCTCTGTCAAATAAATAAATAAAATCTTTAAAAAATATATTGCTACAAATATACTCATTCCATGCTGACATCAGGCTTGAGCATGACTTGCTTTGACCAATGTCATGTGGGAAAAACTGACACATGGGCAGAAGTTCTTGGATCAATTATAAAGTCTGTGATGTTCATTTTTTTCTCTCTGTGTTGAGCTACGCAATATTCCAGATTTAGGCTACACCGTCAGCCTGGGTCCAGAGTAAAATGATGTGAAGAAGAGCTATAGCTGACTTGCAACAGACATGCAGAATGAGTGAGAAATAAACTCTGGTGGTTTAAAGCACTAAGATTTAGAAGTTGATAAATCTAGTTTATCTCAACTCATTACGTGTATGTATATATCTGAGATTACATAAGCAGTGTATTATGTATAAACACAAACATACATACACACACACATATATGTATAAACATGTCTTTCTTGTGTTTTGTTTTTGAGGGGTTTCAGGTCACCAGAGGGGAAGGAAAGGAGTGTCAGTGTGGACAGACTGGTAAGGTTCTTACTTGTCTGCCAATGAACAAAACTGCTTGTGTTCGTTTTCTCATTCAGAAGGGCCTCCTTTATATAAAACAACAAATATAAATACCATTTGCTACCCCAGATTAAATCAGCTATGTGCATATTTCATCTTTGTATAGTTCTGGTTCTGACTAGCCACCTTTGCATCATTTTCTACTCTATTCTACTCCATTCTATTCATCTACAGAAAAAACTCCATAAAACATAGATATTATAGAGACAGAGACTATATTCATCATGACTGATTTCAATTATAAGGACTTATTTTCCTCTAATCCCTATTTGATATGCATCAATGAGCAGCAGCAAATCAGACAGGCTGAAGAGCAAATAAGAAAAATATTTTGTTACCTATCTACCAAAAAATTTTTTGCAATATTTTTTGTAAGATTTATACTTGATCCATTGCTGGATCACTACCTCCCACAGTGATAAATTTTATGTATCTGCCAGCACCAAAGCTTGCCATCAAAAATCTGTTCTTCATGTTAAGCATCTGCTCTGTATTCATTAAGTGCCTTCACCAGTTTTTGTTTATTTCCTTCATCTTGTAGATTTTTCCCTACTCCTTTCCTAAGGGGTTCTTAGGTAAAGATATTCTTACCATAATAAAACACTCTTGAAGGATATTTACACTGAATCATTAAGATTAGTAAAAATAAGAACTTAAGATCGGTAGGGGAAGAAAGGGATAAAGAAAGGGGGGGGTAATCAGAAGGGGGAATGAACCATGAGAGACTATGGACTCTGGGAAACAAACTGAGGGCTTCAGAGGGGAGGGGGGTGGGGGAATGGGATAGACTGGTGATGGGTAGTAAGGAGGGCACGTATTGCATGGTGCACTGGGTGTTATACGCAACTAATGAATCATCGAACTTTGCATCAGAAACCAGGGATGTACTGCATGGTGACTAACATAATATAATAAAAAAACATTAAAAAAGAATAAACGTACATGCAAACAGCACAGTGAGCAGAACACACTAGATATTTAAGAAGTGGTAGTTTGCCTCCCCTTAAAAATTATCTAATCAAAGACAAAATAATGCATTTAATCCAAGACAAAATAAAATAGAATCTTACAGTCTATTTATCTAATATATTCCCAATCATGGGGCTCAAGTCACTTTATGTTGACAGTGCAAGAATGAGTAATGGTAGTCATCAGCCACACAGACACTGATAATACAGTGGGATCAACCTTGTAAGGTTAGCATGAGCATTAAATGAGATCATGCACATGAAGGAAGCAGCAGTTTCAGGCATAAATGCCTCTAAATATTAGTGGAGTTGACACTGAGTAGAGCCATCACCACAACATTAGGGTGTGCTTGGACTTCTCTGCAAAGTGAAGAGTAATTTTTTCAGAGCAAACCAGTGATAGCATAGCATCTACTACAAGTTTAGGTCAAACTAAATAATGGAAATCATAAGCCAAAACTTAGAAACACTTGTACCAGCATGGGCCAGGAATTAGGTGCCAAAATCAGATTATTCTTGTCCCAGCATTATCTGCATTAAATCTGCCTTGGCTTTTGACCCAGTCTCAGGGACCACAAAGACAAACATTCACTGCTTGTCCAAGGAGAGAATGATAACCATAGATTATATTTATTCCACAGTATGTATACTGGTCTCACCACTACTCATCAATACAACCCAGGTCCATCACTAGAGTTTACTCAATCACAGAAAAGCTAATGGGAGAACAAGAGCTCTATATGACGCTCATTTAATAAGTGCTTTCCTCTTTGATGGCAGGAACTGAAGAGCGTATTGGTCAAGTTACTTCTCCTTGTCTTGGTTACTCATCTGTAAAATGGACATAATAATGGTACCTTCCTTCCAGAGTTGTTATAAGGAATAAATGAGAAAACATCTGCAAACCACCGAGGGCAGGGGCTCACCTATTTTTAGTCCTCGATAAATATCACTGATATCATGATTATTATTATCATCATCAACATCATCATTATGTAAATGAGCTTGGCGCAATCACTAAAGCCTTTTTATATACCTGTTTTTAAGAATAGCAATAGGAAGGGGGCGCCTGGGTGGCTCAGTCGTTAAGCGTCTGCCTTCGGCTCAGGGCGTGATCCCGGCAATCTGGGATCGAGCCCCACATCAGGCTCCTCTGCTGGGAGCCTGCTTCTTCCTCTCCCACTCCCCCTGCTTGTGTTCCCTCTCTCACTGGCTGTCTCTCTGTCAAATAAATAAAATCTTTAAAAAAAAAAAAAAGAATAGCAATAGGAAGGATACCCTTAGGTATGAGCACAGTCATAGCCAAGTGAGAGTTGATTAAAACCTCTGATTGTCTCAAGGCAAAACAAAGCAATGAAAGGGGTTGGTACAATGCAAATTAATGATGAACCCATAAGTCCCTAGAAGAACTGCAGACTGGATCAACCAGCAGGAGACTGTGAACAACAGCAGCTTTGAAAATTGCTGCACGGCTGTGATCTTCCCTGATGAGTGATACACTTAAGGGAACAACAATTGTGAGAACTGATGGAAACAGTCACCTCAGGGAGCAATCACTGGGAGCAGCAGACAGGGTCAAGCTGGAGGATTGCAGGTTCTGAGATTTCCACCAAGAAGGCATGACTGACTCTCCAGGGAAAAGGTTTCAGTTCTGTTATCCTATAACATCTGCAGGTATAGGCGGCAAAGAGACTGGCGATATTTCATTTTCTTGTCCTTAAAGACAAAACCCATCTCTGATTTGTCATTCTATTCCCCAACAGCTCCTAGTACTTTAATGATACCTGGTACTTTCTCACACAGATGTTCAAAAAAAAAACTGTTGATTGAAAAAGAGTTCAGCTCCAAATATTCTAATTGGTTAAGAAATCTGGAATCACTGGATTTAGGTAACTAGTCTGCTTATAAACTCTAATCAGATCCTAAGATTTTCAAGGAGTTTTTGCCAAATAC
Source organism: Ursus maritimus (assembly GCF_017311325.1). Lineage (NCBI taxonomy): Eukaryota > Metazoa > Chordata > Mammalia > Carnivora > Ursidae > Ursus > Ursus maritimus. Next base: position 49,895,187 of record NW_024427107.1, on the reverse strand, counting down.
CACAACTGAACTCCAGCAGATACTAAAGAAGAAGGGAAGAGAAACTGCTAGATCCCACCAACTCCCATCTTATGGTAACATTATTTGTGGTATATTGAGTCATTCCCTCTATAGTGAGGTTATTATAATATATATATGCACCAGTGTCTTTTATTTCTGAAATATCACTCATGTCAGTTGCTCTCTTTTAAAAGATATGACTGAGAAGTCCAATGTGTAATATTCATTTAAATATTTAAAACTTCTCTTTAATATTTGAGGATACAACTGAGATCATTTACCTCAGATTTTGGCTAACCTAAAGAAATCTTTGCTATACTAGTCACCCCAAACTTGACTGCTAACCATTATGCCCAGCAGTATATAGTTATACTTTTGTTCTTCGAAATCAATGGTCACACTACTCAGCTTTTATAAAGTTTAACTGGATATCTATAATGTTCCAGACATTCTACTGGGTACTGGAGTTTTAACACACAGTCTTCCTTCTACTTGCTTGCAGTTTGTGGGGAGGCAGGGAAAAGTCAGCTGTTCTTGATTTAAATGATAAATGTAAAACACAGAGTGTTAAAAATACATGTAAGAGAAACACTTAGATCAGAATGGTTAGAGGATGTAGAAGGCTTTCTAAATGATGGTGCATAAGCTACGTTTTAAAGAACAAGTAAAGTTTAGCTTGAGTTGCCCTGTGACCCTCCTTCATAAACATGAGTGAATTTGTTACTTTTTTAAAAAAATGGTTTCCTAAGTTCTTTCTTTTATATGTACCTACTAATCAAAAAAAGCCCTAAAAAACAAAAAACAAAACAAAATCAACAAAGCGTTTGAAAATCTAGAAATCATAACTTTAAGGTATTGCTCCACAGATGTTTTATAATTTATCAGTGTGTGGTTCCATTAATTTGGCAACCATAGCATATCTCTAAAACTACAAAGTCAGCAATTATTCAAGAATATGCCATACCTGGATAAGCCAGAGAACTTGGTAAAATTATGGCTTTCACGGATGACTTCATCTAAAGCAATGCTCCTGGGGCACCTGGGTGGCTCGGTTGGTTAAGCGTCTGCCTTCAGCTCAGGTCATGATCTCAGGGTCCTGGAATTGAGCCTCCGTCTTGGGCTCCCTGCTCAGCAGGGAGTCTGCTTCTCCCTCTCCCTTTGCCCCTCCCCCCACCCACTCATACTCTCTCGCACACTCTCTCTCAAATAAATACATAAAATTTAACAAATAAAACAAAGCAATGCTCCTCAAAGTGAGGGCCACAGGTGAGTGTGCTCTGGAAACTCTGGTCTGCAGCCAAATGAGGAACTTGTACTAGAATGTAAATCCGTGTACTGCATCCTTCGTTGAGAAAATCATGCTATAAAAAGAAAGTCGGTCAATTTACATTTTGGCACAAGCTCCTTATGCTGTCACAGATCAGTGGCAAAGGCTACAGACCAGTACTTTGAGTAGCACTGATCTAAATGAAAATCACCCAAGTACTACTGTTCTCTTTCCCTCACACCCAATGTCTAATCTCATCAGTAAGGGCTATGTGCACGACCATTTTCTGTGGGCTACCTTCTTCCACATTTTGTGCATATCCCAAACGCAGCCTCTCTGATCACCTCCACCACTACAGTCATAATGCCAACAATTCTTACTTCTCCCATCGGTTCCTGCAACTACTCACTACCTGTTCTCCACTCTGCTTCTGTCCCTGACCTGTGATAGTGTCACCTCCTTGGCAGCCAGGAGGAAACTTCCAAAATTATCAATTGGATCAGGTCACTCATGGGTTTAACAAATGATTTAAACATTCCCTAAGGACAGCTTTCTTGGCCATCCTGCTACCTACCTGGCTGCTGCTTCTCAGGCCCACGCCTTGCATCTCTTCTCATTCTCTAAATATTACTCTATCCTCAAGCCAACCCTCAACTCCCTTCTCCTCTTTATCTGCACACTAATATTTTCCCTCAACCTCCAGGCTTATCAAGCTTTGTCACATTATTCACATTATTGGAATATCTTTTCTTCAAAGCCTTTATGTATGTGCTTAACTTGCTGATTGTCTCCACACTAGAATGTAAAGTCTGTGAAAGCACGGATTTCTTTAGATTTATTCATCACTTGTTTGTTTTGTTTTTCAATGTTTGGCAAACAGTAAGCACTCAGTTTATGTATTGAATGAAAAACATGAATGAATAAATGAGTTGGCTTCTGGTATGGAATGAGTAAGTCATGGGGATAAAAGGTACAGCATAGGGAAAATGGTAAAAAAAAAAAAAAAATATATATATATATATATAGTAAGTTAGGAATCCCTGAAATTAATATAGAATAAAAACTACAATCAGTTTAGTATACAGTTAGCTGAAATATATTATACAAAAATATATTTTGGAGGTGGGGGGTGTTCCTTTATCAATTCCAATCAGAGATTCTTCTCTGTCAGGCTATATGGAAAGTTCTGGACCTTCCCTGCACTTTTGTCACCCAGATGTTGCTCCTCTGTGACTCATGCTGTTTTGCATTGGAACAGTCCATTCCTTGCATCAAGGTCTGTACTTTCTGTCAGCAACTGTATCAAGTGCAAGGCTCACAGATTCAGAATCACCACTTGGACTTCTACACACCTAGCTCTCTCTTTTCTGATTTTCACAAAACTTAAGGAAGCTCCCACATCTTCCAATATACTTTGCCTGCCACTTCTGAATTCTCACTGCCCAGGAACCCCATCTGTTTGCATGTCCCACTGTCCCCTGGCTGCAGCTACAGGTCCCAGCAATCAAGCTTTGCATTCTGCGTGGGCATGGCCATAGCAACCAGACGTGCTTCATACCTCACTCCTTTGAGTAGAAAGATGAGCAGACTGAGATCCAAATGAACGGAAAACTCTACAGCACAAATGCGTGTTTTCCAGCCACTTACCTGTGCGAGGCTAGAAATGTCCTATCTAGCTGGAACAGCCCAGGAGGGCTCTGCTCTTTTAGTTTGATACGCTTATAGAAACAATAACTGGTAACAAGCCAAATACTTGGAAGCAAACCCCAAATTTAAACATGAATGCTCATCTTTGTTTACCAACAATCTCCTATGGATACAAAGGTGAGAACTGGTTTTTGTTTGTTTGTTGTCTTGGTCTCCAAGGCAATAGTTTATTAAGCCATCAGTTCATTAAACACAACACAGCAGAGTTTCATTATCCTCATGCTACCTCCCCTTGTGCAGCATTTTTCTTTTGAAAATGTGATGTTTTCCGCATTATACTACCTGGGAGGGAGAAACCTACTTTCCTATTATACGAGCACAAGGGATAATAAACACCTCAGTATAGTCTATGATACCCTGTACAAAATTGTTGTTTATTGTATTCCCCCCTCTAAATGGAAGTGAGCTAACCAAAACACTTCATAAAGTACTCGGAAACCATTCAGGCCATATCCTGGAAGACAATGTTTTCTAGTTACTGAATTATGATATGCAGAGCACCTCTTCTTATAGCTTAGTGACAGGTTCTATTTTTAGCTGAAGGGCTTATCTTGTAACCCTTCTTAGCAGAAATTATTATTTCCAGGAGACAAGTATTGATGTAAGATAAAGTGAGTCTAAATAATGCCTCTGATTCCCCTAGCTCTTCTTTTAGCCACGAACCATCCTAATTTATAGATGTTTTGTGTCTCTCTCTTCATAAAGAATTACGACAAAATTAGCCACTAGCAAAAACTCATACCAGAAATGTCATTACAGTTCCTCTGCTTTCCACTGTAGGTTCACAGGACACTTGACATACTCATTTCCATTACCACACTGTGTATCTTTTCTTCCCTGCCTTTAAAAGGAAATGTCTGTAAGAAACTGATACCTAGGATACCAAATGGAATGAAGCTGTGGCAGAATTTTGCATCCAAAACGACTGACTCATATTTCCTAGCTATTTAACGTCCACATGAGAACATAAATGTCTTTCATTGCTGAGTTACTAGAAATAGAGGATAATTTGTCTTTTATTATTTTTACTGCTTGTCCCTCTAATCTTGTTATTCATGTGAAAGACCATTACTGGGGTTGTAATATCTTATTTGTTGAACAATAAACCCTAGAATGCCTCATGCTAAAAACGAATGTATAACAAATAAACGTATCCATGGATTTCAGATGGCAAGGCTCTCTAAGCAGGAATGAGCCTGCTACCATTTACGTTTGTTTCTGTAATACACAGCAACAGCAAGTCTCCTGTACACGAGAAAAAGTAGGATGCTTCATACTTTCACAATGTAGCTTAAAAGATGCAGTGCTATTTAAAGGAAATGGCAACAGGAGTGAAAAGTTAGCACATTCTTTGGTTTCTCTTGCAAACTCTTTCTGGCTCAGGGAAACAGAGATGTTCAAATCCTTCACACGAATACCAGATGACATCTCCGGACCTCTCCCTTTCTGCTGCCACCTGAATGTCAGCACAGTGTAACAGCAGCATATGTTTTAATTCTTTGGGTTAAAAGTAACAAAAACCTAACTCAAAACAGCTTAAGCAGAAGTAGAAAATAATGGGTTCGTGCAACTGAAATACTCGGAAACAGCTCTTTTTTTTTTTTTTTTTTTTAAAGATTTTATTTATTTGACAGAGAGAGAGCACAAACACGGGGAGCAGGAGAGGGAGGAGGAGGCTCCCTGCTGAGCAAGGAGCCCAATGTGGGACTCGATCCCAGGACCCTGGGACCATGACCCGAGCCAAAGGCAGGCACTTAACTGACTGAGCCCCCCAGGCGTCCCAAGAAACAGCTCTTTAGCATAGTGGCATCAATGGGCTGATATGTGCCTTTTCATCTTTTATTTCTATGTTCCTTGGAGTAGATTCATTTTCAGACAGACTTTCTCCATTTGGAAACAAAAATCCATCAGTAGCTGTAGATACAAATTCTAACAGCTTTGTAACCTCCATGAGAAAGAGAGCATCGTTCTGGTGTTCCACCAAGATCCCAGGGAGTACTCCATCTTGCTGGCTGACATCACATACCTATTCCTGAAAAAACCATTGCGGCTAAAGTTGGGGGTACCTTGGCTGACTGGGTCACATGCTCACCCCAAGGGGAAAAGGAGCAAAGGAGGCAGATCGGCCCCACATCAACCACAGAACTGAAAAGTTGATTCTACTGGTGAGGACAGTCCACAAAGGAATGTTGCTCAGACAAGAGACATATATTCATGGAAGTACACTCTCAAAAACAAATACCACCTGAAACAGAGAACAAAGCCCTTTGATGCTATGGTTAGGCTCTGAGGCTCTTATTGATATCATGTGTAAAGATGTCAAATACACAGAAAAAGAATTCTCTGCAACTTTTCTAATCACCTCTTCTGAATATCCTTGTCTCAAGGACCTTTCAAAGTCCTTTACAATGTAGAATCACTAAGTATCCTCTTATGTCTTCTGTGTATAGGTTAAAAAAAAAACCTAGGTACTAATAATAAGCCACTTAAGTACAGACGGATGCTAACTGTTTCAGAACACACTGCCTTAGCTTCGCGCGAAACATGTCAGAAATTGCACAAACGTAGGCACACAGACCCTGGGTTGACACCTTGAAAGGGAAGAATGTTCCTCTTATTCATGTCCAATGCCTCAGAGTATCCAAAAACAAAGTCCAACTAGAATAATACAATGATCTGGTAGCTAATTCATTCTTATTGGTAACTAATACTATAATGAGGCAGAGAGGCTCAATTACTTTGAGGACAAAATTTGGCCATTTTGAAAAGTACACACATGAAATGAAGAGTGTATTTTATATTCTTACTGAAATGATATAGAGATTCCAAGAATTTTTAATTCAAAGTAGTGACTAAGAGGATCACATAGACATCTGCGTCCGATACTAGTACGGCCCATATTTGTTAATCAAATGGGAAGTTCAAAACTTTTCTATAAATTTAAATGTACCAGGGATTACCATCCCTGCAAAGGGCTTTCTTGAAAGCCAATTCAATTACAATTATAGTACCTTCAGCCTTTCATAATGAGGTCCAAATAAACAGGTCAACAATCACAACTAAAATAGCAAGCGGGTATCTAAATGATTTTAATAGCACCTTTTCTAAAAAGATTGAAAACAATACAATAGCTTTTACAATGGAAACTTTATGAAGAAGTCTTCAGAGGCACATGACAAAAGCCAGTGGTTTAGAATTCCCTCAGTTCAGAACCTCAAAGAAACAAGTAATTTAATCCTGGAACTGAAGCTTGCTAGCAGAGTTGAAGGAATGTTTGTAATTATGTGTATGTATTGTGGTACAGGTGTCATGTCCACTGTGTTTAAATAGCAGACTTTTTTTTAATTTCTAGACATCCTGCTTTTGTTTAATGCTATCTGTTCTCTTGGAAAAGAAATACAGTTACTCTGTATCAATAAAGGATAGTTGATCATGTCACGCCCTGCTTCAAAAACAAAAATCCTCAGTCTGGCCAGGAAGACCCTGCAGATGCTGCCTTAGCTTTCCACCTCCACTTTGTCCCACCCTTACCCTTCTCCCAGCCACGGACTGTCTTAATTTCTCCATATGTGACAAGCTATTTCCTCTGCTAGGAACACCTCTCTACTCCTTCCCAGCTCCAGCTCTCTACAGTATTCCCAGCTCCAGCCCCATACAGCTCTCAACGTAGGGAGCCCCTCTTTTCTCAAGCTCAGGTCTGTCTATTGCTCAGCCTCCCTTCCATCCCACCTGCCTGGTCTACAGATCACCTTCATGTTCCATGAAATCTAAGCCTAATGTTTCCCTGTAAGTATATTTTTGTCAAAATATATTTAGATTTGGCAGATTTTACTATGATCTGCATTCTTGAGACACACAGGAAGGTCACAGTAAAAGTATTTTAGTGACTTCAGGAAATTCCTAGATAATTGTGAGGTTACCTAGGTCAATGATAGAAGTTAAACAAAAGCAGATTTTGCCCCAGAAGAGGCGAAACTTCCCGTCAGGGTTGGCAAAATGAAATAAGCTATCCTGAGATATTTAGAGTATCTACATAAAGAATCTACAGATTCTCAAAAATGTACCCTTTGCACTTACCAACTGGCATGAAACTTACTAGAACCAATGTTTCCTACAGAATAACACAGCTGGCATTTAGCAGATCAAGCACAGTTCTGATAAATTAGAACTCACTCAACAGCTCTGGCTTTCTGGACCAAGCTCTGAATGGAACTTACTACTGAGATTCCAAGAAAGCTTTTAGGTTCTTAACCTTTTTAAGCGTTATGAATGCTTCTGGAAGTCTGTTAAAGCCTATGACCTCTCTGAAGAATGAGATACACAGGACTATAAAGGAAACAAAATACAATGAAATACAATTGTCAAATTTTAAAAGCATGAATTTGTGACATGGTAAACATGTTTCTTTACTAACACTTTAAATACAAAGATCTAACAGCAGGCCCAATAATAACCACACTTTCAAAGTAGGGATGAGCATAAATGACTTTTAAAAAAATATCTGTAGGGGTGCCTTGGTGGCTCAGTTGGTTAAGTCTTCAACTCTTAATCTCAGCTCAGATCTTGATCTCAAGGCCGTGAGGTCAAGCCCCACACTGGGCTCCAGTGGCAGATTTCACACTGGGCATGGAGCCTACTTAAAAAAAAAATCTGCAAACAACTGTAATGTGATGTGATACTATCTGTGACTTCCATTAGTAATAAAGCCACAGGTACTGCCAAAGCTTCTATGGTTTGTGACCTGTACCCTCAATTAAGGACAATGCTAAATTTCAGTTGGATGTTAGCAATGATAAAGGTGTCATTTTCTGTATCTAGTATACTGAGCTCTATCCATGCCTACAAATTACAGGGTAAAAACCTCCGTTTTTGGAGGACATTACATGAATTCTAAAGATTGTTTAGCCCGGAAGAATCTTTGATCAGCTTGATTTAAGTTTAAGATAGTGGAAAAGCTGTACATGTATTTATAGAGGTCTTTGAGTTTTAAAAATAGAAGAGTTTATAAATCAGTAGTATTTTATGCATTATAAAGAAAAAGAACATGCAGATACTATGTAGGATTTTCTTTCTTGCTGAGAAAAATCAGAACCTTCAGGTCTCTCCTATCCTTACAATCACCCTTCTAGGCAACTCCTGCTTTCTGGATAATTCTCTTAGATCAAGTAGATCACTTCTGAACGCTTGCATTTTCTAAAGTGCTGTGTTTTTCAAGAAACATTCATGGCTCCTGCTCTAATGTTTACCCTTAGTAATTACTGGCCCAGTGGTGAGGTCAAGCAACTTTCCTTTTACTTCTTTTTATTGTCAAGTAGAATTCTCTTCTGTGGAATACTACCATGATCTGTTTATCCACTGCCCAACTGCAGGACGTCTGGCTTATTTTCAGTATTTGGCAATTATAAATATAGCGGCTACAGATGCTTGCATTCTCTGGGTCTATCCTCAGTCTTAGGTCCCATAAACCTGGGCCTTGGGTTAACTTTTCCTCAACATTTCTGCCCTTCCTTCCTCATATGTCAACCAAAATATGCTCTTGATCTGCTGCAGATCTCCACCTTGTATCAGTATGGGATACTGGGCTGAGTGGGGTTTCTGTCCCTCCCCCAGTGGCTTAAGGCTTTTGCCTATGAGAGAAGAATCTGGGGTTGTAGATGAGATTTTGTGCCTGTTCCCAGGGGAAGCATCTCACTACTTGCACACCTGAGGAACCAAGGGGTCTCTCTCTAGTCAACTTCCCTGCCCCGAGTTTTCTGGTAAACACTGAGCAGAGGCCCACGGCAAAGAATGTGGTAGTAAATGCGTATTTTGTGTCTGTGCTCCCATTTATTGTCAACTATAGTGCTGGCCGTCACTTGACTTTTAAGAATTCATTTAAAAATTTAAATGCTTTCTTCTTCTTCATGTTTTAATTTTTTTTTTACTATTATTCTTAGTTGTGGTAAAACATACATAACATAAAATTATCATCTTAACCACTTTTAAGTGTACAGTTCAGAGGCACTAAGGACGTTCACACTGTTTCACAAGCATCACTAACATCCACCCCGTTTTATATCATACCATTTATAAAATTTTAACTACCTGAATTTTTCAAGGAAGCTTGCGTTGTTACTTTACATCAAAACTAGAACTTAGCATAAATAAAGGATAAAATAAAAAAATAAATACAATGAAAACAAAACAGTGTTATTGGACTTCTAAAAGCTTTACATCTGAAGCCTACTCTTCATTAAAAAGGGAAATATGTGTATTAGAGAGGTGTTACAAACTAGCACCAAATTGAAACTTTCTCCCTGCCTTAATGAGAAACACTGAAAGGGAACAGATTCAAAATCCTTTTAATTCAATTCAATTCAATGCATATCCATATACCACCCAAAGTCATCCTGCATAAAGCCAGTCATCAGTCCCACGCCTTTAGAAACACTTCTTAGCCAAAGTCCCCTCCAGTCTTTACATTAATACATTAACTTTAGAGATTCAGGGCTAGCTCTGCTGGCAAAGACAGCCTAAAGGAGGAAAGAGATTAAGGAGAAAAATTACTCCCCACTTTCAACCCTATTTTTAAAATGGTAAAATGAAACAAAGATAGTGATGATATATGAACAAGGTAATCCTAGAAAACCAGAAGGCTATAAAAGATAGTATGAATGAATATGGCAGGGCTGATACCAATCGGGTAAGTACCCAGGTAAACAATGAACATATATTTGTAAAGCAGACCTTGATTAAATCTTCTGCTTTATGATAGATACTATGCAGGATCTTGGATTGTTCTTTATCCGTGCCAGGGTACACCTCCGAAATATGTATCTATGTAATAGCTAGAGACTATATCTGCCATTTTAACTTCTATTTCTACCAATATACTTATATCAATAAATGTTTGGGGGATCACTAGAGCCCTCTGTATTCCTAGAAGAGAATCTTCAACATGGAACTGTGGGCAGTTATCTAATCTCAGCTCCCTTCACATTCAGAAATCTCTTCTACATCATGCATGACAAGTAGCTATCCAGCTTCTGCTGAGTGCTTCCAGAGTTGTGGTCCTCACTAACTCTCAAGGCAGCTCATTCCTCTCTTGAGCCACACTAATATAAGAATGTTTCTGCTTACAGTGAGAGGATCTGGGCTTCCCTGAAACTTACAGCCATAGATCCTAGTTCTCTGTAAATGAGCAAATACAACAACATCTTTCTTCCTTTCAACATCTAGAGGCTCATATTATATTTATCTTAAACTCCCCTTTGCCAAGCTTACGGTCTGTAATTCAAAAAAACTGTTCTTAAAAACCAAATTGTTTTCTACCAGTTTTCCAGTGGACACAAAATTATCTAAAAAAGTGCCTAAAACTTGCCATGATACTTCAGATAGTTTTATAACAGAGAATAATAGGATACTACCCCCAACTCTCCAGACCTAGCTATGTGCACTGTTGTTTGTTTTATCCACATCACATTACGTTAAGTTGGATCATGTTCCCCCCAAATTTCATGTCCTCCCTGGAATCTAAGAATGTTAACTTATTTGGAAGTAGAGTCTTAAAAGATGTCATTGCTAACGTTAAGATGAGGTCACACTAAAATAGTATGGGCCCTTATCCAATATGACCTGTGTCCTTATTAGAATTAAGACACGGAGTCAGACACAGGGGAGCATGAATGCCATGTGACGATAGAGACGAGACTGCAGTGATGCATGTATAAACCAAGGAATGTCGAGGATTCCCGGACGCACCAGAAGCTAAAAGCAAGGCATGGAACAGAGTGTCCCCATCAAGTCTTCAGAGAGACAACAGCCCTACCAACACTTTGATTCCCAACTTCTATCTTCCAGAACTGTGAGAAAATAAATTTCTGTGGTTTTAAGCCACGCAGTTGTGGAAACTTGTTACAGCAGACTTAGGAAACTAGCGGTATTTTTGTCTTCCATGTAGATACTCTGCTTAGATAATACACTCAGGGTTCCCCCACCTTTTTTTCTTTCTAGTAATTCATCATCACTGAAGCAAGTTTCTCCATCGTGAATCTATGCAATAGACATTAGTTCTGTGTGCCTGCCCAGCATCATCTATTTCCATTTCTCCAGCAGCAGCAGATCATTGATTATGTCTTGGGCTAATTCCTTGGGCTCATTAAACACAGTGTCAGCAGACTATCAGTCAAGATGGGCTGTTCTTTCCCAGAACATACTCTCTCTCTCTCTCTCTCTCTCCTGCTGGGAATCCTGAGTCGTGTCGACCATAGTGGCACAAAAATTGAAAAGAGCTACAACTGATTCATCCCAGTAGTGGGCCATCCTTTCCAAGGTCTTGTTTTGTCAGCATTTCCTTCAGTTCCATGAACACTTCCGTAACAACCCAATGAATTCTTTTCTGCTTCAATTAACCAGAATCAGTTCTATGTAATTCAATTAGGGAACTCTGATAAATTAGAAAACGGAAACTCTGGATTTTTGTTCTGTTTTCTTTTATTATCTTATTTTGCCTTACAAGTATTAGTAGGGTCCACTGAAATTTCAGTTTCACTCAATTCCCTCGCACAAAAGTCCAAATGATTAGCTCAAAAATGTCTCGAGGTACAACTATCTGTAATGGATTTGTTATTTTTATTTGCAAGGCTATGTGTTTCAGTCCAAGAAAAGGAAGCTGATGGAAAACTTAAAAGAAATTAATCCACAGTTTCCAAGTGGACCACTAGCAACATTTTTATTCTCACATTAAGGATAGCAAATATAATTTATTAACTGTAATACCTAAGAAAAATTTCCCCATAATATTTAATGACAAATATAATGTGTACCTAACACTGAAACACAAAATTCTTAATATATAAACATAATCAGCAGCTGTGCCTATAAGGCTAAGTTAAAATGACATCTTCCTACTTTTTTTTTCTTTTTTTTTTAATTGAGAGACAGAGAGAGCATGCACATGGGAGGGGCAGAAGGGGGGAAGAGAGAGAGAGAGAGAGAGAGAGAGGGAGAAAATCTTAAGCAGGTTCCAAGACCAGCACAAAGCCCAATGCAGGGTTCAATTTCACAACTGGACCCTGAGATCATGACCTGAGATGAAATCAAGAGTCTGATGCTTAACCAACTGAGCCACGCACGCACCCCTCCCCCTAGGTTTTTCTAAAAATCGCTGAATATTTCCAGAGTGCCAAAATTGTTCTTTTTCCCTCTTGGCTGTTCATTTTAGTTCACATAATTAAAAACTATATCTTATTCTTTCTCTACTATATACTTACCAATATGATTGCTTATATGAAATTCAAAAACATGCTGCTAACGAGTTAAAATTGTACTTCGATAATACTTCAATGATATAAAAGAGCACCTTTAAACTTCCTTGGCCCTTTTAAGAATTTAAGATCTAAATAGATCTAATGGTAATAAATGCCCTGGTGATTTTTGTCATTTTTTACTTTTAAATTCATTATGCTAGAATATATTTTTCCTCACGTTGGAAATTAACTATGGGAAAACCAATTGTTACCTTGACATGCTCACCTCACTCAACACAATAGACTATATTTTATAGTAGCTTAAAAGCTGGCTTTAAAAGTGCAACAATGTTTATATTACTAAACCATTTAGATGAATGAAAACAGAATAAAATATTTTTTACTCAAAGCTATTTATCATGGCTGTTAACATTCTTCTGCTAAACTGTGATATGTGCCTGTGACATCTTGTCACTGTGATTTACATAAAGATTTAAACATAGATGAAAAGGAATCCTTAGTCTATTACTATATTAATTCTCAATGTAAGATCACGTTTTATCTTAGAAAACAACTGCATTTAAAAGTCTTCTGTGGTCACGGTCCCAACAAGGACTGTAGAATTTTTAAATAAATATAAAGATTTAATAAATTAATCTTCCTAGAATATTTTGCTAGCTGTGTGTGCAGAATTTTGTAGATTTATGTGTAGAAATTTGTAGACATTAAGAATTGTTTGTAGCATAAATCTTAGCCTTTACGTCCACTACAGTTCGGTCTGTGGATATAGAGCAGCCAGTGGCCAGCAAGGTCACCCATGATCCAATGGATAAGTCATTAGACATTAGATAATAATGTGAAATAATAACTTACATAATGACAGATACTCCTGACATTTTGAGAAAACAGTGATCCTATGATCAAGTGTCTAATGTAAGGAAATATATTAATTTGTTTCTTAACAAACATTTATTTGCTTTTTTTAAGATTTTATTTCTTTATTTGAGAGAGATTGAGGGAGAGAGAAAGAGAGAGAGAACGAGCATGGGAGGAGTAGAGGGAGAGGGAGAAGCAGACTCCTGGCTGAGCAGGGAGCCCCATTTGGGGCTCGATGCAGGGCTCAATCCCAGGACACCAGGATCATGACCTGAGAAGGCAGACGCTTAACCAACTGAGCTACTCAGGCACCCCGACAAACATTTATTTGTAACAAAACATGAATCTCAGTGTCTACCCATCCAGTCTAATGATGTATAATTAAGGATGGGAGCTAATATACATTGGTTTCTTTTAATCATGAAGATTCATATCTATTCAGTAGTGGAAAGGCGAGAATTCTCTAGACTTTAACCATGACGTGGATGAAAAAACCATGACTCCAACATTTTTCTTTAGGGCTGAATAATAATGCAAGTGCTGTAGTGGCCCCTTTGTGTTTATCTACCTAATATAAAATCCTCCTTCTCCCCAAAACAAACTCCCACCTTTCTATAGGAAAACTACCTCCCAACTGGCCTATATCCTTCTGGCCACTGTGATTGGTAGAATAGGCTCTTTACCTAATTGGAGCCAGCAAGATATGGGGTGGGGGTGTTTCTTGGGATTTCTGAAAAGAGCAGCTTCTTCTTTCTTTTGCAAGAGCTATGGAAAGAGTCTCCCCTTCACTAGATTTGAACCTGGGAGTATGAAGTCCTACAAGCCTCTGGAAGCCATCGTAGAACCTCAAGGAGAGAGCCTGTCAGAAATGGAGCCAACACTCAGGAAGGGGAGCTAAGAAACTGCAATGGGAAAGCAAGGAACTAACTTGTCACACGGTATGGACCATGGATCAGATCCTACTTGGAGATATAATCCCGTCCTCTACTCAGTTACATAGTTATGAAGACTGGTTTTTTTTCCTCAAGCCAATTGAAATCAGGTTTTCTGATTCTTGACAATAAGAGAAGCTGTACTGATTCAAGTAAAATGATCACTATAAGGGCAAAGCTGAAATATGGTAGGATTAGCAGTGTACAAGGACAAAGCGTGCTAGGCATCATGCTAAGATCTTTATTTGCTTATCTCACTAAATCAAAACAAAAATCATACTCATAATCTGGTATCTGATAGGTGTGATTCTCAAAAGATAGAAGAAACTAGAAAGCCAAATAATTTGCCCAAGTTTTCACAACCATCAACTAAAAAATAGAGATCTGAATTCAATTTTTTCTCATTCTAAAGGGAATGTTCTTTCAAAGTCGCCGTCTGTCCTGGTTTCCACTTTTAAGTCTTTCATTATTGTAAATTGATTACGTATCTTCACCATAAATTACAAATAAGACAGCATACATAACTTATAACTTGCAAAGTACCTCTAATGCATATAGGTTTTTACATTTTTATTGAATCTGAAACTCTTTTCAAGAAACCACAATGGCAACAGCACTGAACTGATTTAAAACAACAACAAAACTATGACCTTTAGCATCAGAACAACCAGAAGGGTCAAGCTTCAATTTTCTGATCATTAATAAATGTAACCTAATTGAATATTATCCATAGTGGTATTTTTGGTTCTTAGATCCTTTACCTAAAACTCTACTTATGTTCACCCCAGTTAGGAAAAAAATTAAAGATGTACTTGATCAATTTGGTCATTTAGGTGAACAGCTAAGTTGAACTACAAACTCAATTAGAGATCCATGGATGATTTCTTTTCTTTTCTCTTCTTTTTTTTTTTTTTTTTTTTTTTTTGCCTATAGAAAACCTGGAATATAGCAACTGAAAAGAGCAGTTCCTCAAACAAATAAGCATTTTTAAATAAACGGAAGAAACATGGATTTAGCCAAGAATATAGGTGTGCTATTAAGGTGGAGAAGGTTTGACTAGAAACTTGAAGAAAATGTACACTCAGCTGAAATGTTGCAGTGACTGCGGAACTTGGGCAAATCACTTCATAATCCTGAATCCCCAAGACCTCATCAGTTAAAAGAAGACATCAGATGACTTCATCATTAACATCCCTTCCTAATCTATGAGAGGATTAGGACCTCTAATCTGACCGCATACGCCCTCTGCTCCCTCTTCCTGGACAGCAGCCATTTAAATTCTGGCACGAGAAGGACGTATAAGCACCACCACCACCGCTATTTCATAGGCATCTCCTCTTTAAAAATATTTCTTCTCATCCTATCATGAACTCTACAGGGGAAAAAAAGTCACCATTTCAAAAATGAGGAAGTTGGAGCTCTGTGAAGTTAAAAAACGTTCATCAGATTTTAGACAAATCTCTCAAGTCACAGGACTACTAAGCAGAAGGGCCAGATTTGGCTGCAAAATTCTTTTTTTTTTTTTTTTTTAAAGATTTTATTTATTTATTTGATAGAGACAGCCAGCGAGAGAGGGAACACAAGCAGGGGGAGTGGGAGAGGAAGAAGCAGGCTCATAGCAGAGGAGCCTGACGTGGGGCTCGATCCCATAACACCGGGATCACGCCCTGAGCCGAAGGCAGACGCCTAACCGCTGTGCCACCCAGGCGCCCCTGCAAAATTCTTGATCCTACTCTGCTGTAGCTCTTTCCTCATCATGGGTGGTTTGCATTCTGGCTCATCAGTCGATGTTTTCCAAATAGATTAACGGGTTCTCAAGCTTGGTCACAACAGCGGTTCAAATCAAAATTGTTAAAATTGAGCTTCACAGTCTGGAAGACTGACATCTCTGTTTTGGTCAGTGGGGTCCCAGACCAATGTCAAGTAGCCTCAGGTCCTTGCGAACAACAGACTGCTGTCGGCACCTGTGACTGTGCTCCCAGTGACAAATAGAACATCTTTTCCACCTTCTTTAAGAGGACAGAGACAACTCTAAATAACAAAATTAGAAAGGACTGTATCAGTATGAACTTAGCCCAGTATTCCAATTCTAAATGACATCACATAATAAGTATTCCAGAGATAGGAGAGACATGCTATTTATAATGAAGGCTGAAAGCCCCGGGAGATGTTCTGGGTTATTTGTTTCTTAAGATGAGTAAGCATCTATAAACAAAAGTAAAACCTTCCACAGGCAGGTTGCCTATTTCATTCATTGCTATCACTCATCCTTAATAATAATAAACTAAAATGAAATAAAAAGCAGAAACTCTCTTTGCCTTTCCTATAGCATAAATTTCAAAATCCCGCTTTTGCTGTTGTTTTCGAGTTCGGCAGGGGCAACATATACCATTTGATAAAATTCTCTGCCCTCACACTACTCTTCTTCCAACTGGGATGATAACTGCCATGCCACGATGACCAGCAAGTTTGTTTATAAGTAATGGAACCTCCATATTATTTCATTTTCCCCCAAATAAAGCATATGTATTACTTAGTATGTGGAACAACAAAAATGCTCAGTTCTATAATGTATTAGTCACCTCAAAAGGGTGACATGGCATGCTCAAACTTTGAAGGTGTGTATTCAAAGCCTTTGTTGCAAACATTATTAGCACAGAATTGATTTCAAATTCTGCTTCATTCTAACCATTATACCAGCCATCCCGCTGCCTTCTTCCACCATGACTATCAGCAGTATATAAGGGCACACATCCATTCAACAAGTAACTGTGGGGAAGGAAACCATTTCTTCTTGTTCAGATGTCAAACAAAATCAATAACCACTTCCTAAAGAAAGAAAAAGGGAGACAAGAACTGACCTCTTTCACCTCAAATCGCTCCCGCCCTCTTTGTCTAGTCTATACAGAGATCCATGTAAGCTTCCCCTCTAAATGTTTCTGTGTTCAGAAGTATTTTCAAGAATTAGGCTATATCTCTATAATTGCTCCAAATTTCATGAAAATGAATAACCATCCTGTGTTTCTTCTTTACAGATAAGGGTTTTAAAGATGTATATAGAATATATGTATATTCTCTGAATGAACTTAGTTTTGAAACTGGTTGTAATTCACGAGGCAGCTTGACCTTGAAAATGTAATAGTACCAGTGCCTACAACAGGACTTACTACAGTTGAACTTACAAATGCTTCTTGAATTTGTAATACGATTCTCATTGGTTCAAATCATATCCGTGAGCTTTCATATAGTCCAATGATAGGTACACTCTACCAACAGCAGTGTTGTTCACGCTGAAGTTCTATTTTCCTTGGTTTTTTCACTATTCCCCTGGGAAAGAGGAAGCCTTCCTAACAGCAATTGAACAAACAACCGAAAAAGCAATTCAAACATGCAACCAGAGACACCGAGGTTGCCTTTGCTGAAAACAAGGGCTTTCCCACTGCCTTTTTCCAAGAGAGACACCAATCTCTGTTCCATATGGAAGCAGGAAAGAGTTGTTTATGTTCGTACACACAGGAGAAAAGGAGGGATTACTGGGTACCCCAGAGACTTCGCAGGAGTGTTCAGTCTCTTCTGCTACAGAAACTCCTGAGGGACTGAGGGATGGCAATAGCCAAGAGTGAAAGGAATGGTTATTAGAACAAGAAGGGAAGTAAGCAGCCCTAATGATGAAGGGAAGTAAGCAGCCCTAATGATGATCTCTGTAGAATGAATTCTGAAATCAACCAACCAATCACCAAACAATGGGGGGGGGGAGGGTGAAAATAGTGACCAAATCTCTTTAGTTCCTCTAGGCCTCCCTGTCATAATGACAAAGCTTTTACCTAATAAGTGTTCTGAGTTCCTGCATACAAGTGATATTAGAACTGTTCCCTGATCTTATTACATTTATGAATGTAAGCTATTGTTCCTTCTCTCTAGGCAAGAGTATTGTGCTACAAGCTAGAAAGGTTTGTTTCTACATGCCTTTCTGTCGATTTAAAATTGAAACTAAATACAGGAAAATTATATGGGATTCTTACCTTCTTGTGTAGATGTCTACAAATACTAAGGTTTCACTTTGGAACATCTTATGAGGCTTCTAATGAAAAGTCATCTAACATTTTTTCCCTGATTCTGTTCAATCCCTCACTACATGAAGAAATTACTAGTTGCAATCTTAATTTTACTTTTAAAATTTTTAATTATGTATGTAAAAAGCAATTACAAAACAAGTTCAGTGTAAAATACTGTACCTGAACACTTTTATAACTTGTTTTCATCAAAAATGTTTACTTAGTTCATATGCATACTATACAACCTATCATTGTAGACATTCCCAATACATGTTAGGATTTGTTTTTAAGGCTGAAAAGAAGTTCTGCTAAAATGAAACCTCTTTAATTTCCTTAAAACAAGTGTTTTTGAACATGGGGCCATTTTGTAAAGAAAGCCTCTTGGTATTAACTACTCCTAATTTTCAAGATAAATTTCAATAGCAATATGTCAAAGTATCCTAACAAGAGTTGCTTTTAATTCTAAACATGTCTTGTGTTAAGGCAGGGTTTTTCAATTTCAGCACTACTAACCTTTGGAGTCCGATAATTCTTTACTGTGGGGGACTATCCAGTGTGTTGTAGAATGTTAACAACATCCCTGGCCTCTGCCCACGGGATGCCGGAAGCACCCCCTTCCCAAGTTGTGACAACCAAAAAATGTCTCCAGATGTTGCTGGTGTACCCTGGGGAGCAGGGGCAAATCACCCCTGTAGAAAACCACTGTTCTAAGCCTATCAATAAGATACCCTGAGGTAACAGGTGATTTCTCTTCTTCCAAGCTGACTAACATTTCTCTCTCTCACAGTTCGGCCTTATCAAGCCATTTCACCATTTTTTTTTTTTAAATGCCTTTCCCTTAGGGAAGCAAAGATTCCATTGACTATTTCCTAAAGCATACCTGGGCTTAGGAAACAATCCTCCAGGAAAATTAGTGTCAAAATATGCTTCTGAGGACTAAGAACCAGCCCAAGGATACAATCCTCTCCATTTCCAATGCAAGAGATGAAGGATAGACAGGGAAGGTTTTTCTCATTTCACATTAAATTTAACATTCTATAAATGAAGACTTTACCTCCACATGCTCACAAGCTCTTCAGGTGCCTAAATTCTGCTTTTTTTTTTTTTTTTGACACCCAAAACAATTCGCCCAATAATCACTCCTCCTTGACCCCCGAACGAACAAACAAAAAACAGGCAAACATGTAAAGTTATGTTGTATCTGAACAGCACTTCAAGGAGAAGAGAATTGATGGCTAAAAATAATTTATTTTATCTTGACCAACATGTTCTAACAATAATCAATGGGGGGAAAAACCCATAGTAATAGAAGCAGAAACTGACAGCATTAAGTCTTTATTCAAAGTCTCCACCTTTCAGATATCCAGAATCATGGACATATTTCAAAAGGTATACTTCAATAGTGACTGTACTAGAAGCTGAGAAAGCCACTGCCGCCTGGAACATGAGGACGTGCCCTGGCCATGAAGCTTGCTGTCTGTTCTGCTGTATCCCTCCACGGGTCAGTGAACGCCTCATAAGGCAACCCACACCATGATCCTCATCACTTTTCTAGAGTTCTCACTTCCCTTCATCTGAGTCTCCCCCTGCAATTTGGATGCAGAAACTATTTCTGATGGTTGGACAGCCACCTCAGAGCCCAGCCCTCTTAGGACTCCACAGACAGTAAGTACAGTTCTCACTCTTCTTCTTTGAGTCCTTCCACAGATGGTACAGGTTTCCAGAATCACCTTCATCCTCATTTCCCCGTACCTGGTAAAAGTCTCTCTAAAAATATGGCACCGACGACAGAACACAGAAAACTGGATGGAGTCTGAGAAGGCGCAGACATGGTAACAGACGCCCCCCCCCTCCCCGGTTTCCGATCCTGTATGCTGTAGACGCTTCTTCCCTTCTTCAGTTGGTGGGTGAAATCTTTCCGAATCAAAGAGGCTTTTTTGCATAAAGCTTTTTGCATTAGAAGCTTGTTTATTCTATTAATCTGGTCTTTTTTCTTTTTAAGTTACATTTACATGTGGGGAACTCAGGGAAGACCCCTGCTCTCGAAAACCCATGAGTGCTGGTCACTCTGCCGGGCTTCTCGGCCCCACCGGCCATTTGGAGCCATCACGCTTCCGGAGTCCGTGGGGGCAACATCACCGCGTCACCTGCAGGGGCAGCAGAGTGAACTGCGAACCCCCGGAATGACGCCCCAGGTAAGGAACCGAGGATTCCGGAGCCCCTCTGGCCGCCGGGACTCCTAGGATTCCCTCCCGCACAGAAGGGACGGCCGACTCCTCGGGGTACCAAATCAGAGGACAAGACTGGAGCCAGGTTCGGGGTGTGCGGGGGACCGGGAAGAGGTTAGAAAGAAGCATCATTGGACGAGCAAAGAATGTGACCCTGGGGAAAGGAGATAGAAGAGACGTAGGAAAACAGGTTTCCCTTAATCCCCTCCCCGTGCCGCCTGTGGATCCCAGGATCTCCTCGTCATGGAGACAGACTGCAGCAACAGACGCCGACCCTGGGCTGGCAACACGCACACACTCGCGCACACACGCCCCGCCGCGAGTTGCACGCTGCAGACTTCTGCCTGACTTCACGGTCCACAACACCTCACCTCTCGGGCCTGACCACGGATTCCTATGGTCCAGATGTGACACCACTCCTCTCCGCCCCCTGCAACACACACATTCCGACTCCACATTGCACCCCGAGGGGGCCGGGAACCACTTACGGGAAGCCCCGACAGTTCCCTTGTAAATGACTGCCCTCCCGGCTGCCTATCTGTACAAATCTCCTACTAGCTCGCCTAGAGCAAGCCGCTCTGCGACCAAGCCAGGTAGGAAAAGGAGGAGGAGCCTGGGGTGCAAGTGAATCTCAGAGAACCGCTACTAAGTCAGTATTCAGGGGACCGCACGTAGCCCCCAACCCCTTCCCGAGCCTTTCGACTCCACCAGCAGCCCAGCTCCTCCGCCCGATATCTGCACCGCTGCCCTCCTCCCCTTCACCCAAATCCCTCAACGATTTTCCAGCTGCCCCTTCCAGGCCACTTTCTGCATCCATCCTCTCTCCAGACGGTTCCCAACAGTGGCCTCGCACACTCACTCCCAAGACCTTGATTCAAGGCTGCCTCTCATCATTATTACATCGCCCTAAACCTGGCACTAATTCCCCAAATTATCCGGGTCCGCTCATCTTCTCCGGAACCTACTGTCCCTCCCACCAGCGTCCTTTGCTCTCGTTCAAATCCGCTTTCCACGCGCCCCACTTTCCATCCATCTTCCCTCTGCCGCTCTCACCAGGACACGCTCACCCCCTACCATACCCCCTATACTGCGCTCTCACGCGGCTCCCACCCTAACCTCCGGAGACACCCCGCTTTCCCTCTGCGGCTCTTCTCGGCCGGCTCCCGCACCCAAACCCAGCCTCCCCATCCCGCACCAGCCCCCTCCCGGCTTGCCGGGTCCTTTCCCTCACCTCGCGGTCCTTACCTCTGCCCAAGTTGTCCCCCTCGGCCCCCGCCAGACTCAGTTCGGCCCTCCTGCTTTGCCGGTCCCCCCCGGCTCCAGCATCCCGGTGGCCGTCCGTTATCAAATTAGCCAAGCGGCTCGCCGAGGAGCCCGGCATTCGGGGCAGCGGCTAGCCGAGCCTCCCGCCATCCAGCCCGGGCTCCCCCGGGCGCCGAACCCTCGCCCCACCGCCCAACCACCTTACAAACTTACTTGTGGGTCGCCAGGAGGGGGCTGCGGAGAGCGGCGGCGGGCCCCGCGGCGGCGAGGGCGCCCCTCTCGGCGGGGCTGGGCGGCGCGGCGCGGCGCCGGCGCTGCGCTCCTGCGGCCGCGCGGTGAATGGGCTCAGCCTGACGCAGCCCAGCTCTGCCCGCGCCGCCGCCGAGGCCGCGGAGCGCTTCCACACATGCTCAGTTTCCGGACCTGCCTGCGTGGACGCTACCAAGAGCGAGGAGCGGCGGGGGAGGCGAAAAGCAGCCGCACAGTGGCGGCTGCGAGCCGGAGGCTACCACGTTGGAAGCCGGGGAAGAAGACGGACGACGCGCCGCTAAAAATAGCTCCTGCGGAAACCGCGGCTCCGGCTTAAAGCGCCCCCTCCCACGCGCGTCCCCGCCTCCCGGAGCTCGGGAACCTGCGCTTGCTGCCGCGGCGGGGATCAGAGCGCGCGTTCTGTCGGGCCCCTGCCCGCACATCTTAGACTGCTTCCTTCACAGGCCCCCGAGGCTGCCCTGACTGGGGGCTCCCGCCTACCGGGCAGCCCTCATTTCGGGTCTAGCCAAAGAAACGGAGGAAAGTTGGGCTAAAGCGATGAAAAAGCTCTGCCACAACGAAATTGGCTCAGACTTCTGGAAAAAAATAATTTTGGGGGATGCCTGAATTTGTTAGGAGGAAAGGACGACGTTCGGCATCCCAGAAAGCAGCTAACATGTAAACTTGTCAGGGCGTTTATGACTCCTCATTCTGCGGGATTTTGCGTATTCGCTGACACATATCCCGATCTTGCTGGTTTTGTTGTTCTTGTTACCCGAACTATAATTTCTTTACCCCACGTTCTACCTCCAACCTTCCTCCTCCAGCCCGGCTTTAAACTGCATAAAGAAATGGGCGCAAACTGGAGATGGGTAGATTGTGTTGCCCGAACTGAACTGGAACCTGGCTGTTTTGGTCACCGTGCACAGCCGGGGTTCCGTTCTTTTGCCAAGCTCGGGCCCGGATGTCTCTTCCTTGGTCTCCTGAGCATCCAACACTTTCAGCCTCATGAACTCTCAAAGCCACCCACCCTGCAAATTAACTATTTCCCCGCTATTCATTTTCAGTATATTCTACCTTCATTCCGGATAACATACTTTCGAAATTTTTCCACTTTTAAACTGAGAGTTAACAAATGTTTCCTGAGTCAAATTCCCGCCTTTTTCATTCACCCCTCCTCACAACCACCCATAAGAGAATCATTGTTATTCCAGTTTGACAAATAAAAACGTTGGCGTTCAGAAATGCTCATCTTTTACCTGGAGCAATGATGTAATGTTGAGCCCAGAGTCTGCCAAACTAGAAACTCCCATGGTATCTGCATAACCTACTCCCCGAAATCAGTAGCTTTACCTGAGATAAAAGAAACTTTGGAATAATTCTTCGTGGAGTGCTAATAATTGCAAAATGCTGGCTGGGAGTTTTGTTTTACATTGTTTTGTCTTGTCTTGTTTCGCCTAATTTCTTTCTGGGCATTCATAGTTTAGATTTCCATGTGTTCTGTGGAAAGTGATATGTTACATTTTTATTCATTTATTCAGAGAATTTACTGAGAATCTTGTAAGAGCAATGCTTTCACTTAGAATGTATTTTATAATATCTCACAGTTCCTTTTCTTTGCTAAGGCTACTTTCTTTTACTATTGTTACAAATTAGGGACGTTTTGCTAACCCCACTAAGTAACTTGGGTGTGTCTGTCATAGAACTGTAGTGGTATCGATCTATTTGAGTAAAAGTCGTCTTCTCTCATGAATATCCTCCTTCCCTCCCCACTTAAAATCTAGTGTCATGTCCAGCCCAAAATCGGTGATCAATTAATGTTTGATCTTTTACTTGATAGTTTTTTAGTTTTTAGCTCCTTAAATCATTCTTCCTTTAAAGCATGTCTCCGATAGATGGCATCTCCAGGACTAGAGCCACTTTCAAATGACAACACCGTTTTCCTGATTTTCCATGAGTGATTCACTGGGAAGATGAAAATGGAATTTTCTTAGGGCATCAATATAACTCACCCATTCCTTTCTGTAGGCAGTGAAAGAAGATGAAGAATATACTTTATCCCAGTTGTTCTCCTTCTTTCTTTCTCAGTAATTAATCTTAAGATGGTTATGATTGTCTGAATATCTTTATGCAACATGCACACTAAACATAATCATGTACTGGGCAGATTATGATTTGAAAGTTTAGACTTTGATTTCCTACCTAAACATGTAATTCAAAAACATGGCATACAGGACTCTTAATAGCAAATGACAGAAACTCAACTCTAACCTAGGCAAACAAAGGAAATGCAATGGAGCATGTAACTCAGAAGTACAAAGGGGTGGCAAGCCTGAACCATGGATCAACAGCATCAACGAGAATATGTTTCCCTCTCTCACTTTCTGTCAGTGTTGCTTTCTGTGTTGGTGTCATTCTCCATCAGACTGTGTCCATAGTGCATTTCCAGCCCTACACAGACGACAAAGTTTTCAATTTTACAAAGAAAGCAAACCTTGTGCTCTGATGAGCAGATCAATCTTTGACAAAGGGCTCTGGTTGGATGCCCTAGGTTGCACGCATACCCTTGTGCTTCCTCTGGGGGACAAACCTCTCAAAAGGAAAGTATACAGTCAGGAGAAGAAGGGGTAAGGGATGCTTGCAAGATAGAAATAATAGATATCCTCCACAGCTATGTTTCTTCATAGGCAAAAAAGGACAGCAAGCTCCTGGTGGGATATCCGTTGGTTTGAGTTATTCAGAAATGAGCAGAAGAATAATAAAGCTTTGAAGTGATTTTTTCCTATCTCCTTTTAGGCTCAGATGCTTTGATTTGCCTGCCTAAGGGTAGCAGTTAGTCTGCTCTTTGTCGTCTTTTCATCTTTATCTCAGGACCCTGGTTGTTTCCAAAGTACCGCCACTCATTAAAGTTTTTGAACGAGCCCCCAGTCGGCTGAGGACTCCAGTCCACTGTCTCTACAGGAAAAGGACATTTCTCATATTCTTTTTTTCAATTGAAGTATATTTAATATACACTGTACTATTAGTTTCAGGTGTATAATATATTGACTCAATATTTGCCATATTCTTAAAGCTCATTCTTTCTTTTTTGATTTAACATACCTGATCATTATGTAAACTGTTTGGTAACTGTAGGCTTTTCCTCTTCTGCCTCCAGTCTGAACATATGGGGGAAATGCTGTTCTTCCTATAATCAATGTATTATGTCTTTCATAATACTGTTAGAATTATTTACATAAATGACTGTCACCCCTTTTGTCTTTACTTATCCCTAAATCCATGCAATTCACCTGTTATATCTTTTAATATTTGTTTATGAATAAATGAATGTGATCCATGAATCACTTCATTTAAAGTGCGTTTTATAGTTATATTAAAATTATCAAATCCAGGATCTTTTCCTTAATTTCTTCCTCATCAACTTTTTGCACATGGGCTTCTAGGAACTCACAGCATCTGTCACAGCACACCTTCTTAATCTACACCTCTAATTATTCCTCCTTTCATTGCCTAGTTCTTCTGCTTTATTTTACCCTAAAGTTCTTTGTCCTTTTACCACCCTCCCATTTGTTTTAGTGAACTACACACCTTCTTTTCCTCCCCCACTGAACCACAGTTCATGGAGGATTGGGAATATGGCAGATTTATATATGTGTGGATTTTTGTCATTTTCAGTGTTCAATAGAGGCTTGCTGAAGCATTAATGGATTATAAGGGGAAGGTGAATATTTAGACCTGAAACAGGAAGACTCATGGGGCTAGCATCACGTACTCTGGTTTCAGGAAGTGAAAAAAAGATGGCCAGACTGATGCTGGAGGTAGGATGGCACAGGATATAGACTTTGCCTGTTTCACCTTTTGTCTGGGGATAGCTCTTTTATAACCCCTTCTTCCCTCCTTTACTTTTTCTTACCAAATTTCTCTACCTTGGAATTCCTTCAGTATGATCTGTATCACATCACCAAGTATCTCTAGTTTTTCCAGATACCAGCACTGACCACTGAACATATTCTGCTTCTATTACATAGAGATAGCCCATTTTAGACTGTTGAGCACTGGGCTCCCTCTCCATTGCCCTTCTTTCATACTGAATTAACTTTTAAAAAATCAGAACTAAATTAAGAATATAAAGGAATTCATAACTGGGTTCTTTAAGAGAAAGGGAATATCAAGATGGCTTCATTGAAGAGCTATTAAAAGCTTATCTTCTTGATAGCTACTTTCCCATTGTAAAAAAAAAATTTTTTTAATGGAGAATTAAATGAGAATAATTCAAAATCACTAATGCCCAAATTATTTTCTCATTTTATAAATAAATGTCATAACAGATCAACTAATGATATGTACTAAAGATATAAATGTTCATTTCCCCCTCTCTCTGTACTTCAAGGCAAAACTGCTCTAAGTGATAGTCATGGGACATTAAAAATGCTCATAGTATTTGTGAATCAAGGATGCTTCTTGACTAAAAAACTTCAGCTCTGATGGCCCTTTCCTCAGAGAAGAAGAATGTAGATAATCACGTTCTTCAAATATCAGGCTGCTCTTTACTTGCCTCTAAATCCAACACAAATATTACTTGGTTATTAAACAAGCAGCAAGGTCTTGATACAGCTACAACTCTTCACTTCTCATTGAGTCCAGTGCTCTAACAACAAATGTTTTTAATGTATGATCTCAGATTCTCAATTATTATCAGGTACCTCTATGTGTCTCATTCTGGGTAGACGCTCCCTTTGCAAAGTATTTATCATTCAATTCTCATAGCAATCTATTGACGCAGTATGTTACTTAGCCTCTTTTTGGTTTTACATATAGAAAACCAATCTAAGCTTGTTTAGATGAAAAGGGAGATTTTTGATGCTTATTTAGATGAAAAGGGCACATTATTGGTGCAAAATATGACCTCTAGAAGGCAGGGGCATCTCTGATCCTCAGAGGGTAGAAATGCTGTCATGATTCCACCCACTTCTCATCAACATCTCTCTCTTTTGTCAGCTTTATTTTCCCACCTTGCAGACAGTCTTTCTCTACAACCTGCATATTCAAAAGATTTCTAGCCCCACATTGTATAAAGACTAAATCTATTCCATTGGTTTGGCTTTAAAGTTCCAGGAAAACTTAGTGACTTCCTTTCAAAGAAAAGACCACGAAAAAGGAAAAAAACAGCAATTTTACGATAAAAAATCCTGACAGACAGCCAACTTAAGCAAGAGATGAAAGTTAACATCATCAGTGATGTCACGTGGATATCTTTTACCTCCTGATATGATAAGGACACCTTATCTCTGTGGAATTATTTACAAAAAAACTGCAATTCTAGTCCGATCATGAGAAAATACGAGACAGACCAAAGTTGACAGACACTACAAAATACCTGACCAGTGCACCTCAAAACTGACCATCATGAAAAAAAAAAAAGACTAAGAAACTGTCACAGACCGAAGGAGACCAGTGAGACACACAGATGAAAACAGTTTCATACCCTGGATTGGATCCTGGAACAGAAAGAGAACATTAATGAAAAAAAAATTGGTAAAATCTGGAGTTTAGGCAACAATAAGGTACCAATGTTAATTTCTTAGTTTTGACAAATGCGAGATATTAACCACAGAAGAAACTGGATGAAGGCTGCACAGGGACAATCTCTACTATATGCACAACTTTCCCATCAATCTAAAATTATTTCAAATTTGTTTTTCAAAAATTAAAAAAAAATTTCAAAAATATTATTTACTAATATTAGTAAAACAAATTTCTGGGAGAAAACCATCATCCAAACAGCTTGGATTAAGTGTCCAACCAAGACCGACTAACTATGAGGAGTAGGCAAGGTCATCTAGCAGAAAGATGACCCCTGGGTCCCACATTTGCTAGTCTAGCCATTCCCAGAGAAGGGAGAGGTGGAGAGATGTAGACAGTTGTGAGCCAGGCAGTTGTCTAGTTGGTGAGAACACAGAAGAAAAGCTAAAAGTCAATGTAGTGAGTGTGCTATTTCATCAATTCTAAGATGAAATAGCCCACATTTTAGCCTTTCTGGAGCTGGAATGCTTCTTTCTTAGCGATATCAATTATGATTTGGATTTGATGAAATATAGTAATTATCCTATGAACATAAAAAATGATGAGACCCAGAATTCAAACTTAACCACTCTATTGTGTGGACTCCAAAAAACAAACAAACAAACAAACAAAACCCCAAAACTAACAAACCAAAATAAACTTTTGAATGTCATTCTTTTCAGGCTTCCCTTCATATTGGCCATAGTACCATATAATACTAATGCTAATAACGTAAACCCAACCTGCAAAAACAAAGTGGAATTGAAACCATGGCAAATTTGACCTAAGAGCTTATCATTCTAATAAAATTATCACCAAGACACTATACATAGCTAGAAAACTAGATGGAATTCTGGGAAGTTAGGACAGTCGAGGACCAGGCTTTAGGTTATTTTACATGCATTACACGTGAAATGTCATAAAACTCCATTTTAGAGATTTAATTTTTGATATTTCAGCTTAAAGAGCTAAAAAGAAGCTAGATTTATTTTAAAAATATATTTTCTTAGCCATGAACCTCATTAGTTCAGTGAGGTATTATGAAACTAGGATACGTGGACATTTATTGTTTCACCCCTTTAAGAAACCACAGCATGGTATTGACATATAACCTGATAATGAGACAAACGCTCCAAGGATTCAATTTAATTCATAATCACTTCTTGCACACCTGTTATTAGCTAATGGCCATATGAGGCCCTTGTGATATATTATAAAAAGATATACTTGGTTCCTGCTTTCATGGGGCTTTTATTGTATAATTACAAATGAGGTACGACTAAAAATTGTAGGAGTTCACGGAGCATATGACCAGGGAATTTAACCTGGTCTGAATGACAGAAATGGTGCTTAAGCTGAGAATAGAAAAGCAAGTACAAACCTTTATTGAGCACTTGCATGCCAGGCACTACATTGGGTGCTCTACCCAACCTGACAGATATTGTTCCAAATGGCCAGCTCATCATATGTTCAGATCTCTTTCTAGAGATTTTACCTGTAAGCAGAGTTGGAAGGTTGAAAATCTACTCTTCCCAAACATCCCTGTACCTGGAATCCCAGATATAACTTAGGCTCCAGCAATCAGAACCTCCTATTAGACTTTTGAAATTGGAACTGAGTACATGGGAGAGACGTGCTGAACTTGAGACTTGCTGGAACAGTAATTGCAGGTGTGGCAATGTCTTCTTGATCCTGGGATAACAGAGAGTGATCTGACAATACCCCAATCATGGCTACAGTGGTGTGATTCTTGAGCTGAAGACACAAAATCTATGTGAAACCCCACCTCCTTTGTTGCAGAGGTAACTGCTTTCCTGGTGGACTATATTTAGGGAGTTGCTCTGAAAGTGGTTTCTGAAGGCTCAGTATGTAGCATGCTCTTCCAACTATTCTAATGATTTTCGTAAGTACCAGTTCCCTGAATAATTTCTTCTCTCTGATATATAATAATCATGGTTTCTTCTTTCTGCTACTGAGCCATGGGTTAGGCAGCATTTGGTGCCAGAAGTGCTTGCAGACCTTTAAGAAAAGATATCTGGGATGTTACCTGACCTGGTTTGGTTGGAAGAGTCTGAGGTACTAAAGTCCATAATAGTCACTGGGCAAGTGTTACCTACATTATGACGTGGGGTTTTTTAGATTATGACCTGTGGTTAACTGAAATGAAGTGCCCAATGAAAGTGGAGCATCAGTGATCCACATGGCTGTTGCCATGACACAGTATGATGGGAATGGGAAATGTAAAGAATGTGGGGTGGACTGACTGTGTATAACTCTAGTAAAGAGCACAATGAAAGAAAATGAAAGGTTTAAAATCTTAGCTCAAAGCATAG
Organism: Ursus maritimus; assembly: GCF_017311325.1. NCBI lineage: Eukaryota > Metazoa > Chordata > Mammalia > Carnivora > Ursidae > Ursus > Ursus maritimus. The sequence continues at coordinate 49,865,488 of NW_024427107.1, read as the reverse complement.
TCTGAGAGAACTGGAGTTTCTATAATGGTTGTAACAAACCACTCATCTCTTGTACCTAGTTTGCTGGACTTCTATATTAAAACAATCATACATAGAATCTAATCTTATCAACCCTTGGGTTATAATTTAGTGTGAATTCATCGCCTGAAAACAAAGGGACTGATTGGAAAAGTATGTGATCCAAGAACTAAAATGGTGACAAGTATATATTTGACATTTGGAAGAATTATTCTCTAATTCTTCCTGAACCCAAAACTCCACTAAGCCTTACATGTGTGCAGAACCCAAACTGAACCCAAACTCCTGAACCCAAAACTCCACCAAGCCTTACATGTGTGCAGAAATGCCTTTCTTTGATTGTCTTACCTATAGTTACTTTGTTTGAGGTAGTTGCCTTGAAAGATAACTATTCTTTCTTCCACCTCTATCAACTTTCTTCAGCCTAAACCTATAGCATGAGTGAGATCCTAACATGTCAAGGAAGAAGGGTAGGGGGTGAAGACAGTTACAAAGTCAACCCATATAGGAATTCTAAATGTTTTAAGAATATAATATTTGGCTGTTTTAAAATTATATAAGCAAGAACCAGTGGAGTGTGTGTGTGTGTGTGTGTGTGTGTGTGTGTGTGTACTCTGAAATTGCTAGACCAGGGAAGAAAGAGAGAAATAATTTATCAATGTTGGGGGTGCTTATCAGCTTATCAGAAAGTCTGCATTTGATGTACTAGCTTAAAAAGTTGAGGAAGATTCTAATGGCTTACTCACTTGGTTAACTAAATCCTGGTCTTAATAGTGGACTACATGGAACAAAGTTGAGATGCTAGAAATTCCTAGGTAAAATACAAAAGGAATCTGAGAAGTTATGGAGATAGGGATATTGGAGTGGCATTATCAAAGATAATCGGCTCAACTACTCCCTATTGGTCCCTGAGAAGTTCCAAAGACTCTTTCATCAAAACACTAAATACTACATTGACTCTCCTCTTTGGCCAGGATTGAAGGTGGGAAATGATGATATTGAAATGGTTTATAAGATTAAATGGAAATAAATTATCAGGGTGAAAGAGGCAAACTGGGTAATTATCATAATGGGTGATAAGGATGAAATGGTTATAGAAAGTGTGACCCACAGAGATCCTTGGAAGAAGCTAGAAATCATGGGCTCCTTAGAACTGTAATACCTGGGTGACACACTAGGGTCCTACTTAATCTATACAACCAGAGGAGCTTTTGTTACGATGAAAATAGTTCTGACTTAAGCTGTCACAATAGAAAATCATGGATCCCCACCTGATTTCCAGGCCTAAGTTACAGCACTGGAGCTTAGGTACACTCAAAGAAAAATCTTGCATCACTTGTAGACACTTGATTCTTTGTCCTACTCTTTCCACAAAGGACCTGTAGTTATTTACCAGGATGACTGTATATTGGGCATAGCAAAATACCCAGACCTTTCTGGGGATTGTTACATTCTAATTCTGGTCCAGAGTGCCACTGTGGTCCACTGACAAGTGATAAATAGAAATTCTGTGCTGAGTTAGTGTCATAGGAGGCTCCGTGGTTCTGCAAACCCATTCTTAATTGGTTTGGTGCTTAATTACACCCTGCCCCCCTGAGTGAAGAGTTAGAATAGTATACTAAGCAACTGTTAATTAACTCCCTGACATCTTCATACTGCTTTTAAGGTAGAAAGACACCTCTCCAAAACAAACCTCCCCCAAAACCTAGTCCTTAACTCCCTAGCAAAGTGGTAAATAATAAGCCAAAGTAAAATCACATTCCTAGGGCAATCATAGAGAAAAGTAGCATGACCAAATATTTGAAAGATACAAGGGTAGTGCCCGCAATCATATCTTTCACGTAACTCACTTGTTTAATTTATACAAAAGCTATATGAACTCTGCAAAAAGACAGAAGATTCTCAAAATCTTAGTTGGGTGATTACACAAATTGCTGTTGATTTTTCAAAGGTGACCTCATTACTGGAACAACTCAAGACAGCCCCTGACACCAGGTATACAGCTATTTATTGGCCAGATGTGTTTTTTTTATTGTATCTATAAACACAGAACTCCAGAAGGTATTTGATTTCCGCTTTACCTGATAGAAAAGCATTACAATTTATTATCTTGTCTCAGGGCAAGATCAACTCTCTGGTTCTGTGCCATGATACATAATCCAGAGGCCCCTTGATTATGTCACCATCCCCCAGGTTTTATGCCAAACAACTTTACTGATCTCATTCTCCAAATATGATCTGGTGATCAGAAAACAGTAGCTATACTAGGTCCTTGATAAGACAGACAGGTGACAGTAAGATAGATTCAGATAAAAATTTCATATATGTGAGAATATATGCATATATGTGCTTATTATCCAATTATTTATTCAATGTTGCTTCTCTTGGCTAGAATGAATATTACATAAGATCAGGGCCTGTGTCTGCATTATTCACCACTATATTCTCAGCACAATCTTTGCACCTAAAATAAATGAGTATGAAATAGATAGGTATGTTCTTTACAATACTCCCTTTTCTTTTTTTTTTTTTTTTTTTTGGTTGTCAAATGATCCTTTATTGAAATATTTTCCTTTGTAGTTAACTAGCTGGGCATTCCACTGCACCACTGTTGATGTCATCTGTGATGTCATGAGGGTGGCGGCCATCAACATTGCAGCCCACAGACTGAGCCGTCCCCAGGATCTCTTTAATGGTTCCAGAGAGTTCTCTGGCTAAAGATCGGTGTCGCATCTGTCGGGCAATATTGACAATCTCATCAAAAGTGATATTTCCACTGTGCTTAATGTTTTCCTGCTTCTTTCTGTCTCTCGGTGGTTCCTTGAGGGCTTTGATAATCAGGGCAGAGGCAGAGGGTACCACTTCAATCTGGGTCTGTCTGTTCTGAATGGTCAGTTTCACAGTAATCCTTAGATCCTTCCAATCACCGGTTGCCTTGGCGATGTCATCACCAACCTTTTTTGGAGACAGACCCAGCGGGCCGATCTTCGGGGCCAGGGCAGACATGGCACCAGCCTCGCCACCGGTGCACCTCAGGTACACAACTTTGATCTCGTTGGGGTCGAACTTAGGCGGCATGGCGGAGGTGGCTGGTGTCGGATGAACCCGGATTCGGGACGACCGAAGACAGTTGCACCTTTGCCCCCTCTGAGCCGAAAGCCAAAAGCTATAATACTCCCTTTTCTAAAGAATGGTGAAACTTTTATTATAGTTATCTTCTTCCAGTAGAGATGAAGTTTTTAGTGCTAGGCATTATAATTCAGAAAGGTTTTGAATTCTGCTAAAACAAGATTTGATGTGAAATCATTTGCAGGAAGAATCATGGTTTGGAATAGGTAATAAACATAAATTTCCTCAATTCTCAGTGATTTGTATTTGAAAGAACTTTCATTTATGAAAAAGAACAGAATAATTATTTACTTTAAGAAATATTAGAAAGATATTAGTCACATAGGCCAATTATGATATTCTATTATGTATTTGTTGTTTGCTTTTACCATTTAATATTGAGCAAACATTTTGTGAAATATGAAAATGGTGCATATTTAATAAGAGGTCAAGGAAACAAAAGAAAGGAGTAAACAAAAATGAAACAGCACTGAGACTTGATTTCATATCAGATTTTGTTTTTAAAAAGGTGGGGTATATATTACTTGTTGCGTATCCAAATAAGAATTGGTAAAGAATTTGGTTTTTTACTAAAAATTAAGTTGCATTGTTTTAAACTTCTAAAATAAAATACTGGAATGAGCAGAGACATCTTTCTAAATAACCAATATATTATGCCAACAGAGAAATATCTAGGAAACTAAGAATCTGCCTGTCATACTTTGCTATTTCAGGGCAGATGAACTTGCTTTACCTACCCACCTCCTGCCATCTGTCTAGTATCAACCTAGATGCCACTTCATTGACATCCCATCCCCACCACTTAGGCTTAGGCTGGACACTCTTCTTGAGCACTTGACTCATCTTGTCATATTCTATCATACATTTGTAATGCTTCATGGTTGCAGTTTCATATTTTTTCATCTGATGTCCAAACTGAAGAGAGGGGCTATATCTTGTTTCAGATAAGATCCCCAACACTCAAACTATGTCCAGGCACAAATCAGCCACAAACATGAGTTGGAAAACAAGGAGACAAAACATGACACTTGACATCATCTCTTGATATCCCCAACACTCAAACTATATCCAGGCACAAAGCAGCCATAAACATGAGTTGAAAAACAAGGAGACACAACATGACACTTGACATTATCTCTACTGACCAGAACATCATCTCAGATTTGAGGGAGAAGAATCTGATTGCTCCTGATGACACTTCTTTAATTCAGAGAAACAAGGGTGGAGGTGAGGACTGACCATGGACTTAGAAGGCCCACAACCTGGACTTGCTCTTCCTTCTAAGGATCAGAAACATTTTGACCCATTCAGCTTTAGGGAAAAGCATAAATCATAAAAGAAATAACTTATAATCTGGACTTCATCAAAATTAAAATCTTATGCTCCAAAAGATAATAAATGAGAAGACAAGCAATAGACTGGAATAAAATATTTGCAAAAGAGACATCTGATAAAGGTCTGTTATCCAAATTATACAAAAGTACTCTTTAAACTCAACAAAAAGAAAACAACCAGATTTAAAAATGGGCCAAAGGCCTTAACAGACACATCATCAAAGAAATTATACACAGATGGCAAGTAAGCATATGAAAAGATGCCCCACATCATATGTCATCAGGGAAATGCAAATTAAAACAATGAGATACTACTTCACACCTATTAGAATGACCACAATTTGGAACACTGACAACACCAAATGCTGGTGAGGATGTGGAGCAACAGGAACCCTCAGTCATTGCTGATGGGAATGCAAAAGGTATAGCTACTTTCAAAAGACAGTTTGATAGTTTCTTACAAAACTTAACATACTCTTACCATCTGATTCATCAATTATGCTCCTTGGTATTTACCTAAAGGAGTTGAAAAATATGTCCACACAAAAACATGAACACAAATGTGTATAGCAGCTTTATTCATGATTGCCAAAACTTGAAAGTAACCAAGATGTCCTTCAGTAGGTAAATAGATAAACCATGGTATATCCAGAAAATACAATATCTTTCATACTAAAAACAAATGAGCTATCAAATCATGAAAAGATAAAGGAATCTTAAATGAATATTACTAGTTAAAAGAAGCCAGTCTGAGAAGGCTGTATACTGTCTGATTCCACCTATATGACATTCTAGAAAAGGCAAAACTATGGAGGTGGTAAAAGAGTCAGTGGTTGTTGGGGATGGGGTGTGGAAAGGATGAATAGGCAGAGCACAGATTTTTAGGATGATGAAAACACTGTATAATATTATAAAAATGGGTATATGTCATTATCCATATGTCTAAACTCACAGAATATTCACCACCAAGAGTGAACCCTAAAGTAAACTATGAACTTCAGGTGAATATGATGTGTCAATGCTGGTTCATCAATTTGTAACAAATGTACCATGCATGTTTTCTAACCACAACACTATGAAACTTCAAGTCAACCACAAGAAAAATTTTGGAAAATCACAAATACATGGACGTTAAAGAATAACCTTCTAAAGAATGAGTGGGTTAACCAGGAAATTAAAGAAGAAAGAAGAAAATACATGGAAACAAATGAAAATGAAAACATGATGGTCCAAAAACTTTGGGATGCAGGAAAAGCAGTCACAAGAGGGAAGTATATAGCAATATTGGCCTACCTCAAGAAGCAAGAAAAATCTCAGAAATACAATCTAATTTTATACCTAAAGGAGCTAGAAAAAGAACAGAAATGAAGCCTAAATCCAGCAGAAGAAGGGAAATAATGAAGATTAGAGTAGAAATAGATGATATAGAAATAAACAAAAAACCTGACTAGAAAGAATTAATAAAATTGATAACCCCCAGCCAGACTTATCATAAAGAAATGAGAGAGGAGCCAAATAAATAAAATCATGAACAAGAGAAGAAGGATCACTACCAACACCACAGAAATACAATTATAAGAGAATATTATGAAAAATTATATGCCAACAAATTAGGCAATCTGGAAGAAATGGATAAATTCCTAGAAACATATAACCTACCAAAACAGAAAATTTAAACAAAATGACAACCAGCAAAGAAATTGAGTCAGTAATCAAAAATCGCCCAACAAACAAAAGTCCAGGGTCAGATGTCTTCCGAGGGGAATTCTACCAAACATTTGCAGAAAATTAATACTTATTCTTCTCAACCTGTTCCAAAAAAGAGAAATGGAAGGAAAACTTCCAAACTCAAACTATGAGACCAGCATTACCTTGATTCTATAACCAGACAAAGACCCCACTAAAAAGGAGAATTATACCAATATCCATGATGAACAGGGATGCAAAAATTCTCAACAAAATGCTAGCAAATAGAATCCAACAGTACCTGAAAAGAACTATTCACCACAATCAAGTGGGATTTATCTCTGGGTTGCAAGGGTGGTTCAATATTTGCAGATTGATCAACATGATATACCACATTAATAAAAGAAAGGATAAGAACCATGTGGTCCTCTCAATAGATGCATAAAAAGCATCTGACAAAGTGCAACATCCTTCTTGATAAAAACCCTCAACAAAGTAGGAGTAGAGGGAACATACCTGAACATCACAAATGTACCACTCCAGTGGGGGATGTTGATAATGGGGAGACTATGCATGTATACAGACAGGAATTATATGAGAAACCTCCGTACCTTCCTCTCAAGCCTAAAACTGCTCTAAAAAGCAGTCTTAAAAATCTTTTGTCTTCTAAATTTTTTCTATTTCATCTATTTCTGCCCTTATCCTTATTATTCCTTTCCTTCTAATTACTTTGAGTTTAATTATGTTCCTGGCTTAAGATGGTAATTTAGACAATTGATTTTGAAAATTTCTTCTTTTCCAGTATAGGCATTCAAAGCTATGTTTTCCACTAAGCACAGCTTTAGCTGTATCCCATATGTTTTGATATGTTGTGTTTTCATAATTATTGAGTTTAAGATATTTTTAAATTTCTCTATTTCTTTGAGCCATTGGCTATTCAGAAGTGTGTTGTTCATGTTCCAAATATTTGTAACTTTTTTAAAGGTGTCTTCTTGTTACTGATTACTAATTAAATTTATTTTATATTTTTGAGATATATAAGCCAGTATATTGACTATTGTGGTGAATGTCTCATGTAGTCCTGAAAAGTGTGTGTATTCTGCAGGTTTTTGGTGTACTGTTCTATAAATACTAATTATGTGGAATTGGTTAATAACATTGATGAGATGTTCTGTATTCTTACAAACACTTTGTCTGCATTTACTGAGGATGGAGTGCTAATTTTCCCTGTTATGCTATGGATATAATTCTCAAGTTGTGAAGGGTTTTGCTTCATCAATTGTGATGCTCTATTATTATCTACATATTTAGGATTCCTATGTCTTACTAATAAATTGCCCCTTTCATTAGCAAGTAATGATTTTCTTTACCTCTTTCATATTAACATTATTAATATAAATATTGATAGAACAATAGCAGCTTTCTTATCTTTACTGCTTATATAACAGGTCTTTCGTCACTCTTTTGCTTTTATTCTGTGTCTTTGTATTTAATATATATATTTTGTAGACAACGTGTAGTATTTTGAGTGTCAACTTCATTTGCATTCAATATAATTATTGGTTTGTTTTGGCTCAAGCCCACCATCTTCCTATTTGTTTTCCATTTGTGATTTTGTGTTTTTGTTCCTCTGGTGCTCCTTTTCTTGTCTTTTTGGGGGTTAACCAAATATTTTCTAATGTAACATTTATTTCCTCTACTGCTTTCTTAACTATATTTCTTATTTTTAAGTGGTTGTTATAGCACTATACCCCTTTTATTAATTTATTATAAGTGATTACTCAAAATAATAAAATGCACCCCTAACCTATCAGAAACTAATTTGAGATAATATTGTATCATTTCACATTATACTGGATATTTACACTTCCTACTTCCTATTTCAAACTTTTCACTTTCACCTGATATTTCCCACTTCCCAAAGTAATAACCTTAGAACAATGCAAGTTAATTTACTTGTCAATCTCCTGTACTTCTGTGTTATTGTGTAATGTCTTTGGCTTCTACCTATGTTATAAACCTCACCTTACACTGTTATTGCTTTACTTTCAACAACAAAAAAATCCATTATCTTTCAAGGAAAAACGAGGGGGAAGTCATTTACATTTACCTATTTACCATTATTTTCTGTAGGTCCAACTTTCCACCTGACATCATTTTCTTTTAGCCTAAAAGATGTCCACTCCCATAGTACATTTTTGTCTACAAGATTTTCTATGTCAAATTCCCCAAAATGACAGTATAATTTTGGTCCAGCTTGCTGTTGTTAGATCAATTGTTTTTCTAATTTCATAAGAACTTATGGATTAGTTATCATTAGGTTCTAGAATCTACACTTTATAGAATCCACACTTGACCTAATCAGCTGTAGATGAACTTTGAGGATGAGTTACATAGGAAGAAATATTGCTGACTAGAGCTACCTCTTCGACAGAGTCTGTGATTGGAAGAGTTTAACCTGGAATATTATTAATGCCAGCTACCATTTACTGAAAGTTTAGGAGGCTCCAGTCTAGTTTGATGGTTAGCAGAAATTATTTTATCTAATCCTTAGAGTTACCTTAGGAAGTAGTTATTGTTGTGTCTCAAATATGTTAAATAAATTTTCTAAAGTCACAAAATCATTCAGTGTAGAACTGGAATTCAAAGCCTAAGCTGCATGACCTCAAAGACTGCGTATTTTTAAAAGCTACAATGCTATACTGTTTCCTGTAAGAGTAACTGGTTGCTAACAATGCCCAAATGATCTATTTGAAGATGTGCTATAGAACGAAAGAATGATGGGTAGAAAATAATTCTTCAAAAATAATGAAATTTTAGTTGGAAGGTGTTGGCATTAAAACTTTTTAGACATATATGGGGCGCCTGGGTGGCACAGCGGTTAAGCGTCTGCCTTTGGCTCAGGGCATGATCCCAGCATTATGGGATCAAGCCCCACATCAGGCTCCTCCGCTATGAGCCTGCTTCTTCCTCTCCCACTCCCCCTGCTTGTGTTCCCTCTCTCTTGGCTGTCTCTATCTCTGTCGAATAAATAAATAAGTAAATCTTTTTTTTTTTAAAAAAAAGACTTTTTAGACATATAGAGCTCACTCTAGGTAGGTGTCTTACATATGGGTACAAAGTTAATTATAAATGTTTTTTTTTACTAGGAAGATACAGTATGAGTACCTGTGTTATATGGAAGTGTCAAATCACTCTATTGCACACCTGAAACTAATATTACACTGTATATTAACTGGAATTTACATAAAAACTTAAAAAGATATGAAATATCCAGATATAGAAATATTAAGTGATTACAATTATATAAATGTTCTATTTTCCATGCAGGAGTTCTTAGAAGATTTATTCTTTCGGATAGATAACAGAAGGAATGAAAGAAAAATAAACCAGAATTCAGATGAGTTCAGAATTCATCTTTGGATGGTGAGATTATATCTTTATTTATTTCATTATGCTTTTCTGTATTTTTCAATACAATTCAAAAGAGAGATAAACTTTATCATAAAAATGTATTTCCTCTTTGATGTTATGAAAGGCTCAAAACACTTGAAACGTGTAGTAGCTATGATTTTTTTATTCCAAAAATACATCTGTGCAGGAGATTTTCCCTTTGAGTCCACCTAATCCAACCAAAGCCCCCATCCTGCCGGGCTGGTGGGAAATTTAGCCTTAGATAGTCCTGGAACTCTCCCTCACAAGAGTCCTACAAAGGCCCTGGATGTTGTATGAACAGTATAACATCTGAAGGCCCCATCTTTCATTGATTCACACTGATTACTGCTCAAACGGCCAGTGTCCAGGAAGACCTGGGTTTTTGAAAGCCAACGGATCTCTCATTATCTTCTCACCCAGCAAGTAGGAAACTGCCATTTTCTTGAGGTCCTGCTATTTGTAAGATTTATGGCCCTCTTCTGCTTCTTAGGCTCGAGTAAATCATCTCTCTATTATTTCTCTAAAGCACTTACCCTCTTCCCTTCCCCTTGTGGGATAAATATCTTTTTAGTAAGGCTTTCACAGAAGGTAGGGAGAGATCTTGCCTTTGGGCATGAAAAAACAAAACAAGACAAAACACCTTCCATTTTTTCTTTATGATGAGTAGACAGGTTTTTGGCAGTCAGCGCCAAGCAAAGCTTCAGCTAGGTGCTGGAGTTGAAAGGAAGTCATAACCCAGCTGGGAAGATAGGACACCCATATGGACAAATAATCAGCCAGAGAGAGCCAATGATAAATATTAAGTACAAATCGGTTGGTGTTAGTTTTATTATCACATCGTCCCAGTGTCTTTAAATCTTTTCTATATATTTTTACTTCCCTTTCCTTTATCTGTGTGTTTTTTTTTTTTTATATGTCCTTAATCAGTATCCTCAGTCCTTTCCCCCAAATGGAAGCAGACAGATTTCTTCCTTCCTACACAGATTACTCAGTGGGTATGTCAGAGAATTTTTGTTTTTCTCACAAAGCAAATTAGAAATTTGAAATGTCAGGTAGACAGATGTGTGAAAAGTTCTTGCCAGGTACAGGAAGAGAGCTGATTCAACATCTATACATACAGGAAACACAACAGCATTTGGTGCTATTATGTTTTGGAGAGTATAAATCTCATAAATTATTTCAACAAAATCTCTGCCGTATGGAAAGTTTCTCAAGAAACACCACCTTGTTTAAAAATCAAAGTGAGGGGCGCCTGGGTGGCACAGCGATTAAGCGCCTGCCTTCGGCTCAGGGTGTGATCCCGGCATTGTGGGATCGAGCCCCACATCAGGCTCCTCTGCTATGAGCCTGCTTCTTCCTCTCCCACTCCACCTGCTTGTGTTCCCTCTCTCGCTGGCTGTCTCTCTCTCTGTCAAATAAATAAATAAATCTTTAAAAAAAAAATCAAAGTGATACTAAAACACAACTGACTAGCTCTCTCATTTCATCTCCTGAGTTATCAATTTATGAAACTTTTTATGGAACATTTCTTTCTTCTCTAAATATGCCTTCATTAATGAAAGAAACCAAAGGTTTTCTTAAATGAGCTAGTTTATCCAATACAGTATAATCTCATTTAGCTTTCCTGATCACCTCCATGTCTGTCTTTCTAATCCATCAGAGAGAAGAAAAAAAAAAAAAAAAGAGAGAGGCAGGCAAAGAAAAAGGGACTAACTATATACAATTTTCTAAAATCAGAAGATTGGAATGAAACCCTCCCTCCAACATTTTCCCATGCTCACATTTCTTATGATTGTTATCATTTTGAAGCAGACATTGATTCTTAAAATTTCCTATTTTCAGGATCTCAAGAACACATGGATAGTGTATACTAATGCGTATTGCATTATGCATTATTTTTCTGAGTTAAAAGAAGATTTGTTCTTGGATATCACAGTTTTAGCATCAAGACTTGGGTTCCAATCCTCACTTATATTCCTAGACAAGTATGTCAGAGATATGACAGCTACTCTGTGTTTCGGTTTCCTCATTAGTAAGATGAGAGAGAGACTAGAATCAAGCTCCTAGGACTGTTGGGAGGGATACAAGAGCTACTCCAATAGTCACAAAAACTGTAACATAGAAAGTACATATTTGGAATTTTTAAATGCTTTTTTCAACATAAAGTAAAAGAGAAACTAATTTATGAGTTATATCCAGAGGTTTGGGATTTGTCTGTGTAGTTTTCCTCTCTTTGGATGTATATCAGATGCCACTAGACAGAACCTGAAGAGTTCTGAGGGGAGCCTTCTAAAATGAGTATAGTTCTTTGAAGTGTTCTCTGCCAAACATGTGATTTGCTTCTACTATTTCTTGACTTTGATGTCTGTTCATAACCTAACTGCAATATCATTTGGTGTTTTCCATCTCAATTCCAAATTATCAGTTGCCCTTCACTACCCTCTATTTTCTCCTGCTGACTTTGCCATGTGCTTGCCCACAACAATTGGCTTTGTTCTTCTTGCCTCTGGAAATTACCCTAGCAGTGATGTCTGTCAGATTTCAGGACTATGCTCTCCAAAGGAGCATAGGAAGTAATTTAAAAGCTATTTTGGAGTCAGAGCCAAGGGAAGAAGTGTTAGTAAGATGATAATATTAAAGGCTAGTACTTTATAACTCAGTATTTGTTTACTTATTGGAGTCTATTAGCTTTTTTCCTCAAAAGAAAGCAATTTCCTAAACTTCTTCAGTCCTAAAATGGAAGATAAACCTTACTTAAATTTTAAAAGAAGAGCCTTAAAAGTGGTATTTAAGATAGTGTTTGTGGCTCACTGCATTTTGTTGTTGTTGTTACTCTTTTGATTTTAAGTAAGCATTTAATGAAGGAAATGCATGAGATGCTGTGTTGATACAAAGCTGAATCAGATGTAGACTAGGTATTAAGAAGCATTGCATATTGAATGCAGAGCAAAAATGCTGGAAAATAAATAAAAAGGAAAATGTTAGAGGATTACATCATATGGAAATTTAAAGGAAAGGGAGATTATTTCTAGTTGGGGAAATCAAGAAAGCTTTTTGTGGAAGGAGTTGTCCTTTTCCTCTTTCATTATTAATTGGTATTTTGTTGTGCAAAAAGATTCAGTGGTGGCTAAGAAAGAAATAATTAAATGCCAAAGGATAAGCACAAGGAAACTTATTTAATGAAATAAAACTTGTACTTCCAAAGCTTAGCAATGGAAAGGTGAGCTGGTTAAGTCTGTGATAAGAGTCAGAGGCTCAACAGTAGATTAAGAAAGGCAATGCATTGGGCCATATAACTCCAAAGCTCAGTGAGATGTTAATTTTATGCATAACTGGATCCAGACAACAATATCATGCTCATTAGGCACTCTCTATCTCAGCCTGATGACTGTACTTTCTTTTGTATTAGTTTTACAACCAGGAAACCTCTGTATAGTGGCCATATTGACTGCTGGTTGTTCTAAGCTATAAACAGCCAGGTAATCAACTATGATGGAAAAAGATGCTGGGGCTGATTTTTGGGTTCTGTTTGGCCAAACTTGGGTTTCATGCCCGTCCCTAAGCCAATTGCTGTGGCTAGCAGAAAGTGGTGATTTGACTGACCCAGTCTCTATTATGTAGGAACCCACAGAGCCTGAGACTGGGTCAGCCCAAGGTAACCCCATAGTCTGCGAATGGGGAGAGGTGGTTCATTAGGAAAAGCCAGGGCGATATGATGAGCAGAAGGATGACTGAATGTTGGGACAGCAAGAACACACAGTATTCCATGACCAAGGGGAAAGTCTACATCATGGGGGAAGAGCAGCTGACTAAGCAACCCTGACCGCCTCCCTGGTCACTGCCTTCATCTTTCTGGCACCATAATGTTCTTTTATTTACACTCTGGCTCAAGTATATTTTTTTAAAAAGCAAACAAATGTCAGCTAGGTCCCTCTGGCACAGCTGAGGTCAACTGGATCTTTAAAAAAGACTAAGAAAAGGAAAGGAAAGAAATACTATTAAAAGATAAGTGGAGATATATTAACATGTTTAAGAGTTTATTTGAGCAAAGCTTAATTCCAATTGGGCAGCATCAAACCAGAAGTGGTAAGGAGTGCTCCATGCACAGGTGTGAGAAAAGACCAACAGAGCAGGTGCAGGATCAAGAAAGGAAATGACTTGATTGGCTGTAGCTTAAAGTCTAGTTCACTACTTGTGACTGGTTTTGATTTCATAACCATGAGGCATTTACAAGCTTAAGTTTGGGTTTGCTTATATAGGCTGCCACTGCATTAGAGCCACCTCAGTCTGATGGCCTCTTTGTTTAATGCATTGAACAATACACAGGGATACAAATATTAGTATTATAATATAAATATTTAAGTTTTTGAAAAAACAGCGTAAGGGAAAATATTGGTTGCCAGCATCTTTTTTCTGATTCCTTCTTTCCCGATAATGCTGAGATTTTTGTCCCAATACTTTTATCTCTCCCATAGTGTCCAAGTAACTTCAAAGGAAGCTGAATGCTTCCTTGGCAACAAAGGAACTGATAATAAATGTCCTCATGATAAGGCATGAGAACCCACTGAAAAAAAAAAAAGAGATGTAATGAAAGGTTTCCTGGGGTTTTCTGTAAAGATATTTCCCTCTTTTTAAGGATAAGCCTCCAGAGGAAAGACTACGTTTTTTTAGGTCATGGTGTGTAGACATTAAAAATTACTTTTATAACTGTTACTTTGTTACCAGAAGGAAACCTCCCCTCCCCTCCTTCCCCATTTTCCTTTTCCCCCACTGCTTCTGCTTCCTCTTTTCCCTTCTCTTCCTTCTCCTCCTTTTCTCTCTTCTGCTTTCTCTCTCTCTCCTTTTTTTTTTAAGATTCACCCATTTATTTGGGGGGGGGGGCGGAGGAGTAGAGGGAGAGAAAGTCCCAAGCAGACTCCATGCTGAGCATGAAGCTGGATGTGGGTCTCAATTCCAGGATCCTGAGATCAAGACTTGAGCAGAAACCTAGTCACATGCTTAGACCTGATGGTGCCACCCAGGGGCTCCCTGCTTTTCCTCTTTATAGAACAGTAAGAAAAGCAATGCAGAATTATATCTTAAAAAATACTAGTTTTGATGCAAAGAGATGGGATTACCTAGTATGAGCGCAACCTCAGAAAGAAGCCTTGTCAAAGTGCACCCCGCTACAATAAAACCATTGATTGTGTTTATTTCCCACATTGCTATGGCACTTGATTTCTTTTCTAGAGCTCCATCAAGGTGATCTGATTGTTTCATGACCCATAACATTTGGGCCGTTTATTGACAAACATCCTCAAATAACATTGGTTAAAACATGTATCATGGACACATTCATTTCTGCAAGTCTTTCTCCCTTCAACTAGATTAACTGCCCAGTTGCCCATATTTAAATACAAATAATCATCGACCTTTTCATAAATAATTTCATAACAGGCATTTCTCGAGGCCATGATCTTAAAGGTAGCATATCTTCCCTTGGCTTTATTTTTGTTAGATTCACTGTTGGCAGCAAAATGTCAATTTCTTTTTTTTTTTTAATGATTTTTTATTATATTATGTTAGTCACCATACAGTACATCCCCGGTTTCCGATGTAAGGCTCGATGATTCATTAGTTGCGTATAACACCCAGTGCACCATGCAATACGTGCCCTCCTCACTACCCATCACCGGTCTATCCCATTCCCCCACCCCTCCCCTCTGAGGCCCTCAGTTTGTTTCTCATAGTCCATAGTCTCTCATGTTTCAAAATGTCAATTTCTGCATCTGTTTGTATGTTCAGAGCCTGACTGACATCATGGAAGAGGAGAGTTTGGAACAGAGTGTGAAAGGTCAGGTCAAATTTTATCTTGCTTCATACTGGTGAAGGGCTTGGACAGCTGCAGGGCTTGTTTGCACATTCCGCTCAGATGATACTGGCTGTGATATGTGGTTTCACACTCGTGTGAAAATTTGTCAAAAGCTTGATGAGAATAAATAGAATGTGGGAAAATGGACACTTGGAAACAAAATGCTCCTTTATGCTATGGGTCACTCTTGCATATAAGAAAATTACAAGGTATGAAACCCATTTATGTCTGTGTGAAAAGACGTGGGGCATCCATGAAACCCACAGCATAGCTTAATAATGACAGTGAGGTTTTTAATAATGAGTCAAGCTAAGCCCAATTAGAATAACGGTGTTTTCTTTCACATTTGGGGGACTTGTTTTCTCTCTAAAAAGTATAAATAGTTTTGGCACATAAAATCATGCAAGTATTTGAGCATAAATGGGTTTTAAATGAAGTTTGTGTTATTATTGTTTTAACCCTTTGTTATCTTTAAGATTTTTTGTTTGTTTCGGTTGTTCATGTTGTAGACCTCAAATTAAACTCTGTGATGGTTAATTTTATGTGTCAATTTGAGTGAGTCATACTGTGCCTAGATAAAACATGGTTCAGAGAATCTGTGAGGTGTTTCTGGATGAGATTAGCATTTGGGATCCCTGGACTCAGTAAAGTAGACTGCCCCCACCAATGTGGGTGGGTATTCTCCAATCCACTGAGGGCTTGAATAGAACAAAAGGCAGAGGAAGATGAACTTGGCCCTTTTTTCCTGCCTCAATGTTTGAGCTGAGACATCTCATCTCATCTCCTGCCCTCAGACTGGGAGTTATTTCATTGCCTCCTCCTGTTCCCAGGTCTTGGGACTCAGACTGAATCATACCACTGGCTTCCCTGGGGATCCAGCTTGCAGGTGCCAGATCCTGAGGCTTCTCAGCCTTAGTAACTGCATGAGCTACTTTCTCATTCTCTCTCTCCCCTCCTCTCTTCCTCTCCTTCTCTCCCTCCCCCTCTATTCCCCTCCATCTTCCTCTCCCTCCTCCCACTTTCTCTCTGTCTCTCTGTTTCTCTGGACAACACTGACTAATATGAAACCTATATAACAATGTTCTACAAAGTTCGTTCCCTGGACTCTGAGATCTGAAGGAAACTACAACATTCTCTCTGGAAAAGAAAACGTTTTGTTGTGTAATAAGTTTAGGAAACACCAGGCATCACAAGACAAAGAGCTTCTTCAGCACCTTTTGGAGCCTCTACCAAGCTAACAGGGCACGAGGACTCTCATAGAGGGTGCATCTAATATGCAGCATTTCCCTGGCTTTTTTTTTTTTTTTATCACCAAAGTTTGGTAATGCACATCTTACAGCAGTACTGTGCCTTAGAACACACTGTGGGAAACGCTATTGTAACGCCTTCAGGAAGTGGGTAGAGCAGGACTTATGGTGACATGCTTGTTTTCATTTTGCTTCAGACATTTGGATTCTCCAGTAAGTGGATAAATTCTGCAACTCTAAATTCATCTGCTCCATTTTCTTGTTTACTGCCAGTGCGGAGTTCCATATAAAAAAGTCATTATCAAAATGTCACACTCTAATAGCTTAGAGCAGTTCAGAAAAAGTCTTGTAAAACTATACACATTTCTAAAAGTTTGAAGTAATCAAGAAATATTTAAAGAGAAACAAAAGTTTCAAAAACATCTAATTCTATCCTGAAACCAATATAACACTATATGTTAATTAGAATTTAAATAAAAACTTGAAACAAAAAATCTATCTATCTATATATATCTACATAAATTTTTAAAACCATATACTTTAATTATGTGCAAGTTATCTAAAATCATGAAGGTAATATCTACAGTAACATCATGATCTCTGAAGTATGTTCTGAAGAATTTCACAATGACTTATACAAAGAGCAGAAATGATAGCTCTTCAATTTTTATTCCCACTAAAATGAATGTAGAGAACAAGTGAATTGATATTTTCAACTTCTAATGATTTTTGAAATAAGTCAAATAAAAATCTGCATTTTCACAGTGAAACTCAGAAAGAATACTTAGCCAGATAATTTTTTAGGTTAGATTTTTTCTTACTCAGAATTCCCTGTAAATGATTTTAGCATCTTTGCAAATATGAACCTTGCTGCCTGATAGTTGTACTTTTTGGGAATTTTACTTTACGTTTCACTTATTCATATATTCATTATTCATATGTAATGACATATAATATGAATGAAAATTTTATTAGTGTACCTTCTTGTGAGATCAAAAATAATCATTTCCATCTGTTAGTGCTAGCATAATTTCCTCTTCCTCCTGTGAGCTGAGAACATCTGACCTACAGAACAGGCACTTATAATCTTTTTGTGGCCTTATTGCTACATCAAAAAAATTTTTAATAAATATAAAATTATGCATTTAAAAAGTTTCAAGTCATTTGATGGTTATATGAACAACAAAAGAAAATCCCAAACTGGACTTATCCTTAACATCCCAGTCTTCAGTGAGTCCTTCCCTCGGTTCACAGCAGCCTGAGAGGGAGAGAACGTTGCCCATTCTGTGTGCTCCTTGGCATGCCACTGACAGATCACTCCTCTCTGCCTTACCTTCCCTGGAATCTCACTAAGGGAACCTCTTCCTGATCTGTAGATATTCACAGGCAACTCTATCAGTTGTTAGTAATGGTCTTAGCAATTGTTCTGTTCCTAGGATTACTGTATTATCTGCTGATCATGTAATCTTACTCTCAGCAGACATGAGACGAAACTTCTTTCTCTCTAGATTACTATTTCACTTATAAATTTAGGCTCTATTTCCTCCCTTTTTATTTCCTTCCTCTCCAACGCCACCCCCCCCCCATGATATAGTCATTTCTGTTCTTTGGTTCTTCAAGGAAAGGTGGGTTAGCAGAAAGAGAAGTCTTGGAATCAGATAGGTCTGGACCTGAGTTCCAGTTACCACTCTTATTAGCTAGTTGGTCTTCAAAAATAACTTAGACTTGGTTCCTTCTATGGCAGAATAATAATGATAACACAAATTTCTTGAGGTTGTTGGGAGTATCAAATGAGATAAATACCTATTAAAAAAACTCTGGCACATAATTGATATTCAATACAAATCAAGCCCCTAAGGAAAATTCCCTTTCTGTGCAAATTCCACACACTTTTCTGTAATTATCTTCTACTTCCAGTGAAAACAGCAGAGTCAAAAGTATTTGCTAGTTATTGTATTGGACTCTTTAGTGCAATAAAATAATTAGGAATTAATTTATTTAGTATGTATTTAATATACAATCCTTGTGCATTGCACTGCACTGGGGAGAGTATAAAGAAATTTAAGAAATAGCCTCTACTTTGTAGAGGAAGTACTACATCTATTTGGTTAGATAAGAAATGAAACGGCAAAATAACAATTCAAAGTTATATATAATAATTGCAAAAATGAGTGCTGCGGAGGTTTTTTGTTGTTGTTGTTGTTAAACTAGAGATCTCAGTGTAGGAATATTTGGAGAAGGTCTTTTGGAACTCGCTGAAGTCTAACCACCTACAAAAGAATGCTTATGATAAAATGATTCCACAAGACTATTTCTGTTTTCCATTTCCATCTTGATGTTTTGAAGTATTCCATGTTTCATATTCTGAATACTTTCTTCAATTCCCCTCATGACAAAGTCAAAGGATTGTTTCACAGATGGCTTTTAATTCTATGGGAAAATAACTACCACTTTAAGCATGAAATAAGAGATTATTTTAGAAATTGTTTAAGTTATATAAAAGGCAAGAGGCTATTGTAGTTTGACATATAATAGCATTTTAATAGCATTTTGGGGATAACTTTTATAATGAAGTTATTTAATATTATAGGTTAGAAAGTATCATGTTTTAAAGATATAACCGTTATTCCTCTTGGATGTATGAATTTGTCCACTCAATAGATACCATTGATACTTTCATAAACTAGAGGTAATCCCTGCCCTCCTGAAGCTTATGGTTTAGTGAGGGAGATAGGGATTTACATGCAAATATATAACTAAATAAATAATCACAAGTTTTGATGAATGATAATAGAGTGCAAGAATGAGTACTTCATGAGAGACAAAAAAAAAAAAAAGGGACCAAACTTAGATTTAGGAAAGTGTCACAGGAGGCCCACTCAGGAAAAGTGATTGGTACACTAAACTGAAAGAATGAGCAAGAGTGAGCTAGTGAAGGCTAGAGGGCAGGAATTCCAGGCACAGGGAACAGCATGTGCAAAGGCTGAAGTTAGAAAGATCTCAGTACAATGTTTGAAGACACTTAAAAAGGTGACTTAGCTAATACACAAAGAGCAGGGAAGAGGGGTATGAGAAGACACTGCGGAGGGCCTAGGAGACCATGCAAGGGGTTTGGGTTTTATTCAAGTAAAAGAGGAAGCCATTGAAAGTTAATAGTTATCTTTATATAGTGATTGTTATATAATAACATGTAATAACTCTAATATAGTAGCATACTGTCTGGTTCTTAACAAGTGCAAATAAGTGGTGATTCATTATTATATCATTATCAGCACAATAATGGATTAAAGTTGATTAAAATAGATTAAATCTGAGAAGTCAAATCTAAGGAATTTCTTAGAGTTTTGTATTGCTATTCCTGATCCTCTCAGTTCTGTATGTGAATATGACAGATTATGACCTAGTTAACTTGAACCTTAAGGAACTAGTTCTTAGAGATTCCAGCATCCTCAAACCTCAATGCCATATAGATGCCAGGATTCTTCAGTAAGTCAAAAATTAATTTTAACAATGGTAGTATCAACTCAAAATACTTTGAGAGTATATTTCTTAAAATTCAAAAAGTTGAGTTCTGTTATTATCAAATATATATATATATATATTTAATATATATATATATATATATAACACATACTATGACTTAGGTACTTGAGCTATAAAAGTATATAAGAAACAGTCCTGGAGGAGCTTGGAATCGGAAGGATCAAGTTAAGAATGCATAGGAAAAGATAGGAACAGATTGGCATATTGCAGGAATTCAGACAGAGAGGTACCACCAAGAATGGAAACAGTCTGAAGTTTCCTTCTGGCAGGTATATGAGTTTAGAACTGAAGAGAGACCAAGTCTTTCAAACTATACAAGGAAATGTCCCTAAATATATGTGATGTTATTTCACTGTAAGATATTAAAAATATTGGTGCCTAATGCATTATTCACAGAAATGAGTCTCCTTCCTACACTTTTCATCAGTGAGAAAATCTAAAACTGGAGAAATTCACCCAGATCTGATTAATAAACTCAACAGAAATTCCACGCTTTTATTAGAAGCAGCAGCAAACATGAGAAGATCTATTTTGGGCCCAATTTTAGCATTAATAAAGGCAGAGTCTTCCAAAAATGACTTTTCAAAAAGGGTACAGCAATGGTAATACTTCATCAAATACTAGTGTTGTGTTTATTGCCACAGAATCATTTAACAGGTTTGATTTTGCTTCAGTTTTGTACAATTTGGGCTAAATTCAATGGAGCTTTTCTCTTAATTTCCTAGATAGTAAATTCATAAATTGATGTTACCTCAAAATTTAAACTTTTGACTTACATTTTGAGTTTGCTCCATCTAATAAGTATACCTTCATCTTAACTTTTCCAAGATAACTTTTTCAAGTTTCAAGAGGAGTTACCTTATCCCTGCTCTGGTGACCAAAGTGACATCCCCTTTATTCATTCCCTAACAGAATTCGCTCAGACAAATCTGGGGAGAGAATATGATCTACCAGAGAAAGTATAAAATAGACTGTGGAAAATATTTTTTTAAGATTTTATTTATTTATTTATTTATTTAGTTAGTTAGTTAGTTAGTTTAGTGAGAGATAGAGAGAGAGAGAGAGAGAACACAAGCTGGGGAGGAGCAGAGGGAGAAGGACAAGCAGACTCTGTTCTGAGAGCAGAGCCCAATGTGGGGCTTGATCTCAAGGTCCTGAGATCATGACCTGAGCTGAAATCAAGAGCCCAACACTCAACCAACTGAGCCACCCAGGTGCCCCAACTATGGGAAACATTTAATTGACTGTTTAAGAAACAGACTCAGAGCTAATAAGAGTCAACTTATTGTCATTCCATATTTAAAACTTAATAGACAATTTTTAGGAGCCTTTCAGGTTTATATAAAAAGTTAGCAAAAAGTACAGAGAGTTCCTATATGGCTTCTCATCCTTCCCCTCTCAGGCACAGTTTCCTCTATTGTTTACTTGCATCACTGTGGTGCATTTGTTACAACTGATGAGTCAGTAGTGTTACATTATTATTAACTAAAGTCCATAGTTTATGTTGTGTAAACTATGGGTTTTGGCAAATGTATGATACCTATCCCCTATTACAATATTACAGAATAGTTTCTGTGCTCCAAGCATCCCGTGTCCCACCTATTCCTCCTTATCTCCTTCCTTCAAACTCCTAGAAACTGCTAATCTTTTTACTGTTTCCACAGTTTTGACCTTTCCAGAATATCATGCAGTTGGCATTATATAGCATGTAGCCTTTTCAGATTGGTTTTTTTCACTTAGCAATGTGTATCTAAGTTTCGTGCATATCTTTTCCTGGCTTGATAGCTCAGTTCTTTGTATTGCTAAAGAATATTCCATTATGAATGTCCTGCATTTGTTCATCCATTTACCTACTGAAGGACATCTTAATTCTTCCAAGTTTTAGCAATTGTGAATAAAGCTGCTATAAACATTTGTGTTCAGGTTTTTGTGGACACACACACACACACACACACACACGCAAAACAGTGTCTGACACAGCAGGTTCTCTAATATAACTAGCTCTTATTGCGATTCAACTCACAACCAATTATTTCACACACACATTATCAACAAAATGTGTAAGGGAACCATTATCTGGAACCAGATAAGTTGGGTTTGGGCAGAGATTGCTAAATCCTCAAGAAAATTACTTCACTCTTCCTCCTGGGCACACACCAAATCTTTGTTTTGCAGTATCCTTTGCAATCAGGTATGTACAAATACCTGGATTTTAGCCAATGGAATGTGGACAGAATTGATGAATGAGGCTTGTTCCATAAAAACCTTCTCCATGGGTTTCCCCCACTCCCCAGGCTTCTTTTTATGGCTGAGATAGCAACCACCAAAGCAATCTTGAAACTCCTGGAGATGGCAGGGCAGCCATCAGCCTGAGTGCCAGATAACTATGTGCAGAGATCATCCCACCAATCAGAACACTTAAGTCAGGCTGTTACATGAGCAGCAAATGAGCTGCTATTGTATTTGACCTAATACAAATGTTGAGGACAAATATGCTCCATCTGGCTCTTGTCCATCAGGCTTCTCCTTGGTATTCCTTCCTGTGAAAGTACTATTCTTCCTGCCCCTTGGCTGTCAAACTTGTCACTACTTGCTTTAGCCAATGGAATATGAGCATAAGTGATGTATGCAACATCTGAGAAGTAAATTTAAGAACCATTTTAAAGTTCTGTTAATTGTTCCTTTCCCTTTGCTGTGATAATGGCATGTTCCAGGTAGGAGCTACTCCTTTACCTTAAAACTTGGAGCAGGCAAGACAGGGCAAAGCCATAGCTGACCTCTACACAACATATAATGTAGACAAGAAATAAACTTTGTTACTCTAAGCCACTGATATTTAGGGAATGTTTGTTACCCTAGCATAATCTAGGGAAAGCTGAATATACTATAGGCAGTCACCATTTTTCCTTTCTCACTTGGGGCACTGAGAGACAGTTTTCTGTTCTATAATAGAGAGAGCACAAAATAGCTACATGCAAAAATTCTTAGGATATTGTGAAAGAAACATTTAAAAATATCCTATGCTTTTATTTTATTTCCCTTGTTATGAATTGTATAAATTATTTTCTATTATAACATACCATCTTAATGGTGTTTTATCAATACCATATGTTCAAAAAAAGGAGATAAAGTCACATGACAAATGCTTAAACTTCTCTCAGTCTGATATGGCAGGAATGGCCAAGAGACCATGGCATATTCCACATCTCAATTTTTTTCCTATTGATTGTGAACAGATGGGAGCAATCTATTTAAAGAATAGTAAATCCTGGTATTTGGCCATTATCCAAAGCAAAGTGAAAGAAGGGGTGGCATTCATCTGGCTCAGTAGCAGAGACAACTAAAAATAGGCACCCAGCCCAATCACAGCAAGCCTGAGGGTTGCTAGGCAAGAGTGCATTTTCCTCAGCAGTTTAGGGTCATCCATTCGCAAGTTCTAAATTGCCTACTAATTTGTTATATATATTTGTTTCATTGTTGTGTTCATTTAGCATTCACCTCTATGTCCTCTCCATTTTATATTAATGTAAGATATAGTTTAAGATGACTTACAAACTGCGGGGCGCCTGGGTGGCACAGCGGATAAGCGTCTGCCTTCGGCTCAGGGCGTGATCCCGGCGTTCCGGGATTGAGCCCCACATCAGGCTCCTCTGCTGGTAGCCTGCTTCTTCCTCTCCCACTCCCCCTGCTTGTGTTCCCTCTCTCGCTGGCTGTCTCTATCTCTGTCGAATAAATAAATAAAATCTTTAAAAAAAAAAAAAGATGACTTACAAACTGCAATAGGTCCCATTTTTTTCCTGAGCCCACTAAGTTCAAGTGTGATACTCCAAGTGTGATACTTTGTGATTTTTATCCAAATACTGTAACTTCATTCTCAAAAGCAACATTTTCTCTAGTTATAAAAGTTACACTATTAATTAGGGTCTCTGTAACTGAAGGCGTGGTCTTCTGAGTGTTACTGATATTAACATTAGATGCTTTAATTATGTTGCCACTCATTTCCTGAACAATTGTTAGAATTGCTAAGTATTTTCCCATAGAGGAGTAGTTGAATAGGCAATAATGGTCTCCTAGAGCAAAGCCAGATATTTCTATCTATCCTGCAGTGATTTCTTACTTCCAACCAGAAGAGTAAAAGAGGTCACTGGAGACTAGCATATATGTAAACATAGTGCTGATAGGTAAAACACAGTGCTGACAAGTGTATTGATTGGAAGATCAAAAATGTATTGGTCCTACCAAGGCTTGCAAGTGGCTATTGTACCATTCTCAGCAGATCTCACTTCTTTATACACACTTGAGATGTTATTGATAAAATTATATCCTAAAAAAATTATACCCTAAATGAAATAAACAAATTACAAGACCATGAAACAACATGGAGGAAACTCACAAACGTAATATTGAACAAAAGAAGCCAAATACAAAAGAATACATGATCACAATTCCATTTATCATGTACAAAGCCAGGTGGAAGTAATCTACAGTGTTAGAAATCAGATTATATTTGCAGAAGGGCAGAGGCTAGAACTGGCATGAGGACATGAAGCCTTCAGGGATGGTAGTCATGCTTTATTTCTTGATTACAGGGATAGTTACATAGATGTATCCTATTCATGGTAACTCATCAAAATATATACTCTTAATTTGTGCACTTTTCTGGAGATACATCATACTTTAATAAAAAAAGAAAAAATCATACTCCAGTAGTAAAGGCACAGTCTTGGGAGGTGAGGTCTTAATAATGTATTTTGAACATTTTTCTACTTTGTAAGTCCACTAAATCAAGCTTTGTTCTTTTGCTAGCTATTTCTAATCAATTAACAACTCCGACTCTTGAACAAGGACAAAGTCTGACCCACAATTAAATGTTGACTGATTCATACATTTCAAACCATACCATAGCACTGCTCATTCACTTATATAGTCTCCCCAACCCTAAAGCTAAGCTGACTGATGTGTACCAAACATTCTCACTTGACCTAGTTCCTCATTCCATGGGTTTTTTAAAAGATTTATGTACATATGTATGTATGTATGTATGTATGTATGTATGTATGTATTTTAGAGAGAAAGAGATCACAAGCAGGGGGATGGGCAGGGGCAGATGGAAGAAAGAATCTCAAGCAGAGCCCAACATGGAACTCAATCCCAGAGATCATGAGCTGAGCCTAAAACAAGAGTCAGACACGTAACTGACTAAGCCACCCAGGTGCCCCTTTTCCATGGAATTTTTAAAGTTTGGATGGCCCCAGTAAAATAGAGGTAGATTTTATGTCTGAATATTAAGCTCCATGTAGAGACTTAAAATCGTCTAGGTTTCCCTAATTTACTCTTCAGGGTCTGATTCTTAAAATTTCTATGAACTTTTCCATTTGTTGTTTTAATTATATTATACTGATATATAAATAAATAAGTAAGTAAGTAAGTAAATAAATAATACTTGATTTTTTTTAAATGAAATTTATTTTGAGATCTCCACCACTTAGGGTGCTAGCAAATGCTTACTGAATATTATGCTTGTTTTTTTAAAGTTATGTTCAATTAGCCAATATATATTATGCCTGTCAATAAAAACATTTAATTTGGGGTGCCTGGGTGGCTCAGTCAGTTAAGTGTCTGCCTTCAGCTCAGGTCATGATCCCAGGGTCCTGCGATTGAGCCCCATGTTGGGCTCACTATTCAGTGGGAAGTCTGCTTCTCCCTCTCCCTCTGTGCACTTTCTCTCTCAAGTAAATAAATAAAATCTTAAAAAAAAAAATCCCAACATTTCATTTATAGTCAGGCATTGTTAAATGAGCTCTAGTCCTCATATCAGGCACCTCAAGGCTTACGTAGGTTCTGTACACACCACTTATCATTAACATTTATTTTTCCACATAAATTTATTTCCCCAGTAGCTATGGTGGAACAGTCTTACCACTTCCATAAAGCTGTCTCTACCTGTAGATGCTCTCTAGGTATATGAGTAAATGTCATTAATATTGAAGGCTACAGTTGGTCTGGTCTCTGGTAATGGGAATTAAGTTTTCTTAGTTTGTACAGAGAACCTTGTGAGTGGTTTCCAGAAATGCTCTAGACAAGGACAGACAGCCTTGCTTTCCAGGTGCCATAGAGAGTTGTGACCAGGGAACTTTGCATAAATTAAATCATAATGACAGCATGATCAAGATTAGCTTATCATAAGAACAAACATGACTGGGGACCCAGACTAGGAAAGTAAAACTCTTATCAAGTAGGAATTCTTAATATCAAATAATTTGGTAATTTAAAGGTATGTTTTTCTTGTAGTTGTTCATGTCCACATATAGTTTTTCTTCGGCTCTTAAGCATTCCTTTTTTTCACATAACTAACCAAAACTTGCCTTTTATTTGGTCAAAGGAAATTTTCTTTTTTTTTTTTTTAAAGATTTTATTTATTTATTTGACAGAGACAGCCAGCGAGAGAGGGAACACAAGCAGGGGGAGTGGGAGAGGAAGAAGCAGGCTCCCAGCAGAGAAGCCCGATGTGGGACTCGATCCCGGAACGCCGGGATCACGCCCTGAGCCGAAGGCAGACGCTTTAACAACTGCGCTACCCAGGCGCCCCAGGAAATTTTCATTTTTACTTAATATTTTAGGTGATTGTAAAGTCATGAATCCTTGATCTGATTTAATAAGTTAGGAACTTCCTATTTATATTATTTTTCCAAATTTTTTTTTCTTTTCACAAATCATACATTTTTGTATAAATCCAGTAAACAAGTAAACCTCACTTTCACATTCACTTGGGCTTCAACAAAGAAACATCCACGTTTTTCATTTGTAGTATCTTTTCAGTAGTTATGACAGAGTATATAAATGGAGTGGGAGAGTGATCTGATTTATTGATCAAATTTATTTCCTTCACTTCATTTTTCCCTATCCCTTGGTCTTATCTGCTAGGAGGAAGGTGACTAGGCAGAGAGCACCATAAAGGCTGGGTCTGTTAAGACTGTTTCCAAATGGGAATTTCCATGAACAGACCCAAACCTGCTAACATTTCAGAGTGGTGAGGATCTTGATCTGGGACTTAAGTAATTTATTCAATAGTACCATTATGTCCTTTGCTTGGAGGTGAGAGCAAGGTAGAAGTCTCATTTTATTTTCATATTATGCTCCCTCTCATAGACAATTCTAATTGTGAAATCTATTTTCTAAGCAGTTATTTTAGGACCAGAGATCCTTTATGTTTGAACAACATTCTGCCTAAGACTACCAATGTTGTCTGCATTAACCAGAAAAGTAATCCTATAACCTGAATGAGGATGACACACAAATCTATTTTTTATCTGGATGGCATAATATGTCCCAGAAATAGACACGCACGTATTGTTATACATATGAAAAGATACTCAGCTCCATTCATAATAAGACAAATGCAAAATGCAACCAAATGGAGATGTTTTCATATACAAGACCAGCAATGTCAAAGCAGTTAATAACTGTGTCAATGAGGGATGGAGCATACATTTTTACGACTTTTATGGAGTGTAATTTGGCAATACCTTTCAAAACTACAAATGCATTTGTACTATGACCAAGCATTTCTCTCTCCAGAAATTTATTTTACAGATGAACTTGCACCATACAAAATGATGTGTGTAGAAGAATATTCATTAAAGCATTAGTGCTGTAGTAGTCAAAGATTGGAGCAACTTAAGTGTCACTCAATATGAGAGAAATGAAACGTAGAACGGTACATTCTTAGATCCGAACAACCTGCAGTCATTTAAAAATAACAAGGAAGCGTTTTGTGTGTCGAAATGGAATGATTTTCAAGACATATGATATTAAAGCAAGATGCCAAACAATGTGTGTAGTATATGACTGTTTATGAAAAAAAAAAGGGTGATACTAATACAAGTTTGCTCATATAAGGAAAAAACATCTCTGGCGAGCTATGTGAGAAACTGATTATGTTAGTGGCCTCAAAGGAAAGGTGACGGGGAGCTGGGGGCAGGGGGCAGGATAGAAAGGAGAGTTTTTATTACATGCCTTTTGTATGTTTTGAATATTGACATTGGTAAATAAATCACCTACTCAAAAATATAAACGCAGTTAGAAAAAATAAAAAGAAAAGAACGTATTTTCCTGACGAGCAATCTCACTCAATCAAGATTTAAAAAATCATCCTCATTGCCACAGGCTTATTTAGCTTTCCACATCTATAATTAATCTCAGGACCCACCAGTCTTCAGATTAGACCAAACTGGCTATTTAAAGGGAGAGTTAGTTGGATGGATTACCCAGTTCCTCTTTTTCAAATTTCTGTTGTGGTTTCAATCCCTCTGGGGTCTGGTACAGTTTATTTGTAATTGTGGTGCAGTGGGGGAGATCATATCTTATTATCCTGCACAATACCCCTGCTACACAACCAAGGCAAAACTCCTCCTTCCTGCCATGTTACTATGAGCACACACTAAGGGAGAGGTAAATCCACCCCAGGGAATGCCTATAATCCCATGCAGCCAACAAAAAAAAAGTCTTATAACTCAAACTCAGCATCCCTACTTCTCCAGCTGCTTTGTTGGTCCAAAGAGCCCTTCCCCTTAGCCTGGAATTAGTGCTTCCTCTGAACCTGTATCTTAAGGCCTTAAAATTATTATATTTATATGTTTTCTCCAAAATACCTAGACTCTGGTATAAGACTAATGTCTTTCCAGAAAGACTTGATACTGTATACGGAGAAAAGAAAATTAAGCTATTTATCCTTTTCCTTAGACTGCTTAGGTTAAATAGGATAAACTGAAATTCGTTTACCTCAGCATTACTCCTTAAAATCAGAAAAGAGTTCTAGTAGGGCTGACTATTAAACCACTTTGCCTGTTTGCTAGTTATGCACACATGTAAAGTCTAGAAGAACAAGCAAAGCTCTAATTCAGGCTCAGGAATCACATTACTAACCCGTACTGGGTGCACAGGAACTGTGCGGCATTGGTGAGGTCGGGAAAATGTACTGCGAAGTCTGGAAGTGTCTTCTCTGCTCTTTTAAAATTATCTCTGTTCAGCAGAAGACCCGGGAATTTTGGAAAAGGCACTGGATACCTCACAAGGCTGTCTCTCTTGCAACTCCCAGGACTTGGAGTCTTGTTTTCTGTTCCCTCTTTCTTCAGCTAATGCATTATTTTTCCCCCCAGGTTTTTGCATTTTCTCCTCAGTCTCGGGTATAGTTTTCTGTTATTTTGTTCCATTCAGTTCCACATTGGATGAAAAAGCTAAGGTGAAGCAGGGATCATTGAATATTGCCAATGGACTATCGAAATAATCATACTTCCAACACTGGGCCTCAAGATGGTCTCCCATGATGCAAAAACAGTCTTTTTCTTTCTCTGCCTTGGATTACATTTCTAAATGCTGTTTTTTGCTCTCAGTTTTTAGTAGGCGTTAAGACTGGAGGAAGGAGGAAAACCTCACAAATTTAGAAGAAAGAGGAATCCAATACGGAACCCAAGTTTAAAAGCATGCTTGTTTAATCTAGGGTCAAATTAAATGGACATCTTTAGCTTTGGCTACCTCTGACTTCTCCCAGCTCCTTATATTTCTGTTTCGTTCAAGCAAAGTATCTATCTTCTTTATCAGCTTTTCCTCGACTCAGCTCTTAATATGAATAATTAACTATGCAACTAAGAGTACCAGAAAGCTCACAGCCAAGCTAATTTATTTTAATTAAAATTGAATTCACAGAATTCAAACTGGTCCCACTAGGCAAAAATATGCAGCCAAATTCAGAAGATGCTTAGGGAGCCTGGAGAAGCTCAGTCAGCATTTGCAAGGACCAATACAGGTTTCAGATCATTAAAATGACCTTAGAGAAAGTAAATGGTAATTGTGAAATAGATACAGATATTAAGGTATATTTGGTGTGATGGGGCCAGAGACTCCTCTCATCTTCTAAGTTGATAGATATTGACAGGCCTGAAAAGAATCATCTATAAATATCTAAAATGTATGCACACAACTGTAAATTTGGGGGGTCCAAATTAGGGTTAAGGTAAAAATGGGTATTCTACATTGAAGAGCAGGAATGGAACGCCTGCAATACATAGAAAAGAGATTCCTTATTCTACAATTTTAATTCAATTTTAAAAGAAGCATCTCTGCAGTAATTATACATTGAATAACATCAGCCAGTTACTGAAGCTCGTATTATAATAGTATCATGTCCTAGATTTTCCATTTATTTCATTCCAAATCCTCAAGGCAATGTTAACCAGTCAAACATCCAATTCACTAATGCTCTCAGGCACTGCCTACTAGCTTAAAGCAGTTTATGATTATTTTAGGCTATTTAAAGTTGTCCATAGTGAGTAAATCTTTCTTAGCTATGGCATGCCTTGTTAATTTGCCAGTGGCTGAGTAATACTGTACCTTCTCAAAATAGCTGTCTCTACCTTCAAATGAGTGCAATCTCCTAAGACTGTTGACTGCACCCTACATTGCGCAGGTTATTAGTGAAGGAAATGAGCCAGATGTTGAACACTTCCCATTCCTATGGACTTCATTACTATTCCTAGCATACAGAAAGCATTAAAATAATATTTTTTGAGTGGGCACTAAACAAATATTTGATGATGACCATCTTTCAATTATGCTTGTGCTTTATGGCTTCCATTTGGCATTCTGGTAGACCTTGTGTCTATCTTTTGTATTTGCTACTCTTCTTTAAGCCATTACAACACACAGTTGCCATACCTTTCATCCAGTGGAGGTAGGACAAGGTAAGAGAGAGGCAGAAACAGAGATATCACAGCCACAAATTAAAAAATGGATTGCCTGAAATCACCATGAATGTGAAGTTCACATTTATATAAACTCACACATGCTGTATTTTACTAATGGGGAAATATGTAGTTGAGACATATATAAAAAGGAAAAAATAATAGAAGAACTAATTCAAAAGGGGAATTATGGTTAATGCATTTTTAAGCATTCTTCACTCCTGCAGCATCAGGGCAAGTTCAGTTTTTAGTTCTAAAAAGGCTTTAAAGATTTTAACAAAGTAGAAATGATAATCTTTACTGAAATTTTCCATTTAAGAAGCCTGATTTGGGGCGCCTAGGTGGTTCAGTTGGTTAAGTGTCCCACTCTTGATTTCAGCTCAGGTCATGGTCTCAGGTCAGGAGATCAAGGCCCCATTTCTGACTCTGTGCTGGGTGTAGAGCCTGCTTAAGATTCTCTCTTTCCCTCCCCTCCCACCCCCACACACTCACACGTGCAGGCTCTTGCTCTCAAAAAATTTAAAAAATAAAAATAAAAAGCCTAATTTACAGTTATGTAAAATAAAAAATTTCTAGTACAGGCTAGGTTGGTGTGTGGACTAATTTGGAGAAGACCTAGTGGATTTCATCCCTCTGAGACCATAACTTGCTTAGGATAATTGGTTTGATCTATCTATTTTGTTTCAATACCAAGGCCATCATTATAACTTTTTTTTTAAAGATTTTTATTTATTTATTTGACAGAGAGAGAGAGAGAGCTCAAGCAGGGGGAGAGGGAGAAGCAGGCTCCCCACTAAGCAGGGAGCCCAAAGCAGGGCTCGATCCCAGACTCCTGGGATCATGAGCTGAACCAAAGACAGACACTTAACCAACTGAGCCCCCAGGTGCCCCCAACATTATAATTTTTGTAGGTGCTAAGCATTTTGCCTGTGTAGGTCCCTTTCTCCATAAAAATATTCAAAATTCTATTTTTCAACTGGTATAAAGATAAATATGTTAGTATAATATATTAAAACATTTTCTACAACCTAAACATTCTTTTTTCCTTCTAATTAAAAAAAAAAAAATCAAGCACTTTGTGACCCTCTAAAGGCATTATGGTCCTAGGCACGATGGTTACTGTGTCCCATGGATGGTTCATTTTGTCCATCCCAGGGTGCCAGCTGGGAAGAAAGATTACTCAAGGTGTTGGAGCTAGTGGGGTTTTTAAAGTGGAAGTTCAGTGTTTTCTTAGGTACTGGGCCAAATAAACATTATACTGAAACAAAAATACACTATTGGAACACATCTAATTTGTGCAATTCAAGGATGGGCTGTCTTTCTTTAAAGATTTAAATTTGAATTAAAAGTCAAAACTTTACAAAGGACTAGCTGCAAATGGGCATATGTTAACAAAATATGAACAACTTTTAAAGCAAACTTTGTACTGAAATATGACATACATGCAGGAAAGTGCACATATCAAGAGTGACCAGCTCAATGAATTACCACAAAGTGAACATCCTTGAGTAACTGCCACCAGAAAATGCTACCGATGTTTCAACACAGAGAATATACAAGATATACTTTAGAATTTAGGGCTGAAAATATTAAAAGCATGGTTTACTATATACTTTCATTCTAAAAATAAATGACTAAAATACCTGTATAAGTGTTCGATTTTCTTTTATGTTATCAATCATGTTTATTACAGGTACCCCTCACCCTGTCTTAGAACTCCACTCCTAATTCTTGACCCTCACCTTATTCCTGAGCTGCATATCACTCCCAACCTTCCCTCATGTCGTCACTGATATGCCTACCCTGGATACAGACCCTGTCATTCATTCACTCACAATTATTTGAGGACCCATAATATCCTAGGCACCGTGGTCGATGTTGGGATATAGCAGTGAACAAGTTCAGACCATCCTGGAGCTTCAAAGTTGATACAAGAGACACAGACATCTCATGAATAATTATTAAAGTCCATTGTGATAAATACTAAAAGGAAAAGTATAGGATGCCATGACAGTGAGTAACAGGGAGACCTCTTCTAATTCTGGTGGTAGTTTATTCATTCTTTTCCTTTTTACTAGATTAAAGATGGTAACAGTCATACTGATGACCACTGACAGCTAGGATGAGTATGAGACTTCGTATAAAAGGCATACACAGTTTCCTGCTAAATAGTGAATGAAATTATTGTAAACCCTTATGCTATTTTTTGTTGGTGTTAAAATGGTTGGATTTTTCCCCTTCAGAACTGCAGCCTCAAAACAATAGCATCTCCATGTCCTCG
This sequence comes from Ursus maritimus, assembly GCF_017311325.1. Lineage (NCBI taxonomy): Eukaryota > Metazoa > Chordata > Mammalia > Carnivora > Ursidae > Ursus > Ursus maritimus. The sequence continues at coordinate 49,832,225 of NW_024427107.1, read as the reverse complement.
GTACCCAAATCACTGTGTCAAATGCCCTTTTATATCTGCTTGTTCTCTCTCACGCAAACATGCACACACCACCACCACCACCCCCACCACCACCACCACCACAGCAGATCCCCAAATCATAGTATGAAGCAATTTCCAGATCTCCACATTTTTTTCCCCTTCATTTCAACGAAAACACAAGATTAAAACATCTGGCCACTTAAAAATCCTTCAAGATTTCTATCCAATCCCTTCAGCCAACATTACTTACCAATGTCTAACAGGAGCTAGCCCACAAGATCACATATGCATTTCACATGGGACTGCACGCCTAGGCTCTGTTTGCTCTCAGCGAGCAGGTAAGGCAGGCCAGCCGGAATACGGCTGCTTTCTATGCATATAGTCAGTCCCATGTCCTCAGATATGAATGTATTTTCCATTTTTCAGTGTATGTAGTTTTCTTTAGATTGGGCTAATGGAGATATACTTTGTCCCATCCTTGGCTTGCTTTACTTATACCAGCATTCTCCTTTGAAATATGCCCCAAGTCTTTGTGGTTGGCACTCAAGGGAAGTAAATACTCCTATTACCTCAGAAACAGCTCTAGCCTCTGTGGCCAGAGAGAGGATAGAAACCTACAAGTGATCCTCTTAGCCACCCCTCTTCTGTCTTGGGGCAATTCATTTCCTCCACTGGCCTGTCACACAACTCCTTCAAGCTGACGGCTGCCATTTGGGGATATCCCTTCACTGTGCTTTCAGTCCTCTTTCTCACTAAGCTTCCTACTTACAACTTTTCCTATTGACTTTACTTTTAGTCCTTGAGTACACATGCCTTCCTGTTCAGTTTCAACGGGTTTAACTTTGGCCCTAATTAAGTGAAAGGCAAGTGCACACAGTGACGCTGTCCCGATTCCACCGTCCTCTGAGGCATAGCTGTGGTAGGCAATACAAACAAGTCCAGAAAATCCATGAAGATTTAAGTACAGTTATGTCAGTTTGCCTTTTTGTTCCACAGATATGAAATTGAGGTGCCTGAGTTTGGGAATATTTGGAAATGTCTCTTTTCTCTCACACCTAGCACAGTACCTGACAGCCTAGCAGGGACTCTACAAATGTTTGCCGAGAGAATGAGTTTATTTACTTTATTGTCTTGTGTACTCCTTGGGCCAGCATGATTTCCTCTGCAGAAATAAGGTGGACTTAGGTTAGAAGTATAATGTGTCCAGTGGCCCAACCTTTGACAATGGTGCCATGGCTCTCCTTTCTATCCCGGGGAGGGGGGGCTCTTCTTATCTCATGGGGAAGGTCTCATTGACAAACTCCTCTCCTCTAGCCTTATTGTATTTATAAAGAAAAGGGTTTCTTTTTGTTTTTTTTTTGTTTTGCATTTTGGCCAACAATTCAACCATTTCCTCCTTGGGTTAATTTAAAATTTTCAGGTAACTACCATCTGGTCTCGGATTTATCTGCATTTACCTTGTGCCTAATTTCCAGAACAGCCTGGGCATTTGCCAGTATTTGCTCAAGTACCTTGTACCTGTACACTTCAAAAGCAATTTGGGAGTGAGGTGACTTTTAACCTCTTCCCTAAAAATGTCGACAAATAATTTGTCTACTCACTCTCCTATCTCTTATTTTCCTTTAATATGATCTGCATAACATGATTTTCAAATGGTTGTTTTTTGTCCTTAAACACACAGCTTTGGGGACACCTGGATGGCTCAGTCAGTTGAGTGTCCTACTCTTGATTTCAGCTCAGGTTATGATATCAGGGTCCTGAGATCGAGCTCTGCATCAGGCTGCACTCAGCATGGAGTCCACTCGAGATTCTCTCTCTCCCTCTCCTTCTGCCCCTCCCCCCTCTAAATCAATAAATAAAATCTTTAAGAAAAATAAAGACACAGCTTTTATATTACAGTCCCTGGAATGTCCTTTCTGTCTTCTTTTCTCATTGATACCACACCAGCTATATTTGAATGAGCTGAAGTCTTTTTACTTTGCCTAGATTTATATTTTTGGAAAAAGAGAATATTTCCAGCATAACCCCTTTAAATTGTCCAGCTAAGTATGTCAGGTTTTTGTTTGTTTGTTTAAATATATAGTCAATTTGATAGTATCTTTAATCGCAACATTCATATCAGTGTTCTTAAAGAACTTCTTAAATTCTTATAGATTAATGGATTTTTATGTATTTTCATTGAAATTTTCTACACTTTGTACCCTCATTTACCAAAAATACCTTTTATAGGTGTATTAAGAGTAAAGTAGATTTCAACAAAAAACATGACAAGATGTTTGATGGTATAAATGTAAGCAAATAGAGCACCGGGATAGATGATTATCATCATCTAAATTGAAGAGTTTGAGGATGAAAAAAAATTGTCCTTAAGTGCCTTGAGCATAGCAAGCATGAAATAATTAAGAGATTGAATCAACCTTAAAGAAGGTGCCTGGAGTCAGTCCACAGGGCTCTGTAATTGACCTGAGGCTAACCAAACAACAGTTCACAGGAAGACTAATGTAATCTTGGACTACAAAAATAGTAGCATAAGAAGAAAAAGAATCAGCCTATGTTCTTATCACATCTGTAGTGTGTGCTCTTCCTCCTAGGTGTCAGGACATTTTTTTTTTTAATTTAAGAAGGACACCGCCAAACTGTAGTATAATAGGGTGAGCAAAACTAAATGTCACCTACCTTGAAAACAGTCATAAAAACAAGACAAAGTGGCCAATGTAGGAACATGAACGATGACTTCAAGTATTTGTGGGATATCCTATGAGATAGAGATTTATTCCAATTTAGCTCTAGGAAAAAAAATACCTAGGGTCAATAATTGGAATTTAAGAGGCTGCCAGCTTTAGTTCAATATGAAAAGTTTCTGAAGGTCATTCTAACAAAGCAGTGGTGTAGCTTTGTCAAGCAGTAAGCTCCCTGTTGCCAGCTGTGAAAGCAGATGCTGGTAAAACTCTGTCAGAAATCCCATCAGACTGGATGTTAAAATAATTCATAATTTTCCCCTCCAAATCCATGAAGCTTCCAGTTTGGCTAATTCCATTTTCCACAACCAAAGCAATAAGGCTGATTTTAAGTGCTGTGCTCACCTTCCAAATCTATTCAGAGAAAACATCCCACACTTAACGGGTCACAGTAATATACCAGTAACCCAGAGAGTTGTGAGCTAACATTCCCTGTGTTTTAACCTCTACAGGCAATGTTAAGGAACACAGCCTACCCATAGGGGCCAAAACTGGAACCTGTGAGACGGATGCAGGCTCTCTTCTTTCTTTATCAGTAGATGTAGACATCTACCGAAAGAGGGCCATTCAGACAATTGGTAATGCTAGCGAAGGAAGTTGCTGGCAGACACTTTTGGTTGGCTGACCCACCTCTCATTTTCAACTGTTTCTCCTGACCTCCTTCTGGACTGTCATCAAATAGAAGCAGAGTCCTTCAATGAGATTCCTGGGAAAGCCTTTGCTTACCTGGTACAAGCATCGCCTCTCCCTCCCCTTCAGGATTGACTCATAAAACCTGATGGTGGAGCTGCAGCAACTTACGTACAGCCTGGAGAGCTCTACAGGCATCGCACCACCACCAACTGCCTGGCAAACACTCCTTCTATTTATTTAAATATTTCTGCTCCGAATTGTTGTGTGGCCGACACCTGAAAGCACTCCTAACTAAGACGTGATCCTTCATGATTCCTGTCCCCCCCCTTGGCAATGTAAGGTTTCCAGACATACGATTGCTTAAGCATCTTGTACAACTAATTCCTTAAAACAGCCCTCATTTGTAACCGATGGGTCCAAGGCACATATTAGATGTTTTGTGGAATCATAAAATCTTAGAAGGAAACTTCAGAGCTCATCAAATTAGAAAAGTTCACAAGTGCAGGAATTTCCTTCTAAAAGATCCAGGATAAATGGTCATGCATTCATTCATACAGTAATTCATACACTGTTTTTTTTGAGTGGCTACTATATTTGAATGCCTTTATTAAGAGATCTCAGTACTTATCAAAGTAATCTCTGAATAGCTCTGGTAGAAGTCATTTCATTTATGAACCAAAATATTTTGATTTTATAAAGGATATATTTTTTAAAATCTTGTTTTTAAAGATGTATTTGTTTATTTGAGAGAGATGGAGAGAGAGAGAGAGAGTGCACAAGCAGGGGGAAGGGCAGAGAGAGAGGGAGAAGCAGACTGCCCACTGAGCATGGAGCCTGACATCGGGCTCAATCCCAGGGGTCCTGAGATCATGATCCAAGCCGAAGGCAGATGCCCCACAGACTGAGTGACCCAGGTGCTCCTAAAATCTTACTTTTATAGCATGATCTCTGAAATAGTTATTAATAGAATTTATAGGAAAATCACTTGTCACAGTGGAAACTACACGATCTTTGAAGTAGAAGCTAACAGTTTATGGAACCTGCAGGCACTACTGGTATGACTTTGGGCAAGTTCTTTGCATTAGCTATTCTCCATTTGCCCTCTCCTCCACCCCATCCTCCTCACTCTCCCTGTGCTGAACTTCTTAGAGTACAACACCCCAGGCTCCCTTTCCTTCTGTTACGGGGTGGGTTTGGCTGACGGGTGGCATCTTCAGGAGGCTAGAGGGTGGAAGGAGACAGAGCAACAGTAGAGCGGTCAGGCTATTTGTTCCTCCAGTAGACTGCCTCCATTCCCTGTGGTTCTGCCAGTGGCCGCATTGCTCTGGGATTGCATCTACCACAGAATGACTTTCTTCCTCCAAGCCTTCACGTGGCTCTAGTGACATCCATCTCTCTCCTTTTCCTTTTGGATCCAGGTGTGGATATGGCTTCCCACTGTTGCTAGTTCCTATGGCCTCTATTGTATGTCCTTTTCCTCTACTACCACCTCCCTTCATAGGTTTTTCTCAGCCATTTCCAGCTTTGAAAATTGTCCCTTTCAATATAGCATCTGTTTTCTGTGGGTCCTCAACTGCTACATCTTTAAATCTCTCTGGACCAGAGTTTACTCATATGCATGGGGATATTAATAGCTACACCAAAGAGTCCCTGTGAGGGATTAAGTAATATTGCCTCTGTGATCTCGTCCAGTGTCTGGCATGCAGTAAGTGTTCCATAAATATAAGACTGTATAAACATTACAGTTGAAAACATAATTAGCCTAGGAGGGTGTGCACCAAGAACGTTCTTCCCATTTTTACCTACTGGCAGGGGCCTTTTTCCTATATGAACATAGCCTGACACCTAGGAGTAGAAGGAACATGCAGTATTGTCAATGGCTGCAAGTGTAACATGGAACATTGCTTCGCTTAAGATCCTCATTCTCCCCTACCAAGCTCATCTATCTTTTTCTCCCTGGGTGTGTAGTCATTCAAGAATGAGTAATAGGTAACACTTCACAAGTTGAAAGCAGTGCACTTTCATTCATTTTATGAGCAGTATAATTACCTAAGAACAATTTAAAATACCATGTTACTACCATGGGTTCTGTTTTTATATATAACCAAATTAAATGCTTATTAGCATGTACACACTTTAACATAAAGAAAATCTTTATAGCACATTTTTCCCAATGTGCATCTTCTTCCCTTAGACTTTGCACATACTTTCACATATTGCTTATGAGGCTGTTTTGTAATTAGTTGATTGTATTTTGCTCTTCTCTGTGAGACATTTTTACCCATAGCACCTTGCAGAGTTGCCTTTCACTCAATAAATATTTGTTGAATGAATGGCACATAAAAGTTAACAGGGACCATTGCTCTTATTTAGGATCCAGAATAAGATGCAGATGGCTTGGCAGATGGCATGTAAGGTCATGCAATGCCTTCCCAGGGAGCCTGAAGTTATTCACAGAAAGCCATTGCATCACCACTGTGAGCAGCTTGAGCACTCTTGTGAATGTTAGCAGAGACGTTAGCTAGCAAGAGGATGATTAGTGGGGGAGAGTGCAACATCCTGTCCCGTTTCCAAAAGACAATACATAAAAGTAAAAGGAATAATGGCCTGAGGACACCAGCATTGGCCACTGAGAGCCTCATCTTAAGTTGAACCACTGTCCGTGCCAACCACACAAAAAATGATGTAGTTATTTCTTCCTGAGATCTTTCGGGGTCAGATGTTGCAAACGCCAAAGTAATGGACGAGCAAGAAAAGATGATTACAAATGATATGAAGTCATGGTTGAAAATGCACCAGCAAACAAAGCCAAGGTCTATTAAGAATTCTTTCATCAGGGGGGCCTGGGTGGCACAGCGGTTAAGCGTCTGCCTTTGGCTCAGGGCGTGATCCCAGCGTTCTGGGTTCGAGCCCCACATCAGGCTCCTCTGCTATGAGCCTGCTTCTTCCTCTCCCATTCCCCCTGCTTGTGTTCCCTCTCTTGCTGGCTGTCTCTATCTCTGTTAAATAAATAAATAAAATCTTTAAAAAAAAAAGAATTCTTTCATCAAGATCACAATCTTTTATACTGACTTCCGTCATCATTCAAAGGATATGCAGTGATTTAAATAGTACAGGTATTTGATTTCTCACAGTGCAAAGGGAGTAACATTTGCAGTCTTTACCCTCCAAACCTTTACTTCTGATGCAAAACAAAAACAAAAACAAAAACAAAAAAACAGACCAAACAAACAAACAAAAACTTTAGTATCAAATGCCCGGCGGTGCACGGAACATGGCATACTTCTTTATGTGGCTTCATCCACTGTTGTACGCCTGCCTAACATGCTTTCCTCTTCTTATCTACCTAAATCTAAATGTGAAGCCTTCTATGATTACGTTAAGGACAGGATAATTACTGCTCCCATGTGTTTCCTTTATGAAACTACCTTTGCATAGTAGACTTTGTCAATAAACTGAGTAAATAGTATCATTGGGCAAACTCATACATAGCTAGTTAACATTATTTTGAAATAATTGTCTTATGGGGTTCCTCTAGTCTTCCATTATTTTTCCCAACAGTCACAGTAGTACTAGAGGTGTCCCTAAGAGATTACATGACTCCATTTATACTCTTCCCTGTTCCTACTGTGAAGCAGATACCTTTCAGTGGATGTTTTGATGTACCGTACAGGACATGAAATGTAGGCCTTATTCACCTGCTCCTGGTGGTCCTACTAGTGGACAGCCTCCACCTGTCAACCCTCTTTGGAAATGACTTCAGCTGAAAGACAGCCTCCTGATACAGCTGGCTTTCTGTGGTGGTGACCCAGTTTTCTTTCTCCAATCTAGGACACTGTGAAGGGTTGTTCCATCTTCAGGACTCCCCACAGGATCAACTGAAGCTTTGTTTGAGGCTACATTGCTACTCTACTTCTCCTAATGCCCAATTCTGCTTGTTTCTCTCCCTTTTCCTTCCAGAGGTATTGAAGCAAAGAGCACTTCTTAATAAACGTCCTGTATGCAATCTCTTCTCAGAATCAAGGAACCCAATCTGTGACAATCGGTGGTAGGAGTGACCCAAGAGAGCCCACTCAAGGATAAGATTCGGAGCAGGATCACACAGATGCATGGCGGGCAATGAGGACCCCATTAGTGGTGGTAGGTAAAACACAGTTGGCCCCAGCAGAAAACAGTGTGATTGTTAAGACTTTCATCTGTGGAAAATAGGGATGGCAGACAGGTAGAAGGTGATGCACTAGCCAGTGTGACATGTGAAGTGTCTGAGAAGTATGGGGAAAATAGTAACTACAGGGAGGGAGCTGGTAGTTCTGGCTAAACATGATGAATGCTTTAGAAAAATGCGGAGAAAAAGAAAACACAAGTTTGAGAATGATTCATTGTCACTTGAAAGCTAGGTGTGAAAGCCAGGAGCCCTTCTTGGTAACATAACAGAGGCTCTCATCTCTTGCCACAGAAGGGCAGAGAAACCAAGCACCAGACCTAGGACTGACTGAAAAATGGTTTGGCTTCAAAAGATCCACATCCTTCCAGGGCAGGACTATTGCATCAAGATCAGGGCCCTGGTTGAAAAAAAGAAATGGGATCATGACCCATGGGATGGAATTGATGTCCTAGAAATCTTGAATTCCCAGATCTCCTTGCATCCTATGGGCCTTCAAAGTAAGGCTTTTTTCTGTTAAAGACTAGGAATCTTCCTCCATTTGGAAATGATGCAGAACTTCTCGCCACAGAGACATGCCCTCCATTTCCCCAAGATCCGTCCTCAGCTCCCATTTGTTCAGCAGGCCATAACAATGATTGAATTACAACATAAACTCAGCTAGAGATGTGCTGGGCCCAATAAGGAAAGAGACTACATCTCCAAATTGCTGCAGGACCTGCTAACACGCACTCCTAGGATCTGGAGAGTACATAGGTCCTGGATTTTGTGAGTGCTTGATCAGGGTAGGCAACACATAAAGGCTAGAAAAGGGAGGGTTTATTTATTTATTTGAGATCACTCCACTGAGACAGACAGTTGAATACCTTGGCAAGGATTTGGGGAGATGGTGAGGACAAACTACTGGTCACTGACCACACATGAGGTATGAATGCCAGAATTTCCAAAACATAGTGTAAGAAGAAATGAAAGGGCTCAGAGACACAGGTGTGGTAGAGGGACTCTCTTATGAATACTTTACACAAGGCCAAAGTCCCACCAGGGGACTATAGTCCATGGAAGAGCCCAGAGGATATACCATTCACTGAAGCAATACAGACTGTCCTGTTGGGAGGGATACCAGCATGAATGAAAAGGTTAGGGGTGGGCATCTTCTGTAGACTAGGCTGAATGGCAAGATTTGTGGTAGAGAGGCAAAATCCTTGAAACAGAGTTTGATGGCAGCAATTAATTGTTGAAAGTCAGACACATTTTAATGAGTGGCAAATTTAGAAGGGCTGCCATGTGGGTCCTGACTGTCAGAGAGTCATAGAAATGGTTGACAGAACATGGTATCTCTAGGGGCAAATAAATGAGCAGCTAGGAAAAGTACCACTTCAGCTGTGCAATTATAAGAAATCGAGAATGAATGATTGGGAGGCTGAGGGCAGTCTGTCCCCCAAAGTTACAATAGCTGCCTAGACCTGAAATAGCTGTTGGACCTGGAAACTACTGACTGAAGGAGAAACTTGATTCCCAGAAGTAAGGACCCTAAGGTACCACAGCAAGTGTGCATGTTATGATTCTTCCAGGCTTCCCTCAGTCTCTGGTTTTAAGCTGCTAAATTTGGAATAGATAACTGATACAGCTACTCTGGTTACTTTGTGCAGGAGCCCACTGAACAGCACTGGGGTGACTGGGGAAGGACCCAGAGTGAATTGTCTTTACTCCCAATTATGATATACTTTCTCCAGAGTGGGAGACTTTGGTGACCACACTTCCCTTCATATACTGGATCTGTCTATAACATTTCCCCAAACTTGTTTGCCACTAAGCCTCACTTTTTTTTTTTTTTTGCCTTTAAGTCCAAGACCATCAAGTCAAACCATTAATTCTTTACAAGTTAATATAGTTCTTGATTTTGGGACAACATTCCATTTAGGCAAAGAGGACAAAGACGTCTACTGTCCAAAGTTTTGCCTACTGATAAGTCTTGCCTTATCCATTGCCTTTAAAGTCATGCTTAGTGTGGATACAACTCTCTAGCAGCCCACTTTCAGTCAATACCAGTAAACTGAGTAGAATTATCTCTAAACCACACAGTGGTAGGTGGAGGAAGAGACCATGATGTTCCTTCCTGTGAGTAGACACACAGGTCCAGGCCTTTAGACAAGAACTTGGGGTTTGAATGTCTCATTTGTTTTTTCAGCTGACAAGTGTTGTTAGAAGTCCATAACCCACTTTGCCTTACTTTCAATACCTCATGCCCTTCATACGCCATTGGCAACACTCACTTCTGAAATCTTGCCTTTGGTGGGTATTTCAGTCCAAGGGTACTCAGGGGATAGTGTTATTAGATATTTTGTCATGGCAGGTCATGGGGTACCACTTTCCTGTTCCTTAAGAGTGACTGCATGTTCCCTACCTCCCAGATTTCTGGGAGGTTCTGTGCTATAGCCACTGGTGGTACCATTTTTTATAAATCAGTATTCTTACTTAACACCACCAGAAGCTGACATGGGCTGAATTAGACTGAAAAATAATGTATTGAATAGATAATGGATTACTTGAAGAATTTTGGCAAAAAAACCCCAAGGACCCAGTCGGAAAAAGGGCAAGTATAAAAAGGTGATGGCATAGCCAGAATGAAAAATAAGACCAGTTTTGAGAAGCAGTCCAGTGAGAAGACTAGTAATAATGTCACCAGACATGAACACTGCAGCTTGCGCCCACACTGTTGTTGGCACTGGTCACTGGCTATCACCATGGTGATCGTGCCAATCCTACCTCCAGACACTGATGTTGTTGCTGTCACATCTACGGCAGAAAGAATTCCCCTGCTTCTTGATATCACTAGCTCTAGACTCTAAATCTAAGTCAAATACATTTGATTGGCTGAGCCTGGTTCACAAGTCTCATCAGTAGCCTGCACAAGAGGCTCAGAAAGCAACGAACTGGACTTTTTGGCTTTTATAGAAGAAGGACTCTGTTTCCTATTAATACTCCTGTTTAGAGAATTTCTGAAACAGAAGGGAGGTCAGGTATTAGGGAAGAAAAAGACAAATGTCCTCTATATAAAATCTTTCTGTTCTCTTGATCCTTGGTCCACTTCTCCCCCTATATTTTATGTACATCTTCTTTGGGAATCCATTTGTTATAGGATTTGAGAAAATAGATTTCCTTAACTTGAACATGCTAACTGGCAGACTGAAGTTCTGATGCAATACAAAGCGGAATAACAAAAAAGGAATTACATTCTTTCAAGTAAAGAAATGTGTACAAAAGGAACTCCAAGTTACAGAAGCACACAAATGTTTGAGTCATTTGTTTCAGTAACTAAAATCCACAATCAGAGAGTTAGAAATTGGCACCTTATTATACGAATACAAATGAGTTATGAAAAAGAATTGCATCAGAGCCATTAGAAATGAAGTTAACAAATTCAGATTAACAAAACTGAGTGAATATTTTGAAGATATTAGAATCTGAACTTAAGGTCTTTCACAAAGGAGTGAGTCATACTGAATGAGAAATAATTTTACATCTTTTGAGACAACTTCAAATGAGATGTTTAAATATAATTTGGCCTCTGGCTTCCTTTTCACAGATGAGCCTTACTAAATACAGAGAAGACCTGAAAACCTGAATACACACATTATGGAAGAAAGAAACAGCAAGTTTAAAAGATTCCTTTTACCCCATGGCTAATGGCATTAATGGCTAAGAGAAAATTGCCACAGAATTATCTAATGACATGGACTTATTTCACCATAATGTTTCAAGGAGATGTGTCAATAAAGGCTATAGTTAGGACATTTTTTCTGTATGGATACATGAAGAAGGTGGTTGGGTTTTGAGCAAATCTAGAAAGATCATGGTACCTGTCAGAATAATTGCAAATACCATATAGCGGGTCTGAAATAGGGGTTCTAACACAGGAAATATGCAGGAAGATCATGGATGTGCAGGAAACATGCTCACAGAGACCATGAGTCTCCAGGATGATTCTTCCCAGGCTTCCTTTGACAAGCAACACTCACCAAGTCGCCTACCGGTGGCATTTTCAAGTTTGTGTACTATTTATTCCTGAAAAGATTCTCTATCATTTTTTTACCAAGAAACTCAATCACAAACAGAAAAAGTATATAATTTACCTTATGTACCTATTTCCCAGCTTCAATAAGGATCAATACATATGTGGCCATTTCCACGTTTCCTATATTATTTTGAAGCAAATACCTGACCACATAATTGGATCTGCAAATATTCTAGTACATATCTCTAGAAGTTAACAACTCTTTTTTAAAAATATAACTGCAATACCATTATTACAAATAACATGAACATTTCCTTAGTATTATTAAATATTCAGTTGGTTTTCTAGTTTCTAATAATCTCATATATATCATAAACATAACCGTGTTTTCTTGGAAGACGGTGAAATCAAAATCCAGATAAGGTTCATGCATTATGATTGGTTGATATGTTTCTTTAGTCTTTCTCCATCCATAAGTTCCCCCTTTATCTTTGTCTTTCTGTCCCCCCATACCTCCCACAACTCATTTGCGGAAGAAACCAGGTCATTTGTCCTGTAGAGTTTCCCTGTCTGGCGCTGTGAATTTCTGAGAACAGAAAATAGCCATATAGGAAGTGTGAGTACTCCCAGCCCTGTGCTCTGGGCCCCCAAGAGAAGTCTGACATTGCCATGTAAGTTCTTTGGGATTTTGTGCCACAGAGTCCAGGCAATAACAGAGAGCAATGAGCTTGGGAAAAGCCAGGATGGGAAATTTGCCTCTAAAATTGACGACATATACTTGTCCTGGTGCAAGGAGGAAGGAATGAAGATAAAACACAGAACAGGGAAGAAAAAAAGGGAGGAAGGAGCTTGGTCTGTGGTTGTGAGCAGCTGTAGACTGGGAGGTAAAATTGGGAGAAAAAGTGGCCAGGGGAATAGCCGGCATGTCTACAGATAATGTTGAGGTCACAGAAACAGAGACAGGCTTTTACTTTTTTATGTAAATTAGATATATGCTAATCTCCCTCCAAACCTTTGGGTGTTTTTAAGAAGCCAAGGAAACATTGGAATTACTTTTATTTGTGATTATTTTTCATCACACTGGTGTGTGGGTTTTGTTTTGTTTGTTTTAATGTGACACTGCATAGAAACTGGAACACATGGGTTCCCAGTTCCTTCCCATTGATCTCTTTCCTCAGGTTTCTTCTCCAGAATGAAGTGCAGGATGGTGTCTTTTCACCCTCCAACCCCATGCTAGCTGGAGGTCAATGTTTGTCCCTTAACCTTTTTCTCTGTTCCACCCTACTCAGTAGGGTCTTTATCAGTTGGTAAGCTTTTGGCTGCAAGTAATAAAAACCTTAACTTGAGGTTGTCAAAATGAAGCAAATTTATAATGTCCTATAACAAGGAGATCTGAGGTAGGGAAAGTTATTCATACACCTTTAATCAGTTTGCTCTTCAACAGCTCAGTTTTGCTCTCTTTTACCACCCCTGGTCTTAAGATGGTTGCAGCAGTTTTAACAATCCTCCTCAGCAAACCATTTTTTTTTTCTTCTGTTTTTCCCTTTCAAAGCTAAAATCCTTTTCAGAAAGCATAGCTCATTTACCAGCTTTCCTCTCTTGTCTCATTCTTCAGAACTGGGTGCCATGTCTTTTCCTAAGTCAGTGACTGGCAAGAGAAATAGAATTATCATGATTCCATTGGCTTGGACTAATCAAGACCCACACTCTTTAGGCTGGGAATCGTACACCTTCCATGAGCACAAAGTTATGTGGAGAGCAAACATCAGAACACGGGCTGTCACTATAGAAGGGTGAGGTACGGGGATCCATTTGCTTAGACATCCAATAGTGTCTGCTCCAGGCCTTACCAGGCACCAAAGACAGGAATAAAAAAAACTACTACAGAAATAAAGACCTTCATAGAGAGGAGAAAGCTTCTTATTAGAGACTTATTGGATCCTCCTTCCCCCAAACTACTGACCCAGACATCTCCCAAGTCCAATAAATACCCTAAAACTGTAGAATCTAAAATATTTTATTTATGGGAATGACGTGATCAAAGGGATTATGAAATGCCTTTGCTTTTATCAGATCAGCACGCTGGGGATAAGCCTAGAGAAGGCACACTAGGCTGGGAGGGGAGAAGTTTCGGCTTTGGCAATACATTATTTTATTCTTTAGAATCATAAGGGTCAGAGCTGGGCTCAGAGGAGAAAAGGCAAAGTTAAGACAGGTAAAGGAATCCTCATTTCATGTCATGCTCAACATGGCAGGGATTCCGAATAGACAGTATGATAGGAAATGGTGCAGGTACATTTGAATAGCATATCTATTTTGTTGTATCTATCAGAACCTTGGCATAAACCTTAGCAACTGGATAAGAGAGAAAACAGGTAGAGAAAAGGAGGAACTAACTCTCCAGTTCAATTGTCTAGAGGCTTTTTCAGAAGCAGTGGCCAAGGAAGAAGGAAGAAAGTTTTAACAAATAGGCTTGATCAGGTAGGCCTTTGGATTCTAGAAACAAAATTTAATGTTTTATCATTCATTCATTCACCCATTCATTCATTCAACAAATATTTTAAGCTCACCC
>NW_024427107.1:49816566-49818097 GCF_017311325.1 Ursus maritimus | reverse complement strand
CCCTCTTGCTGTGCTCAGTCCTGTTTGCATAGATAAACTATGGACTATTTCTGCTGTAAGCTAGGAAGATACTTGTATGCATCTAATTATTCTCATGTATAGCATTCATTACCTCTTTGGCCTGGGTGAATCATATGCTCTATTGAGACATAGTTCTATTTTCTATTGCTACTGAGGCATTCAGACATGTACTAAATGAGATTATCTCCTCTACCATCTCTTTTCTCATTCTACAGGCTTTCCCTGAATATGTTCACCCACTCCTGGTCTTTAAACTACATTTCTACTTTGATGACTTTCATCTTGGTACGTTCAACCCGAACTTCTTTCCCATAATCAAGCCTTAAAACCAAGTTCTACGTGAACACGTATATCTGAAAATCTCACAGGCTTCTCATATTCTCCATCACCAACCAAAATGGATCTCATTTTGTCCTCTGCTGAACCCTTCTCAGGTAATCAGAATATAAAACATTTGTTGACTCATTTATTCTACCAAGTTTGGTGCTGGGTACTTTGAGTAATCAAATGATGCATATGCCACTGTCCCCTTAAGATCTTACTTCTTCGTGTTTCACCTTCTAATGAAAGAAGAGAGGGAAACAAGTCAGTGACGACGCTCTTGTCTTCTAAAATTCTGCATTCTTGGCCACATATTTAAAAGGGTATATATTTTAACAGTGTAAGTTTAAAAAAGAACACTTCTGCTTTCATTTCAATAGACGTGGCTGAAGTAAGGGATTGGGGCTATGCCAAAGAAAGTAAATGACTTAAAAGCCAAAATGGCATGATGAAGCAATGTTATTTTTATCAAGATGATTGGTCTGATTGGTGGTGACCTTGAAAGCTTTCATGAAGGTTTTAAAGTGACATGAATTAGGGAGACAAGATGGAGAAAGCAATGACTCATCTGTATTAAGTGAAAAAAAAAGTCTTAACAAGAGGAAAACTCAAGTGGACAAAAAATGAATTCATAAAAAAGACTTGGATCACATAATTCACTTTCAGAGAATCAGTCTACTTCTCATCTGAAAAAATCTTTCATGATGATATGATGTAAAGGTCTGTATTCTCTGTTATTTCTAAGTATAAAAAGTTCCTCTAGTCTAATTTCTTGATGAAGATGATTGACAGTAATGCCTAAATTATGATTTCTGTGAAATGTTTTTGTTCATATGGGTTAGTGATAATCATAATACCGACATACAGATAAAATACTTAATGTGGCTAAATAATCAGGAATAAGAAAAAGTGGGTGTTTATTATGTGGTCCCCAAGTCACAGATACTGTCCTTTAATTAAGCAGGTTGAAAATCTATAGGGAAGTGAGTCATGCTCACAAGCTTCTTCTGTACAAGGTAAATATTGATAAGTTCTGTAATACAAACAGAGCTATGGGAATTCAAATAAAGAGAGTTCATATATAACAGTGGTAACAAGGAGGTCTTCATGGAGGGGCACCTGGGTAGCTCAGTCGGTTAAGCATTTACCTTCAGCTCAGGTCATGATCCCAGTGTTCTGGGATTGAGCC
>NW_024427107.1:49712822-49816556 GCF_017311325.1 Ursus maritimus | reverse complement strand
TTGGATCCTCCTTCCCCCAAACTACTGACCCAGACATCTCCCAAGTCCAATAAATACCCTAAAACTGTAGAATCTAAAATATTTTATTTATGGGAATGACGTGATCAAAGGGATTATGAAATGCCTTTGCTTTTATCAGATCAGCACGCTGGGGATAAGCCTAGAGAAGGCACACTAGGCTGGGAGGGGAGAAGTTTCGGCTTTGGCAATACATTATTTTATTCTTTAGAATCATAAGGGTCAGAGCTGGGCTCAGAGGAGAAAAGGCAAAGTTAAGACAGGTAAAGGAATCCTCATTTCATGTCATGCTCAACATGGCAGGGATTCCGAATAGACAGTATGATAGGAAATGGTGCAGGTACATTTGAATAGCATATCTATTTTGTTGTATCTATCAGAACCTTGGCATAAACCTTAGCAACTGGATAAGAGAGAAAACAGGTAGAGAAAAGGAGGAACTAACTCTCCAGTTCAATTGTCTAGAGGCTTTTTCAGAAGCAGTGGCCAAGGAAGAAGGAAGAAAGTTTTAACAAATAGGCTTGATCAGGTAGGCCTTTGGATTCTAGAAACAAAATTTAATGTTTTATCATTCATTCATTCACCCATTCATTCATTCAACAAATATTTTAAGCTCACCCCTTTACTCTTTCCCCTCTTGCTGTGCTCAGTCCTGTTTGCATAGATAAACTATGGACTATTTCTGCTGTAAGCTAGGAAGATACTTGTATGCATCTAATTATTCTCATGTATAGCATTCATTACCTCTTTGGCCTGGGTGAATCATATGCTCTATTGAGACATAGTTCTATTTTCTATTGCTACTGAGGCATTCAGACATGTACTAAATGAGATTATCTCCTCTACCATCTCTTTTCTCATTCTACAGGCTTTCCCTGAATATGTTCACCCACTCCTGGTCTTTAAACTACATTTCTACTTTGATGACTTTCATCTTGGTACGTTCAACCCGAACTTCTTTCCCATAATCAAGCCTTAAAACCAAGTTCTACGTGAACACGTATATCTGAAAATCTCACAGGCTTCTCATATTCTCCATCACCAACCAAAATGGATCTCATTTTGTCCTCTGCTGAACCCTTCTCAGGTAATCAGAATATAAAACATTTGTTGACTCATTTATTCTACCAAGTTTGGTGCTGGGTACTTTGAGTAATCAAATGATGCATATGCCACTGTCCCCTTAAGATCTTACTTCTTCGTGTTTCACCTTCTAATGAAAGAAGAGAGGGAAACAAGTCAGTGACGACGACGACGCTCTTGTCTTCTAAAATTCTGCATTCTTGGCCACATATTTAAAAGGGTATATATTTTAACAGTGTAAGTTTAAAAAAGAACACTTCTGCTTTCATTTCAATAGACGTGGCTGAAGTAAGGGATTGGGGCTATGCCAAAGAAAGTAAATGACTTAAAAGCCAAAATGGCATGATGAAGCAATGTTATTTTTATCAAGATGATTGGTCTGATTGGTGGTGACCTTGAAAGCTTTCATGAAGGTTTTAAAGTGACATGAATTAGGGAGACAAGATGGAGAAAGCAATGACTCATCTGTATTAAGTGAAAAAAAAAGTCTTAACAAGAGGAAAACTCAAGTGGACAAAAAATGAATTCATAAAAAAGACTTGGATCACATAATTCACTTTCAGAGAATCAGTCTACTTCTCATCTGAAAAAATCTTTCATGATGATATGATGTAAAGGTCTGTATTCTCTGTTATTTCTAAGTATAAAAAGTTCCTCTAGTCTAATTTCTTGATGAAGATGATTGACAGTAATGCCTAAATTATGATTTCTGTGAAATGTTTTTGTTCATATGGGTTAGTGATAATCATAATACCGACATACAGATAAAATACTTAATGTGGCTAAATAATCAGGAATAAGAAAAAGTGGGTGTTTATTATGTGGTCCCCAAGTCACAGATACTGTCCTTTAATTAAGCAGGTTGAAAATCTATAGGGAAGTGAGTCATGCTCACAAGCTTCTTCTGTACAAGGTAAATATTGATAAGTTCTGTAATACAAACAGAGCTATGGGAATTCAAATAAAGAGAGTTCATATATAACAGTGGTAACAAGGAGGTCTTCATGGAGGGGCACCTGGGTAGCTCAGTCGGTTAAGCATTTACCTTCAGCTCAGGTCATGATCCCAGTGTTCTGGGATTGAGCCTCACATCAGGGTCCCTGCTGAGGGAGAAACAGGGGCTGAGGGAGAAACTCTCCCTCTGCTTGCCACTGCCCCTGCTTGTGCTCTCTCTCTCTCTTTCTGTGCCAAATAAATAAATAAATAAATTTTAAAAATCTTAAAAAAAAAAAAAGGAGGTCTTCATGGAAAAGGAATCTCTTGAGCAGGGTCTGCCTGCTGGATCTTGTTGCTGGTCCATGGAGTGCAAAGTAGGATGCAGGAGAAAATCAGCATGAGGTGGATCGTATGCAATGGGAGTTGTGAGATAGCAAATTTCAACTTATTTCAAGGCTAGGTGATGAATCAGGGTCATGGTAGAAGAATAAAAGAAAGAACCAGAGAAATAAGTAGGGAGTATGGTAGTAAGGTAATTAAAGGAGCTCTAGATAAAAATAAAGGATAGGTATTTGTTGTGGCTTCTCATTGGATCCCTGTGTGGGTTTCCATCACTGAGTTGTGTTTATCTCCAAAAGTTCAAAGAGGATAGGCCAGAGATCTGTTTCAAACAGAGAGAAGGGTATCCATCAAACCTAAATTTGGATAAAGACATGACTGACTTGAGAAGCAATAACAGATCCAGTTTAATTGATGGTTAGCCTATGTATAGAGAAAGAGATATTCAGACAGGAACCTAGGAAGACAGTTGCATTTAGGTGTTGGAAGGAGGAAAAAGAAAAGAATCAAGCAGTGGTCAATTGTTGCAGATAAGTATACAAGAGATACACAAACAAAGAAAAGACCTTTGAAAGACCAGCTTCACTAGAGGAAAAGCTAAATTTCAAAGTGGGATCCCTTCCACTGGGGATACACATAAACATGGCAATTAATAATGCAACTCTAATTATGGTTACAACAGGAGCTGTTGCATTATTAATCCTTATTTTATTCTTGATAGTTTCAAAATACAGAAGGAATAGATTTTGCTGTTTACTACATTTATTTGCTTGAAAATGTTGACTTAGAAATTTACTATCTTGGACAAAATTACAGGTCATCCTTGCTCTGGAGCTCTCAGCCTGTTTGGAGTTAAACAAAATTGATATATGGGAGTAGAAAATAGAACCATGGGGGGAAATTTGCAAAGCTAGGACTAGAAACAGGAAGACAAATAAAGATGAGGTCCTTCAGCATCAATACTGTCTTTGTTATCTATAACTGCCTAACATAGCTCAAAACTTAGTGACTTAAAATAACCACCATTTTATTATTTCTCTTGATTCTGTGGGTTGCCTGGGCTCAGCTGGGTGCTTCTTTTGCTCTACATGAGTCTGGCTGGGAATTCAGTCATCTGAGTCTATTGGATACAATGTCTAAGATTTCTTATCCGTGTGGCTGGAAATTAATGCTAGCTCTCAGATGGGTGATTGCCTGGGGCTTTCAACTGGAATATTCACATATGGCCTTCAATGTATTTTGAGTGTCTTCTAGTATGGTAACTGGATACTGAGATAATGCGTCCCAGAACAAGCATCACAAAAGGGAGAAAGCAGAATCTGTCACCCTCTTAAAGGACAGGCCTGGAATGGCAGTGTCACCTCTACCACACTCTACTATTGAGCTATTACAGGTCGAGTTGGATTCAAACAGAAAAGAAACAAAAGCCACCTCTCAATGGGGAGAATGAGAAAGAATTTGCAGCTAATTTTAATATAGCAAGTGCAAGAGAATCAATTAGGTAGTTAGAAAAAAAACCAAGGCAGAAAGTTGTTGTGCTGTGAATTTTTTACTGTTTATATATATTATGTATGAGGGATTTCCTGAGATATCCAAAAGTGCGTGAAAACTTGCTTAGGTAAGTATCATTTCATGCCTAAACAAAATTTGGTCAGGAAAGGAAATGGGCACATACATAAAAGGGCCATCTTAGCAAGAGTAAACATGAGGCAGGGAAAAAAAAATTCTGTTTTTTCCCCACCACTAGAGGGAGGAAATCTCAGAACAAAGGCTGTCTCAGCAGAGACTGTGTATAATAGCTTGACTGAGTAGATTGGGGCTTGGAATTATTTTAAAATTTGCTGTCAAAGTGACTTTAATTGAGAAGTGAAACAGAATATTTGATGTGATTCTTATATATGTATTTCATTTCTAACTGTGGATTAATATTTTCTGCATGAAAGTAAGGCATTGCTATGGCAAAAGCACTGAAGAACATTATTCAAATGAAATGAAACCATGAATAGAATGTTCCACGTGGGAGTAAAAATAATTAACCATTAATAATGTCACCCTTTGCCTTTTGCATTTCATCATTAAAAATATTTCTAAGATTGAAAGTTAGAACAGGAAAAATTTTTTTAAATGAAAAGATCTACAAAACTGACTCATTAACATTTTAATCTTTGAAAACATCTTCAGTAGGACAGATCCAAATTCAAACTTAGAACAATAGAATCCTGAGGCCTTCAAATACTCAGGTGTGGGAATGAAGTCATATAGTACATTGGTTCAGCAAGTTATCATGTAATCTCCAAATTCAGTAAGGAATTGAACTTTTCTTTCTCCCTCCCTCCCTTCCTTCCTGCCTGCCTTCCTTTGCCTTCCTTCCTTAATTGAAACAAGTTTTTATTGTGTGCTACTATATTCCATGCACTGGGCTAGCCCTAGATGTATGCTGGTGGGTGGATAATAGAGACACGTTTCTTGACTTCATAGAGCTTTTAGTCTGTGTGATTCAGGCCACAGAATCTGCATACATTCTGAATATAAATGGATAATAACACAAATAATTATAATTAAAAATTTAATTAAACAGGTCAGGCCTAATTTCAAAGGAAATTGTGCAGGAACTCTTGAAGAATTAAATGATGTTTTTGCTTCCTTTTTTATCCTATCTCACATTTTGAACAACTTAGAATGTTATAATTGTGAAGACAGTGTTCTCTGTAGGGCGCCTAGACGGAATTTTTAAAAAAATTTGTCCTCTTTGTTGCATTTGGAATTCTTTTTTTTTTTTTTTTAAGATTTTATTTATTTATTCGACAGGATAGAGACAGCCAGCGAGAGAGGGAACACAAGCAGGGGGAGTGGGAGAGGAAGAAGGAGGCTCCCAGCGGAGGAGCCTGATGTGGGACTCGATCCCAGGACTCTGGGATCACGCCCTGAGCCGAAGGCAGACGCTTAACCGCTGTGCCACCCAGGTGCCCCTGCATTTGGAATTCTATCACCTCTTCAGCCTATCCTCTTCATTAGCTAGAGTGCTTGACACCACCTCAATTTACTTAAGTGCATTCCTGCCACTCTTTTTCCTCATGACTCCACTCATTCTCTCTAGAACTACAGAGCATTATCTGCTTATTTTTAATAATCCATCCATCTCATGGTCAAACCCATAGTTTTTCAGCGTAGTTAGTAAGAGAGAAGCGTTAGGAGCATCTTTAATTTGTCTGAATAGATGATTCTTGAATATTTAGCCCTCTCTGTGCTCTGATTTAAACATCACTGATTTTCCAGGTCCTAACGCAGATTAGGAGAGCACTAATATCTATGTCTTAGGGTTTTTTGGGAAAGAAACATGAATGGTTCTCCCAGAGCACTATTCCTCCGAAGATTCCTTGCATTTATCATCTCCCCAAACCCCACTCTCTTCAGTCATCAGACTTTGCCATTTGCAGTTATCCTTAATTTATATTTTCAGCATCCAAAGATCTTGCCTAGATTATCTATTTCTGTAAGGTTAGTAATTATGCTGATAGTTAAGTGTCCATTTCTAATATTATATGAATATTTAGCAGTAGCTTCTTGAAGACCAGATCACAGAAAAAATGTTTAGCTATTATGTATTAAATAAGGACAGGGGCTCATAAAGTATCTCCATGAAAATAGCTTTTAAAAATGTATCTTCAAGGGCCCGGTGTTGTGCAGGCCTACGCATACAGATGAAAACACAGATATACAGTGTAATAAATGACTGGAAGAATGAACCTGCTTTCAAAATGTGATTCTCAGCAGGTAAAATATAGAAAAATAGCATGAAATTGGAACCAATCACTGTTTGGCTCTTAATTTCATGACTTACATAAAGGTAACTTGATAAAGTTCTTATTTGAAGTCCTTATTTAATTTGCTAAAGCTCTTCTATATATACACTTATAAATGAAATGAAAAGAATATTCTTTCCTTTGGTTCACCAGTGCTATGATTTACTTGTTACCACTGAAGACTTCATTGACATCCATGTTTGAGAAAGGATTGATTGTTTAATAAGAACCAAGGCTGCTTTTGACTACCTGGCAAGATATATGTGGAAAGATTACAGTTCAGATCATTTTCTCTGATTGTGAGAGAGTTAATTTTCTTAGAAGATAATGCTGAAGACAATCTTTGGTACAATTTAATTTAACCTCTTTATTTTACTAGATTTAAAAAAGGAAATGAGGGCTTAAGTAATTAGGTGACTTATCCAAGTTCACCCAGCTTTATCGGAGTCATGTGGCAGATTTAAAGTAGGCTATAAGCACTATGAAGTAGGAAGTATGCCTTTTTTACTCACTATTGAATATATAGTGCCCGCCATATTGACTGGTATAGCAAAAATATTTAATATGTATATGTTGGATGAATGAAATAATAAAGAATTTGTGATATCAATCTTTTTATACTTTTCCAAAGTTACTAAGTCTATGCAGTCTCTTTAACCTCAAATATATGCATTTATACTTCTCTGATTAATTAATTATTATAACTAAGGTTATTGTTCTTTAGCAAAATGGTGGAATAAAGGAACCATGGCCAACACCTACAGACTATTCAGACCATAGAAGCCAAATTAGGTGAGAACCCTCAGGAGAAGGTGGAAACCATTCTGTCTGCTTCTGAGAATCCAGCTGTCATTAGCACATGAGTGATGGGTGGGAAGGCAGTCCTACAGAAAGCGGGTTTTGAAAGTATTTTGCTTGGTATTGTGTAGAACATGATACAAAGGATGTTTGGTACTAGATGATAGGGTAAAGGCCACAAACCCAAGGTATCAGCTGGCTATTCGGCTCTCTGGTCACTGGTCTGGGGTTCAGGGTCAAGATTCATCTCTAAAAAGCCATGGAAGTTCTTGTGATTATCACAGAAGAAAGGATATTGCAATTCTTACTTCAACCATTAGCTTACCAAACCAGGGCTAAGCATTGTCTGACCCAAACAGGGATTGAACTACCGGAAAAAATGATGAAGTTATTGTTCCTGAACAAACTAAATGTGAAAACTAAAATTATAAGTAGGTTAAAGTTTTCACAAAAACTTTGGGCTCCGTTGGAACATTATCCTTTTTTGGTAGCATTTTCAACAGAACATGTTCACAGGAAGGAGCCGAGGTGTTACCCTTAGCATAATGTAATATTCAGTAAGTAGGAGCAGATAAAAACTGGCAGATTGATGACCAGCATTACTGTTTCCAGTCTCCTTTTATTCCTGTAATTTATAGTCAAGGGTCCTAGTCAGATACCTTAAAAAATTCAAAAATTTCTTATTTCTGTCATACATAAATTTGCAAAAAAGTTTTTAAGACTAGAATCTTGCGACAAAATTCTTTGACAAAATGAGAATGTTCCAAAGGAACTTCTGTACACATATTATAAAATTTAATGCTTATGCGAAGATGAATTAATTTAAAACTATTAATGTATTGTTGTGCAAGACAGACAATAAAAAAATTGGATTGTAGATCCTTACTAATTTTAGAATAAAAATAAGCTCAGACACGTAAACCAAGACGTCAATTGAAGGGCAACAGGTCAAATAACTAAACAGATTTTCCATTTTATTTTGTTGGAAACTTGGGGTCTTAACAGTAAATCTCATGGACGGGGATTATATCTTTGAAATGGATTCATACAGAGCTAGTACAACACACTATTAATACTGCACTTTACTAATTAATGCTGATTGTTGATGAGGTAAATGGCAGTAGTTCATCTAATATGATCTAATAAGATGCCCTTGAAAAGGAGAAAACTGTAACTAACAGAAATCCAAGATAACTTATGACAAAATACCAACATCCTTGTTCCCTGATTTTCTGGCCATTACTATCTGACAGTTTAAGCAACTTGAATGATACGATTTTTTTTTAAAGATTTTATTTATTTATTTATTTATTCGACAGAGAGGGAGACAGCCAGCGAGAGAGGGAACACAAGCAGGGGGAGCGGGAGAGGAAGAAGCAGGCTCATAGTGAAGGAGCCTGATGTGGGGCTCGATCCCAGAGCACCGGGATCAGGCCCTGAGCCGAAGGCAGACGCTTAACGACTGCGCCACCCAGGCGCCCCTGAATGATACGATTTATCTACTTACTTTTCCACTCCACTTTGCTGCTATAGGCCTAGAATCACAGCTGTAGGCAGGGGCAAGAGTTTTCAGGTTAGCAGCATAGGAAGAAACAGAAAGGTATAGACTTACCTGCCCCTTGCCTTCGAACTCTGTAGCTTCACAGATACCCCCATTATCCCCACCTTGGGCTTAGATTCAAACAGGGTTCAGAGACTATTTCTTTACATGTTGTAAAGGAACTCTAGCTTAGTATTTCTGTGGGTAAGAATCAAATCAGCCTCAGAGCTGGGTCTGCTCTGAGACTATCCCCAGCTCCAGAACCTAAGCCTTTCCTGTAGTCTTTGTGAATAAGCCCCCACTTATGCAGCAGTTCCAAAGATATTAGTTCCTGTGGGATATCTGCTCATGGAATAGCAGTCAGGGCCAAGAGACATTCACAAGAACTATGATCTAAGGTGGGGATCATTTTAAGATTTTAAGGAATAAGATGATATTCCAGGTGGTAGAGCTGGACATGATTCTGTCTGGGCTGAATCACCAGCATATTTTATTCAATACTGAGTGTCCTGCCTGAGTACTGAAAAGGATCTTCTTTGGGGTGCCTGGGTGGCACAGCAGTTAAGCGTCTGCCTTCGGCTCAGGGCGTGATCCCGGTGTTATGGGATCGAGCCCCACATCAGGCTCCTCTGCTATGAGCCTGCTTCTTCCTCTCCCACTCCCCCTGCTTGTGTTCCCTCTCTCGCTGGCTGTCTCTATCTCTGTCAAATAAATAAATAAAATCTTAAAAAAAAAAAAAAAAAAGAAAAGGATCTTCTTTAATCCCTCCTGTGGTGAGAGGAATATAAACAGGGTATGAGAGGGGACCAAGTTATCTCAGTAGTGAGGATAGGAGAAAGGAGCTGGGAGGGTAGCCAAACAGGCACTAATATACTTGATACAATGTGTATTTTCAATTACTTGTTGGGCTGTAAAGTGGCAAAAAGTTTGGGAAAAATATTACTATTATGCACCTAAGCTAAATAAGTCAGCTAAACATCAGTAAATGATTGAACATGAAGCAGACCCAACATGTCATGTTTTTAAAAGACTGCATAGCAATTAGGCATAGCCCGCTAGCCAGCAAGCAAGGGCATAGTTCTTAGAGATCATTTTGACTGTGATTTCTAGAGGAGACTGCTTATGGACATGTGCATGAGCAATGCCCAAATGATGGAAATTTTTCATCTGAAAAGAGAGATTTTTGTTTAGAAAAACTCTGAATACTGGAACCTCTTATATCTGAGTCTTTTTGGTCCTAGACCCCTGCAGCTCTGCCTATCAAATTCTGCACACTGTATTTCTGGCCTGCTTACTTCCCAGGCCATTCTTTTTCATATTACATGTACAGGTTTTCAGTAACACAGAGATTCCCCACAGGTGGTTATAGTAAATGTTAAGTAACAAAACAGTCTGAGGTCAAACTCACTTAGGAAATGCTGGGCAGAATAAAGTTGAACAATTTTCTTTATTGTAGGATTTTGCAGAGACACAAAGACGCTAATAGCTGTTCATCTCTGAGAAGAATTGGAATGTTGAATTTTTATCTGAAAAACAGACCCTCTTCTATGTTCTCTCGCCCACGAGGAGCTCTGGAAACTATTTTGTAGTTGAGCACATTTTGGGAAAAGCTGCCGTGGAACCCAAAGGAAAAAGCTTAAATAGGACTTTATCCTTTCAAGCTGATTCCTCCTTTGCTGCTCTAAAAATCAGGAGGAAAGAGCTCTTGTAAGTCAGATTCATTGAGATAGGCAAAAAGCAGACCTTTCTTAGAGTTTTAACTTTGCATTCCCTGTTCCTTTGGCCCCGATTCTTTTGCTTTGAGGCATGAATTTTACTTTCCTAAGATAGAAAAGTTGTTGTAATCAGTGAAGCACAATCATGGGTCTGAAAGGCATATTTTAAGATACTATTTGTATCATAGACATGACAATTATATGCTCAAATCGACTGGAGACATTTTTATAAAAAACAACCCTAGCCAAGGTAATATTACTAGATGTTTGACATATTTATTTTAGTTACTAAAAGTACATAAAGTAATATGTGCAGTAAATAACAACCGGGAGATTGAAGTATATGACATGAGCTATACATTAATGTTAACTAGTCCTCGAGGGAAGAAATGGCATGCCTGTTTATAAACTAGTATAATGCAGCATGTGAGAAAATTATAGGGGATTTTTATAGAATTCATAATCAAACTTTCCACTTTAGTTATTGTTATATTATCCTCTAATCTTGATTTGTTTTGAAAATCTCCTTATTTTATTTTTTTGGTCAATGACAATAGTAATTAAGATTTAATAGAGCTTTACATATTCCAAGGTACAGTAATCTTAGTTACTTCCCAAACTCTACGAGGTATGTATAATTATTAATTCCCTTTCAGAGATGAAGAGGGTAAGTAAATAGCTCTGTTGTAACCAACTATAAATAAGTCTTAGAGCCAAGATACGGATCTACTTGTTTTTTTGTCAGAGAGAGAGAGAGAGAGAGTGAGCACAAGCAGGGGGAGTGGCAGGCAGGGGGAGATGCGGGCTCCCTGGTGAGCAAGAAGCCCAATGCAGGATTCAATCCCAGGACCCTGTGATAATGACCTGAGCTGAAGGCAGACGCTTAATCTACTGAGTCACCCAGGCGTCCCTGTATCCACTTCTTAGAACACCAAATCCCAAAGTCCAAGTGCCATCACCTATGCTATTTGAATAGGTTTATCACTCAATATCTATATTTAATGTATGTAATGATTATATATGTAGTACTTTGAATCTTCATCTAAAAATAAGTGGGCAAGGCACCCAATTATATGATTGGCAATCACGTTTCAATTAGGTCAATAGTAAATCTTTCAGATTGTGTCTATTTTAAATTTCTTCCTCCTTATTCCTCTTGGTTTACTGACTTTTTCCCCATTTCAGTGCACCAGAGAAAAGGCAGTGAACATTCCACAGGAGATGATATAGAAGGTATTCATCTAAGCTGCTCATAGAATCTGCTGGATAACTTCACAGCATACCAATGTTACATACTGGGTTGTCCAACATTCCAGAGAGTGCAGGGAGAACCTGACACATACTTCTAGAGCAAATGCCAGAAAATCCCCAGGTATGCAAAGGTGCCACTCACCTGGATAAATAAACCATTTTGTTGTATATCTGGTCGCCGGTTGTTTCTATCCTTCTTTAAAAGGGTCACACTTAACCCTGCAAGCCCATTGTTAGGGCACCTATAAGTCCATTAGCGACTATTCTGAAATGAGGTGTTGATACAAGGATATTGGGATCACCACAGTTGACCCACAGCACATGGCTAGATATTAAAGATACGTTTTGGTTTATTTCAAGCAAACTACCACTGCTGTGTTTTCTTCTTTACCACACATCCTTTTCCAAAGTTTTTCAGGGGTCCCCATGAGAGGGGTGAGGCAGAAGATATTATTTCTTCCCATTCTGACTAGAGATTTTATCATCTGCCCTTCCTCCTTCCCCCACTGTTGTCATAAAGACAACATAAACAAGATGATGCTTTTCTTCCTAAAAATCTCCTCTGTCAATGACAACATACTCTATAGTTGTTATTAGATCATAAATATACAATTATTTTGAAATATTTCAAATGGGCTCAAACTTACTAGGCCCACTTGCATCTACTAATCACAATATTTTTTAAGAGCTGTATATAATTTCCCGCCTACTGTAAATTCATTCTGAATACCTCACACACAGATACCTAAGGAAAAATAACATACATTAGATGCTCTCCAGGATTTATTAATTTTCATTAGATTTATTCTGACTCTTTATAGGACAAAGGCACAGGCACCATAGTTTATTTCCATACTTATCTCTAAGTATAAATTTCACTAATTTAAAAGATATCTTTATCAAGTGGCAAATAATGTCATGGATGGAAAAGCTGAGCCGAGAGGGATTAAGGTTAGCATAAAACCACAAAACTTGAAAAGGTAGGTAGAAACTGAACTTTTATACTTTTATATCCTTGTTCTGCTTTTGATGTTCTGATATTTTACAGAATATGGGAAACATGGTAAGAAAAATGAAGAATAGACTTACATTTAGGAGCCTTGAACTTGAATCCCAGCTCTGCCAGTTCCTAGCTGTGTCAGCTTGGCAAGTTGTATGTCCTCTCTGGGCTTGGGTTTCATTATCTGTACGCTGGAGAGAATACAATCAATGTAGAGAGTTTGTAGAAGGATTAAGTGAGAGAGTGTACGTGAATGCACCTGGCATTGGTAAGTGCCCACTAAACTGCTAAGCAGTACTGGTAGATTTCCAATAAGCAGTTACACTGAGGGAAAAGGATACTATCTGCTTCATTTATATATCTGCTATCGAGGTAGGAGGCATTTTTACTTTAAGACAAGACTGACATGGATCCAACGAAAGTAATACTCCAGTGTATAGAATCCTATGGTGTAAAACTATGCCCCATAAGGTTAGTGAAGTGGAAACTAGTAGAAAATTTAAAGTTCATGTCTCAGAGAACTGTTTCCCCCTAATTATCTACTGTGCCTTTTCAGACCCCACTAACTCATCCACTAGCTGTCTCTGCAGAAGCCTGGACTCAAGGTCAACTGATATGGTTATAGCCTAAGAACAAGCAAGGCTCTGTATTCCTTACCTGACATAAGAAATCCAAGACCCTCTCTGTTTATACCAGCTCTCAGAGCATGTCCTTAGACCCTTCTCCTTCTCCTAAAATAACCTCCTGATGTCGGGGGCTAATTTTTGCCTCATTCTGATGTTAAATCTCCACCCCAAAATCAAGATGGGATGTATACTCTCTCTCTCTCTCTCTCTCTCTATATATATATATATATATATATATGTATGTATGTATATGTATGTATTTGCTCAATGCACGTGTTCTATTTTTTCTCATGAATAGTAAGTTTTCCTGCCCCTTTCATCAATATGTATATAATCTCCTACCCTGAACTTCCCCTTTAAAAGACCTGCTCCTTAACTCAGAACCTGGGAGATGGTCTTTAGACATCAGCCCACCATCTCCCCAGGTTGCCAGCCTCCTGAGTAAAGCAACCTCTCCTTTCCAACCAACACTTATCTCATGAGTATTAGCTCTCAAACAGCTATCAGCTGAACTTGCGTCTCAGTAACAGTGTGAACAAGAAGAAAATATCTGTGCTAACAACTTGTTTTAATGTAGAGAAAATTGTCTGAACAATGCCTTTCAGGAAATGAGGCCAGTGCACTGAGCAATTTAATTATATCCTCAAATAAGGAAGAGGGAAAGGGGTAATGAGGAAAACTCACAAAAACTCTAGGAGAAGGGGTACTTTTTGTGTAAGGGAGAGAAACTGATAGAAGCTGGACCACAGGATGGAATTGAGAATAGGGAAGACTGGCCCCAAAGACAGAATTCAAAAGGCAAAATCCTAGACAATAATATCAGAAACGACTGCTGTATCAGAGCAGAGCAGACTCCAAGGCATTCCACTGTCTTCACTGGGAACCTGTGGTGAGCTTCTAGTCTGCACATGCCCCCGCTGTTAGAGTTCTCATTACAAGGGAATGGCCTTGACTCAGGGGGTTTTATGTTGAGGTTTTACTGATGGTACTGTGGCGAAAAGGTGTACAGAGAATGTGAAAAACTGGTTCAGAAATATGGTCGGATTCCAGAGCAGGAGCAGATGAGAAGTAGAAATAATTAATTCAGATAATTCATGTTCTCATCATTCAGCAAAACACTCTTCTTCAGAGATTTGATAACAAAAGTATCTAATTTTATTTCTACTGTGGAATTAACACTACTCATCTCAGGCTTGCCCTGGTGACATTTGTAACGCGAAAGTACAATAGTTCTCCTGGGCCAAAAATTGGTGAGCAAGGGATTGTTGATTCTGAGTCCTTCTTCAGAGAGAAAACAATGAGAGATTGATACCAATGAGACTGACATCATTGTAACGTGGCATCACACTGTCGTGGCGAATAAACCTCATTGATGTTACATTGTACTTGAAGTTTTAAGATGTAACCACAGAAAATTAGGAAAGTCTAATCTGCTATTAAATCTTTAATAAGATCATGTATGGCTTCCTTTTCCTTTCATGCTATATTTTAAAGCCAAATTCAAATTATGAAGAAGTTGGAAAAACAACCCAAAATCCTATTCCCTTAAATAAATTTTATTTTAGGCAGGCATTTGCACAGTTCTGCAGCATAACCAACAATTTATATAATCTCTTGTGAGTCACCAAGGGAAGCTGGCATGATTGACCTAAATGCTTTTGATGTGCAACAACGGAGGCTAGGGAAGTAATGGAAATGCATGTGGAACCCCATGGTGATGTTTACTACTTTGGGAAGATTCTCTCCCAGGTCTCCTCTACAAGACTCACTCGACACCACATTGATTACATAAATCACTATTAATTAAGGTTAGGCTTGAATCCCATTTTTCTCTGTTTTCTTCATTTTTATGTTTAGGGGTGCATTTATTAAAATGATAAAGCAATGATGTGACAAGCTATAAAGAAAGGAATAGAATATAATAAAAAATCACCTTATTTAAGGTGTCTTCTTACAAGAATTTTTTTTTTTTTTGGTCTTCTCATTATTGCTTTTTGGTCCAAGGGGATGTCAGGTTTTTTAAGGATGAATAAAGTCCCTTAATCTGACAATTTGCAGGAGTCTTGGGGATTATCAATTAGGAAATACTTGCTACAAAAAAGATGAAGTTTTAAAATCGTGATGGATTTCCAAAAAAGTTACAAGAGTTGTAAATGTTTTTTAAAAATAATTTAAACAATTCTGAGGTATCCACAGTAAGAAGTGAGAATCTCGTCCTTAATCTCCTCTTCTCTCTTGAGAGTGTGGTATGGATTCTTCAGGAAGTTTTCTCAGTGTTAATCCAACCATATATAGTAGCTTTGTTGTTGTTACCAAACTAAAATAGATTCAGACTATGTATTCATTTCTTCCCAGAAGAACATAAGCTTTGAAATTGTTCCTTGTTAGAATAGAAATATCTCATTCTTTTTAATGACTACAAAATATTCTGTAATATAAATCATAATTCACTTAATTTGTCCTCTCTTGATGACCACTTATATTCTCCAATTTTCTATCTTTTTTCTTTTTTCAGAAATAAACATTTTTACATATGTGCATAAATAGTACTGAAAATATTTCTGTATGATAGATTCCTAGCTGTGAATTTATTTAATAAAAGGATTATTTTTAATTTCATTAATTGTGCCCCAAAAGATGGTGCTGATTTGCTTTCTTACCCCAGTGTATGAGAACACCTCTTTCCTCACATGCTTGCTTACCCTGGGTGATATCATTGTTCTTAATTTGTGATAGTTTAATAGATGACAAATGATGTATCATTCCTATTTTTAATTGCCACAAAAGAAACATCAATGCTTTTCTCTTTGCTTTATTCACTTATCCCTTCTCTTGATCCGTTCTCTAGATAGAATCATTTTATACACACATATTTTAAAACCTTGCTATATTCCCACTGGATGTATTATTATAGAATTGCAGCAATTCAGAATGACAGAGAACTCATGATCTTCTGAGGCAACCTGTTTCATCTTTCAATGGTTCTGCACTGTATGAAATTTTTTCTAAGGAGCCAGAAGCTCTCTCCCTGTTGTTTTCATCCATGATATAGCTCATGAACTTTTAATACGAGATCTAACAGTAGGTGGTTCCCTCTTGCCCTAGCAATTTCTCCTTGGAAGGGGGTACTTTTCCTAATTCTGCTTTGCATATCTATTAATTAGCTCAGATTAATTGCTAAATAGAAGCCTTGCTTTCATTCTCTGGGACACTTCAAATATCTCAGATTAGATGTTTATTTTCTTCTTGGGCAACCAATGGTTATGAGCTGTCTCCAATTCTATGCCTCCAATCATTCCTACTGTTTGTGACTTGAGACACTTCAGCATCAATGTATACATTTTCTGAGATCAAGAGAATAAATACGGCACTCATAGAAAGCCATATACTCTCTTCTAAATGATACCAGTTACAGTTAGATTGGCTACTTGGGGAGTGGATAAAAATTAACTAGACTGGTTAGGTTATGGAAGATCAAAGGGAATAACATGAAAAATTCAATTCTCAGGTTTGGTCTAGACTAGGAAATAGACTTTTTGTTTTCTTTTTCTTTTTTTGGCATTTCAACTCTCTGCATTTATGTTTTCTTATTTCATATATTTAAAATAAGAAATATTTTTATCTGGGTTGTCACTGCTTCTTGTTTTTCTTTCTTCTTCTTCTTTTTTATTTTTCCAAATTGAAATTGGATTATTTAAGATACACATATTTCAGTCTCTATTCCTGGAGTCAGGGAAGGAGGCCTTCCTCTCACTTGGGAATGAAGTGGGAAGGGGAAGTGGGTGGTCCTAGCTCTTTTTTTCTTTTCTGAAAAGCAACTTTTGTCAACCAGCTTCAGGGCACCGAACTTGATAACTGTAGATGTGAAAGTGTTTCCTTTTTCTGTTGTTTACTTATGGCATATTCTAGGTGAGTGTATTATTATGAAACTTTTAGTGTTGGGTGAAAGTTTCAGATTTTTGTCTATTTTTTTTCTTTTTTTTCAAATTTCATAGCTACATAAAGGGAATCAGGTGGTTTGGAAAGCAAGCTTCTGGGGAAAATTTTAAATTAATTCAGTACTTCCAAGTTGCTTTCCGACTGTGTTTGGATCTATCTGTAGAAAGGCTGCTTAAATAGGAGAACAGGTGGCAAAGTTATTGAGATATAATGAAGTTTTTTTTTTTTAACTATTTTAGGTTTTCTCCTAAAGAAAGTAGGACTGGATTCCATGTCTACTGAAAAATCTTTTTACATGCATAATAGCAAGGTTCATAAACTCAAATAGAAAAGAGCTTTATTTAAGCTTATCACTCTTAGAAACGCCTTCAAAAATAACCATTAAAAAAAAAAGAAGAACCTTACACTTGTATGTGGTGGCTAGTACTATGGATCTGTGAGAAAGTTTCAAGCAAAATTCAATACAAACTGTAATTATAGGCAGTTTTGGAGATAGAGATACATAGATAAATATTTAAGCTCCATCACTTATTGACTATGTGACTTTGGAGAAGTCATTAGATTGACTCTCAGCCTCACTTCCCTTATCTTTAAGTTGGAGATAAGGATAGTACTTCCAACATGAAATTTTCTAGGATTTGTGAGAATTACACGGCATGGCTACAAAGACAAATGAAATAAGTGATTTAAAAATAATAATTCTGATCAAGTTATATCACTTCTTAAAACATTCCAAAGATTTCCAATTATAACTAGATTAAAATTCAGATACTTTATCTCAGCTTGCAAGGTCCTATGTGATTTGGACCAAAGATAGTTTTCCAGTTTTTTCTTTTATGTTTGTTCATGTTTCTTTTAGTCCAGACATGCAGGCATTTTAATTTTTTTCCCTGACAGTTTCTTAAACATTAAAAAAAAATGTGTTTCTACCTTAGAATCTCTGAATTTACTATTCTGTCTTTCTGGAATGCTTTTTTCAGAAATATTCCAGAACTGACTGCATTCAGGAAATGACTTAAATTTTGTCTCCTCAGAGAGTTTTTCCCACCTATTTAAAATAGTACCTGTACTTCCAAGTAGGAGGATAGCAGCATGTGCCAGAAGCATCTGTAGTACTAAGTGAAAGCAGCTGCCAACCCAAGATTCCATATCCAGTGAAAATAGTTCTCAGAAAGGAAGGTCAAAGTGGTACATGCTTTCAGACAAGCTAAACCAACTAATTTGTCACCAGAAGGCTTGCATTAGAAACAGTACAAAACTTATAAAAAGCAATATTCTGAAGAGAAATTGTTAATCGGAAGGAAAATCATTTCAGACAGAAAAACAGAAATTCGAAAAGTGTGTATTTGTGTATAAATATAAATGAATATTGACTATATAAAACATTAATTGAAATGTCTTGGGGGGAGCGCCTAGGTGGCTTGGTTGGTTGAGCATCGGACTCTTGATTTCAGCTCAGGTCGTGATCTCAGGGTGGGGAGGTCCAGCCCCAGGATGGGCTCCCTGCTCAGCAGGGAGTCTCCTTTAGATTCTCTCCCTCTACCCCTCCCCCACCCCTCCCTCTCTCTCTAAAAAAAGAAATGTTTTGTAAACTTTGTGTATAACAAAATATGTACAACAAAAAAAGCATGTACAACAAACATGCATATGCGATAATACAGAAGCTACAGCAGGGTGTAAATGTTTTTTAAAAGTTTTCAGTTTCTTCAAAATACACTATATAATTAAAAGGAAAAAATAACAATTCCATAATCAGATTTAGAGGTTTTTTTTTAAAGATCTATTTATTTATTTTAGAGAGAGACAGGGATGGTGGGGGGTGTGCAGAGGGAGAGAATCTTCAAGCAGACTCCGCACTGAGTGCAGAGCCTGATATGGGACTGGATCTCACAAGCCTGAGATCATGACCCGAGCTGAAATCAGGAGTCCGACGCTTAACCAAGTGAACTATTTAGGCACCCCAGATTGGGAGATTTTCAATTACTCTTTCAGCAACTGATAGAATAACTAGAGAAAAGATTAGTAGTGACAACATTGATCCAGCCAATGCTACCAACTACCTTGACCTAATTGATTTTTACATACCACTATACCCAACAACTACAAAACAAGACACCTTTTTAAAAAGTGCAAATGGTATAAAGATAGATCGTATATTGGCCAATAAAATGATTTACAATAAATTTTAAGAGACTGAATCATTCTGGGCCTTTTTTTTCTGAGAGAAGGAAAGAATGTATCAGTAGCAATAGTATAACTAGAAAATCACAAAATAGGAAATTAAATAACGTATTACTAAATAATCCATTGTGAAAGAAGAAATCACGAGTAACGAGAATATAGTTTGAACTGAGTGACAAAGAAAATACAGTATATCAACATCGGTGGATACAGCTAAAGCAATGCTTAGAGAAAAATTTATGGACTTAAATGCTTACATTAGAAAAGAAGAAAGGAAGAAAATCAATGACTTCAGCTTCCATATTAAGAAGCCAGCAAAGAGGTACCTGAGTGGCTCACTCATTTAAGCACCTGACTCTTGGTTTCAGCTCAGGTCACGATCTCATGGGTGGTGAGATAGAGCCCCGCATTGGGTTCCATGCTCAGCAGGGAGTCTGCCTGAAGAGTCTCTCTCTGCCCCTCCCCCCCCACGCGTTCACATTCTTTCTCTCTCTAAAATAAATAAATCTTTAAAAAAAAGAAGCCAACAAAGGAGAGCAGAATAAATGCAAATAGCTAGAAGGAACTAACAAAAATAAGAGCAAAAAGCCAATGAAACAGAAAGTCAATAACACATTTTAAAAAGATGAACAAAATTGATTAATCTCTAGCTAGACTGTTTGAGAATAAGTGAATGAACACAGAAATGTAAACTTGATTTAACATTAGAAAATCAGACAATTTAATTTACATTATTAATAGAATCAGGAAGAAAAACCATATGGTCATCTAAATAAATGTAGATGAAGCATTTGACAAAATCCAATACCCACTTATGAACTCCAAAACTCTCAGGAAAAAAGAATAGAAAAGAACTTCAACCTAATGAAGAGTGTCTACAAAACCCTACAACTAACATAATACCTAATAATGAAATAGTGAACTCTTTCTAATGTTAAGAACAAGGGAGGGATGTTCACGCTCATCACTTCTATTCAAAGATGTAGTGTTGCTGAGTAAGTGATTCATTTATACACACTGATGACCATCTCATGTACCGCATGTTAGCTATTCTTATTCTTTTTATGGTACTCTTGGGATCTTGCTGTATGCCCTTGTGAAAGGGTAACATTCCACTTGTTTTATTGGTCATATCCTGTCTGATTAAATGAGGACCATCAGCAAGGAGAGGCCATGCCACAGAAAATATACTTCTCATACCAGTGAATATCTTAACCAACTTACAGATAAAGACTGGCAAAGATTCTCACCAAGCCCACTGCAGGAAAAGCAACTGCATGTACAAAAAAATGGGTGGTAAGTTTTACTGTTTCCATTTATAGACAGCAAATGTTTGTGAAGTATTAGGTTAATTTTGTTTGCATCTCTGCTGGGCTGGCTAATAGTGTTTATTTCAGAAAAGAAGAAAAATGTTACAGCACTCCAGGTACAAGAAGCATAACACTTTTACATTGTTATGGCATGTTTTAGCAGAACTATTTATTTACCTGCCTACATCAAGTCCAGTGCAAACTAAGAATTATAAGACAATGCCTACCCGTAATCCTCTTTAGAAGTGATATTGCCACACCAAACAGTGGTGAGGGTCTGCCACATGTTATAAGATTATGAAACAAATGTCAGATCCAGCTGTTCAGTTGTTTGGGGGCACCCTATTTACCAGGTCTAGGATTTGAGTTACAAAAAATATCAGGATTTTTTTTAAAAGTATTTCTTTTCATAAATTTGTATAGGAGGCACCTGTGAACAGTCAAGGACTATTTCCAGATGAAAGTTGTTTTGTGAACTATAGAATAACAGCAATGTGTTTTGTTCTTCTGTCTCCATTCCTTT
The DNA here is from genome assembly GCF_017311325.1 of Ursus maritimus. Lineage (NCBI taxonomy): Eukaryota > Metazoa > Chordata > Mammalia > Carnivora > Ursidae > Ursus > Ursus maritimus. Next base: position 49,795,494 of record NW_024427107.1, on the reverse strand, counting down.
CCCTGCATCCCAGATAACAGAAAAGATTTATTTCTGGTATTAAGGTGGCTTGATGAATCTATTTTTACCCTCACAGACATTTTGCTATTGATGTAGCTCAGACTGGAAGCCAAGATTTGGGGAGCCATTTACAAAAGGTTAAGTGTTAGCTGGCATTTGGTTGCAAACCTGGGTTTTTCTTTTGTTTCATTAAACATGTTTCAAGTGAATGCCCTCAGGTGTTCTAAGATCTTTGTTAAGTTTAGTTTTCTTTAGAAATAAATGCACCAAACTAGAAAGAGGGACTCAGGAAGCACATCCTTCTCTGCTTTATGGTTCACTCTCCTCCAGCTCTCTCCTGGTACTTCAGCCTCTGCTTTCCCATACATGGACTCAGGGGACCAGTCCTCTGATAACAAAAATGACTTGCATTACCTCCTATTTTACTTCTCTCAGTTTCAATGGCATCAAGAATGACAAGGAAAAAAGAAGTGGAGCAGAGAAAGGGAATAGGGCCTTTCCAGAAATGGAGGTCATTCTTCATCTACCCGTGAAAGCAAATCCAGAAACTACATCAACATTTCCCTCCCGGGGTAGAATTCTGGTAATATTTTCTTCTTAAATCTGACACTGACTGGAAAGAAATAACAAATTTTCATAAATACCATCAAAGTTTTGGGTTGATTTAGAGATGGGTGAGTAGTCTTTTTTAACAAATTGATTAGCCAGATCAGAGTGGAGAAGAGGGAAAGGCAATTTATTGTGGGTTCAAAAGAACACAGTGAATGAGTTAGAATTGGAATACGGTGTAAATAATGATAGCAATGAAAATTTATATATAATTAACATATGCAGCCTCAGTATTAAGTGTTTCTGTTGGAGAAAGTAAGATTGGGAGGTTGACGTAACTTGCTCAAGGCCATGCAGCTAGTAAAGGTGGAATAAACCCAGAACTTTCTGACTACAATGCCCATATCCTTAAAGCTCAACTACAAATTAATACTGCTTCTCTTGAAGCAGAAGAAAGTGGGGACACCATTCCCGATGGGGAACAGCATAACCAATGATAAAGAGGAAATCACAAATACACTACGCACAGAGGAATGCACACATTTGCTTGTTTAAAAGTAATTACCTACTGGAGTGTAATGGAGCCCAAATTGCAATTTTCTTGTGAAATTCTCTTTGAGTGCTCTCACAGCCTGAAAATGTTTTCTGAAAATGCTTTGTACAGTCGGAAAGTTTTATCCACCTGTATGAACTTTAAAAAGGAAAAAATTTAAAAATTGATCCGAAAGTTGCCTGCAAAGCTCTCTCTCCACCCTAGAAACTTCCCCAAATTGTATTTCCTTTGCTAAAGAGGAGCTACTCTGTTTTGGGGCAGAGCTTGTCTTATGACATTAAACTGGTGCTCTCCTACTAATCAATATTGCCTGTTGTTCATTCATATGCTATTCAAGAAAGACATTATTAATTTGGAAGTAAAGAAAATTTGGAGAGGAGCTAATTCATTATCTAAACTTGAGTTTTTAGATAATAAATTTTAGGCTATGGGATATCCAAATTAAAATACCCTAAGGACTACTGGGATTGTAGGAAGAGACCATGAATGACAGATTCGTAATGAAGATTTATATTTGAGAATCAGAGAATAACAGCATTTCATTGCTTCAAGGGATCTTAGACAGCATCTGGTACAAACTTCTCATTTTACAGATTATGAAATTGAGCCTTAAAAGCTTAAATAACATGCCCAAAGTCACAAAGCAATTTAGTGTAAGAGTTAGAACTTGTTCCCAGACTTTTTGACCATCAACTGAATTCAATATTCTTATCATGCCATCAATCTATTATCAGGATAGAGAAGATCACTAAAACTATGAACAAAGTGAATCAAAGGGGAGTGGGAAAAAATGAATTTAGAGAATTCACTTGGGGAAAGAATGCTGATCTGAGAGTTTTGGGGAACATTTATAATTAAGTTATGTGTGGAGAAGGAAGAGCAGCACATGAGGAATAGGGGTGATTAGGGAGTTGGAAGGGAGGCAGGAAAATTATTTTCCCAGAAATTAATCAGGAAATGCTATGAAGTCTTTCTCATATTGTGTTGTTTAGGGGCACAGAAGTGACCTGTCAATTGAGAACATTGAGAATATAAGTTTTAAAGGGATAAGGAATGTTTTTGTGAATTTTGTTCACTACGTGTCTCAAGCACATAGCAGACCCTCAATAAATATTCATTGAAAGAATGAATAAAAGTCGTCCTTATATGTCCATAACTGAATATTTTTTTTTAAATAAATAAAACTCTTCAGTGAATCATGATTTTGGAAAAGGTAACTGGAGTCTTTATTATAGAATTAAGTTAATTTCTAGTTAGGTCAATGATTTTTTTAAAAATTGCAACTGGCACACTAACTTCAAAGTCAACTTAGATTATCTGCAATTGTATTGCTAATTTGAGTTAGCGACTATTCTAAAATTAAACTACAATAGTGAGAAAATACTTCCCTGGTGGGTAATAATATAGATTGTTTTAAAGAAGGATAAATATACTTATTTTGTGTCTGTTAAATTATAGAGAATCTATTACTTGGATGCTTTTATATATAAAGAAATCTTCTTCTAGAGATTAAAATGACATCTGGATTGAAGAAAAGTACCCATATTATTAAGATCCAATTTTCATGTCATGAATGTTTTGCACATTTTAGAGAAATATGCTATGCAAAAAATGTATAGTTATGACTAGCATATTTAATATCAATAACACTGGCATTTTGAACATCTAGAAATGTCATCACACTTAATGTAGTATTTACCCTCTTAGATTTGTTGAGTTTTAAGATATGGAAGCATAGGCATGGATAAAGAAAACAGAAACTTATAAAGGGTAAAATTACTTCATTTATATATAATTCAAAATTGTGTACATCATCTTCATAAATGCTTATTCCTTTCTGTATTCTTCCCCCCCCCCTTTTTTTTTTTGAAGATTTTATTTATTTATTTGACAGACAGCAAGAGAGCACAAGCAGGGGGAGCAGGGAGGGAGAAACAGGCTCCCCGCTGAGCAAGGAGCCCAATGTGGGGCTGGATCCCAGGACCCTGGGATCATGACCTGAGCCAAAGGCAAACGCTTAACTGACTAAGCCACCCAGGTACCCCTCCTTCTTCTTAATCAAAGCTTCCGCTTTTATTTAAAAATCAGAATTTTGAGAGCTTGGAAAATGCAAGGATATCCTTTAAATGCTTTTTATGTATTAAATTCCTATAATGTTCACAATAATATTAAAAACCAGTTCCTGTTCCTGTCCTTACATATGAAGAAAGTGAGGTAGAGGGGAGTTAAGTAACTTGCTCAAGTTTGCACAACTAGTAAATGAAAGAGCTGAGATTTAACCCAAGAAATCTCTCTCTGAAGACCACATTCTGAGCTCCTACCTTATGTTGCCCATTGTAGAGTAACTAATCATTCGCATTAACCCCTACCCATTGGGGTTTACCCTACTTGGGATTTTTAATCTTCTTGGATCTGTGGACTTCTGTATATATTTTTTTTGGTCAAATTTGGTCATTATTTCTTCTTTTTCTTTCTTTCTTTCTTTCTATCTTTCTTTCTTTCTTTCTTTCTTTCTTCTTTCTTTTCTTTCTTTCCTTTTTTTTTTTTTCTGTCTACTTCTCTCTTCTCTTGTCCTGGGATTCATATTGCATACACACACATACATACATATATTATGGAGTTCGTTAATATTCCACAGGTCACAGGGCTTGGTCTCATTTTTCCTTTTAATCCATTCTTTTCCAGTGTCCAATCTGTTCTTGTATCCATCCATGAATTTTTCATCTCAGACATTGCTTTTTAGTTCTAAAATTTCCATCTTGTTTTTATAGTTTCATTTATCTGTTCTGATTTCTCATAAGTTCACTCATGCTTTTACTTTAACAGCTGTTTTAATGTCCTTGTCTGCTAACTCCAACATTTTTGTTATCTTGTGGTCTTGGAGAAAAGACAGAGGATTGGTTTAGCCAAAGCAAAGAGGCTGGATATTTGTGTGTTCAGGGAGTGGTCTGAAAGGAGACTTGAATAGTCCATGTACACCGTGAATTTGTATATAGCCATGAAAATAAATGATCTACAGCTAAACACAACAGCACAGACAAATTTTGAAATGACTACTGAATAATAAAAGCAAGCCATTGAGGCCTTCTCACAATATTATACCTTTTTAAAGAAATGAGGAACAGGTAACATCAAACAATATATTGCCAAATACACACACACACACACACACACACACACACACACACCCAACAGAATGAGAAACAGTCAGTATAGTATTTACCACTTGGAGGAAGATGGGGGAGAAGAAAATAGGTAGATGCTAAGGGTTACATTTGATTATCGGTTTGGCCAGTGGGGTTTTTTTTTTAAGATTTTATTTATTTATTTGACAGAGAGAGACAGCCAGCGAGAGAGGGAACACAAGCAGGGGGAGTGGGAGAGGAAGAAGCAGGCTCCTAGCAAAGGAGCCTGATGTGGGGCTCGATCCCAGAACGCCAGGATCACGCCTGAGCTGAAGGCAGACGCTTAATGACTGCACCACCCAGGCGCCCCTTGGCTAGTGGTTTTATGGATACTTATATACTATAAAATAAAGAATCAAATTCACAAAATAACAAAGATAAAGTAGGTTCACTCTACTAATGACAATGATGTATTGTGAGCAAAGACTTATGATTATATATCAGGCAATTTTGTGTCTCTAAGAGACATACCAAAAATGTAGAAGAAAGTAAGAATAGGCAATGAGAAATAATGCTGGAAAGGTAGGAGATATCAACCCATTGTTTTCCCTGCTCCTTCTTGTCCTTGGAACTCAACTCTGACTTCATTTGCAAATATTAGGAAACAGATTACATCTTCAATTGAATTTTGGGGTCCATCCCTTCTCCAGAAGAAAGTACCCCAATGGTACTGGCATCCCAGTATTCCTTGAAGGGCTCCCACGTATGAGCCACCAGTATCTGGAATCCAGGAAATAGTCGGAACCATAGGACCCCTTAATTACCTGATACATCTAAAATCTTCAGCTCTCTGGGGTTACTATGCACACATGTGTAGCTTCTATGTGCCCCTCTCTATCACTACTCCTTTTCTCACTCTTCCTGCATCTAAAAAGACAGACAGACAGACAGACAGACACACACACACACCCCACACACAGGCTACTTTCTTGGTCTTTTTTACCAAATTCTGATCATCTACGTAAGGTCTGCTTTCTCTTTTTTATGTTAGTCTGTGGGTCTAGGTCTGGAACTTTGTTCCGTGTTCTCAGCCTTGTGGCGAAGGTCCTGCCATTGTTTGACTTCCATGTCTGACCTGTTGTTAACTACCTCAAGCATGATGCTCTGAACTTTCTCTCCACAGATTAACTCATTGTTATGCATTCAACTCAGGTATACCCTACTCAGGGGAGCCATCGCCACCTGGTATAACCGACTTCTTCACCCTCCCAGTACTGATAACTTTGGCAAGGAAAATCGTTTGTATTTGTTTTATTTGAAGATTCATTTTTTAGTATGTGAACATTCCCAAGTTGTCTTCCCAGTGTTTTTTTTTTTTTCAGTTCAAGTAGGGTTCTTTCTTTGCCAACCTTTTTACTGAGGTTTTTGTGGGAATAATTTTGGTAAAAGGCAGAGACAGGCAGAACTAGAAAGGCTGCAGAAAGGGTCAGTTCCTAGGTTTGCTTTCATGATGAAGAATCCTTGTAATTGATTAATAACAACAAAATTTGAAGCCAGAGAAAAAAACTGAAAATCTACCTGGTTATAATGGGGATGCATTTTAAAGAGTTAATAAAATAAGCTGTAAAGCATTTGTAGAGAAAGGAGGAATTTTAGTGGACATGAGAGGAAATATTTTTTGTAGAGTTTTGCTATGGGATATAAATTGAATTTCTGGTAATGTTTTTCAAGAAGAGCATGTAAAGACTGGAATTACTTTTGAATTATTGTCAACTGCTTGACTTAAAAAAACATTACTCTGTAAGTGTCCTGGTTTTTTTGGTATGCTGTGTTTAAAATCACTTTTGGTCCTGTGATGCTAAATCTACAACTATGGGCATGGACTGTGTACCCCCAATACCTAGCATGTACCTAGGCATGTATATACTCAATAATCTTTGTTGAGCATACAAGTAAATTGTGTTGAAATTTAAGTTCAAGGAGGAGCATGGATTTTGTTTTGGGTGCAGTGGAGAGGCAATAAGAGCTTTTATTCTTTTTCCTTTTTTTTTTTTTTAACCATACAAATATCTGGATTGGATTTCTTTTAGAATTGGTAACTATGGAAACAATGTAGAGGGCTATTTGGATATGAGAGGAAAATGGAGGGAGGGAGACCTCTGGTGAGGCTGTAACAATGGACAATGGAAGAGTTATATGGGCTTGAACTGGAATCCATGAGAATGAAAATAAGCAAATGAACACAAGAGTCATTGTGTAGGCAGAGTTGTAAGGGCTGGCATCAATTTGTAGGCATCCTCAGGAAGCCTCTATCTGATCTTTGCCTCTGCAATAGCATGTGAGAATTCCTTGTGCTTATTTAGAATTAAGTCAATGGTTACAGGGCTGGGAATAGGTCATGAGTTAAAGGGGTAGACAATAACACTTGTACAATAAATCTTAAAAATCAGAATGATGATGTGGTCATTAATTGGGAAGAGAAACATTGAAGGAAGGAGGAGAGATAGGATTTTTACCTAAAACAATGTGTTTTGTTTGAAATACTCTGATTTTTATGCTTTATACTACAACCATGTAAGATGTAGAGGATATCTAGTTTGGAGCTTAAAAGAGGTTTCAGGGCTTGAGACAATTTAGTTGAGAATTATTGTCATGAAATTAATCATGAGAATTATCAAAATGGTAGTTTTGATGGGACAGATCATAGGGAGAAACATGATGTGCTAAGGTGTAAACTTTGGGAAGCATTTATATTTAAATGTTGGATAAAAATATGTCAAAAAAGTGGAGTCAAAAGAAATTAGAGAAGAACTAGGCCACTACAGATTGAAAGGATGCCAAGGGAGGAAAGAATTTTAAGGAGGAAATGGCCAATAATGAGGGACCCTGCAGGGGTCAGTATAAGCTGAAGGGAGAGATTGATTTGAGATGCAAAGAACCAATGACAACTAGAGACATCAGTGGTCACCAGAATGAGACCTAAGAAAAGTCCATTTAATTTAGCACATTAGTGAACCCTAATAAAGAAGACTGATTCAAGATGGGGACAGTGCCCAGATTACAGGAGCCAAGATATAGAAAGGGAGAGAGAAGTAGAGGCAACAAATAGTGATGCTCTTTTGAGAAATTTTGCCGTAAAGGGAGGAAGCTTGGAGCTTAGAGGAGTTGAAGAGGTAGATTTGAAGCTCTTTGTAGTTTTAAGGAAGGAAGTGGAAAGGGAGAATTTAAATATGTAAGGAAATGGAAAAGAGTGAGACAGCAATGTCCTGGAGAAGTCAGGGAGGGCTATAGTTTCCCATAGGAATAGAGCTCTTGAGGGCATAAACCCTCAAGAAATAACATTTGAGGAGGAGAGAAAAGAGTCATATCAGATAGCCTCAATCATTTCTTGGGCTATTGGTGTTCTGATTATTTGCCAAGAGAAGGATTCTGGTAGTGGTTTAGGGCTTTATGGTGAATAGAAATTCAGATGATCTCCTTTTGTATGTTTCTAGAATAGTCTGGAGAATGTTAGCGTATCTTTGAAATTCTTTCAGGTTCTTTGGAGAGTAGATATGTTATAAAGACAGAATATTACACTTTATTTTACTCCCCAAATGGATTTATAGCCTTTTCTCACCTTGGAAACTTGGAAGCTATTCACTTTGAATCTGTATATTATGCAATAGCCTTTGCAATCAGATTATCCTCTCCAAGTGGCAATTAGCCTTTCATCAGTCTATGTTCTGCTGATGACATTTTGCAGTGAGTTTTCTGTAGCAGCCCTGGGTGGGTGCATGTGCAGGCAGGAGCAGAGCAGCTCCAGGCCACGCTGCCAGCAAACTGTTTCCTCCCAAAATGTCAATGCATCTAGTAATCAAGTCTCCTCATATATCATTGTAAAAGGACAATTCTCTGTAGCTCAGATCAAAGTCAGATGATATTATTCTAGACAAACAGTCGAGATTACAATGGTCAATGAACCCCTAGGAGTATTATATATCTAAGTGAACTCTATTTATTTTTTTACAATGAATAACTCCAGCTAAGGAAATCTTTTAAAGTAAGGTTGTACTATCACCCTTAAAAATGTCTATGCCTGGGGCACCTGGGTAGCTCTGTCAGTTAAGCATTGCCTTCAGCTTGGGTCCTGATCTCAGGGTCCTGGGATGGAGCCCTGCTTCAAGGTCCCTGCTCAGCGGGGAGTCTTCTTCTCCCTCTGCCCCTGCCCCTGCTCGTGCTCTCTTGTGCTCTCTCTCTCTCAAATAAATAAATAAAATCCTTTTAAAAAAAAAGTCTATGCCTTTTACTCCATGTAGGGAATGGATTTCTGGGTGGTCCTGGCATTTGGATTAGAGCTCTGAGCATCATCAGTGCACTGGTCAAAATCTGAATGAGTTACTGGTCTAACATAAGGGCTGTATCTTGTGTGGTAAATGAGATAGGATTCACTTCAGCTGTGATTGATGAAACGAAAATAAAAACAAAGCAGTGGTTTAAAGAGGACAGAAGTCTCTTTGTCTCTCAGTCAAAAGTCTAGAGGTCTCTAAACCATGGTTAGCATTAGCATGACAGCTTTGCTCTGTGAAGTCCTCAGGGATCTAGGTTCTGTTCAGCTCAAGTGGGATCTTTGTTCATAATCCAATATGGCCGAGTTGATATTCCAAGCAGTATGATAGAAGAAGGCATAAATAAGAAAGTAGGCAAGAGATATTTGGGAGAGTCCTCCCAGATTTGCCACAGAGAACGTCTGCCAGAATTTAGTCATGTTGTCAGAATTTAGTTACATGGCCACACCTAGCCATAAAATAGACTAAGAAACACTGCCTTTTTCCAGATGCTTAAGTGCTCGACTAAAATTTGAAGTCTGTTTTACTGAACTCAGCAAGGAGTCTTGGCCACTGTGGTATCTGCTATTCTTTGATCTGGAAGGGAATATTCATAAGCATGGTTAATAAGGAGGCCACCTACTGGATGATATAAAAAGACTGAAGAAGTCTAACCAAGAAACAAATGAACACTAGCTCTATGTTCAAAGCGGAATTGAGAGTTCTTCATCATCCCTCTCTAAAACCAAATTGGTTAACACCTTTTTTGGTGCCATCCTCACTTTTACTCGTGTGTGTGGTCTCAAGATTCTAAGTATGATCACCAATGCTTTGAAAGGACAACCAGGGTTGCCTACATCTTGCTGGATAGTGAGTCAGCTGCTGAGGGAGGTGTTGAATACTGGCTCCAGAGTGACAACCTCATGTATGTAGTTGTGAGGTTGAAAACATATGTTCTATGTATATTCATTTAATATAATACGGAAGTTAATACAGTTAGCTTAATAGTTCACTTATTAGTAAAGTTGGGGTTATGAACAAAAAGCATTAGCTCTTAGAGATTAATAACTTTTTATATGTTCTAGCATTTTCTATCCTTAAAAATATTTTTAAAGTTGTGACTCAAAGTTAAATGATAAGTATTAAACCAGTATTTAATAATTAGATTCTATCAATTATACATGGAAAATTTGTGTCAGGGAAAAAACTTATGGTATTTACTATATTTCTTACGTGATATTTCACTACCCCTCGATCATAGTCCCCTATCATCCTAAAGGTAATGAGTCAGTTGATATTCACTAATTTGTGTAAAATACATTATAGTTAGTGAAGATGTAAGAAGTCTTAAAACCTTATCATTTAGCATTTTGTTCTTTCATCCTTATAGTGTTTACAATTGTCTTTGCAACTGACAAGTAAGAAACAGATGAGTTGCTGAGTTTCATCTTTACAAGGGTCAGGGGGAGTGGAAATCTATAGTACTTGTCTTGCCATTGATTATTTTTCTGATCCTGCTTGGCAGCCTGCCTAAACCATGCTGACAGGTACTTCTCATCTTCTCTAGTGGTAAACAGCAATAAGAGGAGGATCAATAACATAGTGAGCCTGCCTGCCTTCCTTCTTTCTTCTCTCCTTCCTTTTCTTCCCTTTTCTTCTCTTCCCTTCTGCACTGCACTCAAGCTAAAAGAAAGGGAATGTATTCGCATGGTAACAAATCAGAGTTTGCAGCATAGAGATATGTCTGAATTAAACTTTAGATCTGAGTCTTTAAATTCTGGATCTGTTAAAAGATGTTTTCATTGATTGCCAAATCAATCTAAGAGTCAAATAACAAAAAAGAGACAGAAAAATAAAAAAGAAACAACAAATATACAGAGAAGAAAATAAGAATAGCTTTTTTCTTTTATTCCAAAGAGAAAGCTCCACACAATGATAGGTCAGGTTACGTACTTTATAAAACTTTTGATAGTGTATTTTATCAGTAAAAATGTTTGAGCTTTCATCTCTAATATATGTACATTTATAAGTTAATCAATGACACAGTTTGGCATTAACATATTTTTTTAAATGATATTTTAAAGGATTAGATGCAAAATAAATATTAATGTATCTTTTCCTATAATCTTCCCACTCTTCAGTTGGACTCCTTCTCTTTTTGCCAACTTCACTTCAGACATCCTGAATATAATGCATTTAATTGAAGACAAGCACTGCAGAATCTTGAATTTCCCAAGTGTCAACCTCTAAACAGTGAATCAACTAACTGATTGGGCTTTTGAATCTTCTGAGACTATATAATTGAGTGCCTGATAACATGCCCACAAATTTCCAGAACTCATCTGAGTAATTTGGGATAGCGGTGGTTAACTAGAATGTGGTTCCTCAATTATTGTAAGGCAACAGGAAGGTTGGGTGTGGCATTTGTCCCCTGGAGTGGAGGATGGTGGGTTAAGATGCTATAAAGCTCTGAATGTGATCAACTCATCAGGAAGAGTTGAACTTTCTTGAAGTTAGAAAAACTCCCAAGTGAAATTGAATTACAATCTCTATGCACTCTGCACAGTGGGACTACCTGTACACAGAGTATTTAGAAAAACACTGATGTGACTCACTCTAATTAAATCTCATACACATTTACCGTCACCTTCCATGTTTTAGGAACTGCATTAGATGCTATGGGAGTAACACATAATTGATTAAGTCACTATAACATCTATAACTTCACAAGGAATAATGAAATTGGATGTGAACATAAAATACAAAAAATATAGTCATGATAAGGTTCAAAGTAAGCAGATAAAAATGATTAACTTCATGGAAAGATATTTAAATAAAGTAACATCTGATCTTGATTTTGAAGATAGCAGATTGTAAAAACAATAGAAGGGAAAATACAGAGATATAATATGACAGTTTTGGCTTGGCCAAAATATTTATCTGACTGAGTTTCCATTTTCCTACCTTTAAAATGAGTCATTTTGGCTTTATGGTCTTAATTTACAAATCTACCTGTATACCCACTGCATTGTAGAGGAAATAACAATGAATAAAACATAGTACATTCCCTTAAGGGGCTTTCAATCTATTAGAGGAAAAGGACAAGTAGACAAATAACTTAAATCAGTCCCTGTGAAAAATCTATTAGCCTAGAGAGTTAGGAAAAGTTAAAGGACCACCTAGCAACAAGGAAGACATATGGGGTTAGGTCAGACTTACCTTAGAATCATTGATGATGAAAAGGATTACAACTAACATTTGAGTAATTTTACATACTAGCCCTACATGCATTGCTCATAATACCTAATATCCACAAAAAGTCTATGGGTTTAATACTATTGTTGGTATTATTATTATTATTCCATTTTATGTGAGAGGAAACTGAAGCTTGGACAGGTTAGGTGACATGACCAGGTTACAAGGCAGTTAGAACCAAAGGTGATGTTTGATTGCAGACAAGCCAGTGCTAGACTCTAAGATCTGAATCACACTCTGTGACCTATTTCATCATGTTCCATAGCTATGATTATGGGGACGAGTCAGGGCTGTGGTTGAGAACAGGAAGATAGCATGATTGGTGAGTGATCCACATCAGAGAAATTTGCAATTAGTGCACATCCAGCCAGAAGAACTAGGATGGAGGGACAGGATTTAGATCCTTCATAGATTAAGGAAAGTTGGAGAAGGGGGTAAGAATCTAAGGTGGGGATATAGGTTTTACAAAAGAAACCAGAAACCCATTTACTAAAACGAGCTCAATGCAAGAATGAACAACGAGGAGAAAACACAAACTCAAGTCCTAGAAAAGGATACAACATCAGAGAAACAGCAATGGTGAGTTTGTGGTACAGGAAGGTTGCTGTTGTGCCTGTGAGTAGTGCCTTGGTTGTAGACTGAACCTATAATCTGGAGCAGATTTATATTCCATAGGTGACAATATGGTATGTTGGCTAACAACACTTGCTTCAAGGACAGAGGTGTTTTGGAATGCCATTTACACTACTCTCTAGCTGTGAGCAATTACTTCATTTTTTGAGCCTCAGTTTTGCTATCTGCAAAATGGGTAAAATGATTTCCACACTTCCTCAGTTACTGTATACATTAAATTACATAACATATATAGAGCATCTACTATGGAACTTGGCACAAAGTTAGTGTATTGGTAAAAATTAGTTTGGAGAGCAAGTGACAGAAAACCCAAGATAACAATAGATTAAATATGACAGAAATTAATTTTTCTCCATGTGCGCTTGAAAATAATGTGTATTCTGCTATTTTAGGGTGGAATGTTCTCGATATATGTGGTAAATCCATCTGGTTCAGTGTGTCATTCAAAGCCATTGTTCCCTTGTTGATTTTCTGTTTGGATGATCTATCTATTGATGTAAATAGAGTGTTAAAGTCCCCTACTATTGTTGTATTACTATGGACTAGTTCCTTTATGTTTGTTATTAACTGTTTTATGTATTTGTGTGCTCTTAAGTTGGGTACATAAATATTTACAACTGTTATATCTTCTTGTAGGATTGTTCTCTTTATTATTATATAGTGCCCTTTTTTGTCTCTTGCTACAGTCTTTGTTTTAAAGTCTATTTTATCCAATATAAGTATTCCTACCCCTATCTATAATAGAACACATATTAGGCCACTAAAGAAGTTTCAACAAATTAAAAGAGATTGAAATCATACCATGCATCATTTCTGACTACAATGCCATGAAACTAAAAATCAACCACAAGAAAAAAATCTGGAAAGAGTACAAATACATGACGGTTAAATAACATGCTATTGAACAATGAATGAGTCAACCAAGAAATCAAAGAAGAAATAAAAAATTACATGGTAACAACTGAAAAGGAAAATATAAGTGTCCAACATCTTTGAGATGTACCAAAAGTGGTTCTAAGAGGGAAGCTTATAGCAGTAGTTCTGTTTCAAGAAGAAAAATCTCAAATAAACAACCTAACCTTACACCTAAAGGAGCTAGAAAAGAACAAACAAATCCCCACACCAGCAGAAGGAAAGAAATAATAAAGATTAGAGCAGAAATAAATGATATAGAAACTAAAAAAACAACAGATCAATGAAACCAGAAGCTGACTCTTTGAAAAGATCAACAAAATTTGATAAAACTCTAGCCAAACTCATAAAAAAGGAGAGAGCAGAAGAGAGAGAGAGAGGACTCAAATAAACAAAATCATAAATGAAAGTGGTGAAATAACAACCACACCACAGAAATACAAACAATTTTAAGATAATATTATGAAAAACTATATGCCAACAAGTTCGACAACTTAGAAGAGATAGATAAATTCCTAGAAGCATAAATCCTCCCAAAACTGAAGCAGGAAGAAATAGAAAATTTGAACAGACTGATTACAAGCAAAGAAATTCAATCAGTAACCAAAAAACTCCTAAGAAACAAAATTCCAGGACCAGATGGCTCCACAAGCAAATTCTACCAAACATTTAAAGAAGAGTTAATATCTATTTTTCTCTAATATTCCAAAAAAAAAAATAAAAGAAGGAGGAAAAACTTCCAAATTCATTTTATGAGGCCAGAATTACCCTGATACCAAAACCAAATAAAGACACCACAAGAAAAGAGAACTACAGGCCAATAGCTCTGTTGAATATGTACGTAAAAATCCTCAACAAAATAGTAGCAAACTGAATCCAACAATACTTTAAAAAATCATTCACCACAATCAAGTCGGATTTATTTGGGGATGCAAGCATTGTTGATATTTGCAAATCAATCAACGTGATACCTCACATCAGTAAGGGAAAAGATAAAAAGACTACATGATTATTTTAATAGATGCATAAAAGGCATTTGACAAAGTACAACATCCATGCAGGATAAAAACCCTCCACAAGGTAGGATTAGAGGGAACATACCTCAACAAAATAAAGACCATATATGAAAAACTCGCAGGTAACATCATACTCAGGGGGAAAAAACTGAGAGCTTTTCCTTCAAGGTCAGGAACAAGAAAGGATGTCCACTCTCACCACTTTTATTCAACATAATACTGGAACTCTGAGCCACATCAATCAGACTACAAAAAGAAATGAAAGGCATCCAAATTAGTAAAGAAGAAGTAAAACTTTCACTATTTGCAGATGACATAATACTATGTAGAGAAAATCTGAAAGATTCCACCAGAAAACAACTAGAAAAGATACATGAATTTAGCAACATCATAGGATACAAAATCAATGTACAGATATCTGTTGCATTTCTATACACTAATAATGAAGCAGCAGAAAGAGAAATTAAGAAAATAATCCCATTTACTATTGCACCAAAAATAATAAAATACCTGGGAATAAACTTAACCAAAGAGGTGAAAGACCTACTCTGAAAACTACAAAACCCTGATGAAAGAAATTGAAGATGACAAAGAAATGGAATGATAGCCCATGCTTATGGATTGGAAGAACAAATATTGTTAAAGTGTCTATACTACCTGAAGCAATCTACAGATTTAATGCAATCCCTACCAAAATATCCACAGCATTTTCCACAAAAGTAGAACAAACAATCCCAAAATTTGTATGGAACCACAAAAGACCCTAAATAGCCAAAGAAATCTTGAAAAAGAAAAACAAAACCGAGGTTATCATAATTCCAGACTTTAATTTATATTACAAAACTGTATATTACAAAGCAGTATAGTACTGGCACAAAAACAGACACATAGATTCAAATGGAACAGAACAGAAAACCCAGAAATGAACACACAATTATATGGTCAATTAATCTTCGACAAAGAAGGAAAGAATAGGCAATGGGAAAAAGATAGTCTGTTCAACAAATGGTGTTGGGAAAACTGTACAGCTACATGCAAAAGAAGGAAATTGGACCACTTCATCTCACTATACACGAAAATAAAATAGAAATGGATTAAGGACCTAAATCTGAGACATGAAACCATAATTTTAGAAAAGAGCACAGGCAGTAATTTCTCTGATATTGACCATGACGTATTTTTAGATATGTCTGTTGAGGCAAGGAAATAAAAGCAAAAATAAACCATTGGGACTACATCAAAATAAAAAGTTCCTGTACAGTGAAGGACATGATCAATAAAATTAAAAGGCAACCGATGGAATGGGAGAAGATATTTGCAAATGACCTTCCTGATAAAGGGTAGTTTCCAAAATACATAAAGAACGATACAACTCAACATCCCAAAACCAAATAATCCAATTAAAAATGGGCAGAAGACATGAACAGACATTTCTCCAAAGAAGATATATAGATGGCCCACGGAGACATGAAAAGACTCAACATCACTCATCATCAGGGAAATGCAAATCCAAACTACAATGAGATGTCATCTCACACCAGTAAAAATGGCTAAAATCAAAAACACAAGCAACAACAAGTGTTGATGAAGATAGGGAGAAAGAGGAACCCTCGTGCACTCTTGGTGGGAATGCAAACTGATAAAGCCACTGTGAAAAACAGTATGGAAGTTCTCCAAAAAGTTAAAAATATGATTCAGTAATCATGCTACTGGATATACTACTGGATGTGTGTGTGTGTTTATTATTCAGCCATAAGAAAGAATGAAATCTTGCCATTTGCAAGGACATGGATGGAGCTAGAGAGTATAATGCTAAGTGAAATAAGTCAGAGAAAGACAAATACCATATGATTTCACTCACATGCAGAATTTAAGAAACAAAACAAACAAGCAAAGGGAAAAAGAGAGAGAAAGAGACAAACCAAGAAACAGACTCTTAACTATAAAGAAGAAACTGATGGTTCCCAGAGGGGAGACAGATGGGGGGATGGGTAAAATAGATGATGGGGATTAAAGAGTACACTTCTCATGATGAGCATTAAGTAATGTATAGAATTGTTAAATCACTACATTGTACACCTGAAACTAATATAATGCTGTATGTTAACTATACTGGAATTAAAATTAAAAACTTAATAAAAAATAGAAATCAGTTTTTCTCTTACATAAATGTAGGCAAGCTCGGGATAGGTGTAGCAGCTCTAAAATCATCAAGGACCCAAGTTGCTTTTACTTACTACCCTGCTATGCTGAGCATGTCTTGCAGCTTACAGCTCAAGATATGTCCTTTAGCTACAGCTATCAATGTCTGCATTCCAGCCAGCAGGAAGGAGGGTAAGGGCACTTCTCAGAAGTTATATATACCTTCTTTTCTTTTCAGTTTCCTTGCCCCAAATTAATTAAACTAGTGACAAGAGGCTGAAAAATGTCTTTAGTGCAAATGAATATGCCCCAAGCTGAATATAGGTGTTGTGTTACTGCAAAAGAAGGGGAGGATGGAGATTGGCAAGTGGACAAGTAGAATTTCTGTTATCCTTTGTAATTTTGTCACTGGAGACATCAGTAGAAGTCTTTTAGTAGTTTCAATATTACATGAGGGAGTACTAAGACATTCCACTTGTGGGAATTAGATGAACATTCCAGAGGGAATTTGGAGTTTGGAGCAGTTACCACTAGAGAAGACCAGGTCTTCTTGCAGTTAGGACTTTTATGAGAGTCAGAATCAAATGAAGTCTGACTCTTGTAGCCAATGATACCTAGCTAATTACTAAACCTGTTTCCTCTTCTTACTGAACTCACTATGTTTTCCAGTTTCCCTTCCAGTTAGGAATGGCCATGGTATGGAGTTCTAGCTGATGAAATGTGAGTATGAAGGATCATGCTCCTTCCAGGCCTGACACATAAAAACTTTCCATGCATGAGTTTTCAGGGTTGTATTTTTTTTTTTTTGAGGTGATCTAGAAAATAACGCATTTGAGAAGACAGAACTCATCTTACTCTCCGAACATACTGAGCCTGTGTCTGCTTCGGGGTCATGAGAAGCTCATCTCTATTTCAGAGCCCTGCTACTTGTTCTTCTTTCATTGCTGAAACTCTCTTTATTCAGTTCTTAGCTCTAGAACTCTCTCTTCTTCTTGTACCAGTCATTATCGTTTTTGCTATGATTTTCATTTTTCTTTGATTTTTATTGCTTAGCTCCTTTTAATCTCTATCCATCCATCTAGTCTCCATAAAGTAGAATATAATACCCATGAAGGTAAGGACCTTGTCTAGTTTGCCCATAACTGTACTCTAACACTAGGGTAGCACCTTACTCACTGTAAACATTTGTTAAATATTTATGGAAAGATCAGGGAGCAATTTTATTGTTTATTTTTCAAGCTGAAACTTTTCCCATATCAAGTACAGAAATCGATTCTCTTATATCATGGGATTTAGGGAACCACATCCTTGCAATAGACTGGGGAATATATAGATTCGTTTATGTGCTATTGGCTGTAAGTGCTTGATAAATAGCATGCATGTTATTTGGATACAATATGCAGTGTACGTATGTGTGTACATATATATAAAACAGTATATGCATAGGTACAGTATATAGTAATTGTGAATTGATATAAGATGTAGAAATTAACACCTCTAGAATAAATTTCTTGATTTCAGTGACCATGTCTTTTACAATGTTATACTTTCTTAGAATGTTGTGAGTAGTCATTGTTTGAGAAATCTGTTTACTAACTGAAGAATCAGGCTTTATTAAGAGTTTATATTCTTATATGACTCCTATAGCATCATTTCTGCCACAGAAACAATTCACTATCAGGTACATGGTAGTTATGCTTTTGTCTTTGTCCTACTGGGATTTAATCCTAGTCATGATGGTATCCCTAATATTTACCAGTAAAGGGGAGAGGGGAAGATGTATTATGGGGAGTTCTGAAGGTCAAGGGTTATATCTTAAGTGTATTCAGCTAGGGAGCAAGGAAAAGGATAATAAGGATAGACAAGGCTACCTGTTTTTTAAAACAAGTAAAAATTAACCAATAAAAAAGTCAATAAATAGCTGGCCACAAAATCAGCCGAAAGGCTACCTACCAGACAAAATCCCAAATTCCCAGATTATGTACAAGAGTCTCACCAAGTACCTCAGTTTTTATGCACAGACTGCTGCTTTCTTAGACAATACTACCTTTGACAATCAGAATAAAAAAGGATAGTTTAAATAGTCTGGTTATGCAAATATTTTGTGATATATTTGGAGTAGGAGGTCTTAAATTTCAAACAACCAGGGAGAGGGCATAGAGGTCTATGACGTCCTTGTGGCTACCCAGAGGTCGGCTTGTCTGAGTAGAACATCCAACACTAGTCATTAATTTTGTTGGGCCAAAGGGAACTGAGGTTAACCTAATATTTCTTCAAAATGTATGTTACTCTACATTGTTCCAGTGACTTCAAAAAATCTACACCTACCCGAACAGTGGATCTCGTACTAGTAGCAAGATGCTTGACACAGAATCAACACTGAATTAACAACTTATGAACGAATTCTTGGAATCAGCCTGTTTGCAGAGGTCAAGACCAGTGAGATAAACCAGGTGGTCTAGCTCTGTACTTCTTAAATTTGAAAGTGCACATTAATCACAATTATAGATGTTGATTCAATGTTTTGGGATGTGCCTGAAATTTGGTATTTCTCATAATTTCCCTAGTCATTCCAATGATGCCAACCCTCAGACAATACTTGGAGTAGCAAGTATCTAGTGCTCTGGTTCTGAAACATGGCCACACACTGGAATCACTTGGGGAGCTTTAAGAAATGCAGATGCTTGGGCTCCATTTCCAGAGATTTTGATTTAATTAGTATGGGGTATGGTCTCATCGTTGGGGTTTATAAAATCTCCTCATAATCCACTGATGTAGAAGAACTGGGCAAGATGGTGTGAGAGGAGCACAGTGTTGTTGGAATTTTTAACATAAAAATTCTCTTCTTTAATGTATATGGAAAATTACTGGTAAGTTCAGAACATATTGTCATTTCACCTTTGGATATGTCTGTTATGAACAAGAATAGTTATCCTCTGTTAAGACAACAGTGTCACCTAATCACTGAATTTGCACCTGTTCTTGACTGGCAAAGCAGTTAATGTTCTCAAGCTCTCTGAGTTAAAAAAAAAAATTATAAACAAACAACAGAAAACAAGTTCTCCAGGGTGTTTTTTAAAAAACATAGTCATATGTTGCTCATCTAATTCTAACTACATGGTTTCCTGAGGGCTATTTAGTTCTATGGGGAAAGTGAACTGAGATTGCTCCTGAGATACATACAAACATGTCCTTTTCTGGGAGGAACATATGGTGGCTGAACAAGGAAGTGTTAGCTCATCTTTGATAAACCCAAGGGAAGTCAATGAGTCATTAAGATGAAAAAAGCTCTGGACTGTCTGATAACGGGAAAATCCAGGTGAATCTATATATAAAAGTTTAGCAAATATCTTCTCTGGAAAGATCTTCCTAAGTATAAATGCAATATAAAGAATAATGAAAAGGGGGCGCCTGGGTAGCATAATTGGTTAAGCATCCAACTTTTGGTTTTGGCTCAGGTCATAATCTCAGGGTTGTGGGATTGAGCCCTGTATGAGGCTCTGTTCTCAGTACCCTCTCTCTCTGCCCCTCCTCACCTTACCCCACAAACTCTCTCTCTAAAATAATAAATAAATCTTACCAAAAAAAAAAAAAAATGAAAAGAAATGAGCATAGCTCTGAACATTTAATTGAAAAATATTCTTTGAGGATTACTATCAGAAACACTTATTTATTCTGTAAATTAAGGCCTTATTCTATTTGATGCAGGTATTATGCTGGGCCCTGGATATACAATGGTGAGTAAGATGGGCATGGTTTGTGCCTTCTAAGAGCAGAAAAAACATATAGAAGGAAAAGACAAACTTTGAAAAATACTTGAGGGAGGTGTTCTGGGAACATGACACAAACACAACTCTCTGTCCTGTTTCTATAACCTAAAGCCACAGTATTTGCCTCTACTGATACAACTGGCTACAGGGTTTATAGGCAGATGTGTACAAACAATGCTCTAGGCTTTGCTGGCATCTTGGTGGAAAAAAACTGGTACTGGGATTTCTTTCCTACAGACTGGGAGAACAGCTAGAGAATAGTATTAGTCTCAGCGTAAATTCAGAGTAGTGGGTCCTGGTAAGAGCTTGTCCCTTAGAGAATTGTAGATGCACATAAAGAAGGCTCTCATTGTCCCTACAATCTTCCAGCAGAAGCCTCATCAGCAAACTGGCAGCCTGCCTGTGTCTATACCATCAGCACATGTGGGTAGGACTCATTACCTTCCACTGCCTAGGAGAATGCTTTCACATAAGGAAGTTCAACGTTGGCAGAGCCCTCATAAGTTCAAAGGGAAAAAAAACCACCCATCTAAGGGGTTTAGAAGCCAGAAATAGGAAGATCGATCAGAATAAATGGAATCCATCCCAAGTGAAATAGAGCTTCTGTGGGAGACAAAAAATAAATTGAAGAGAAAAATAAGAGCACTTTTTGAAGCTAAAACTTGATTTTTCATAACTATTCAATTCAGTATATAAATGAAGGAGAGGATCATTTCCACTGAAACCTGAAATATTAGCCTGAAGATCAAATTGAAGAACTATCCCAAAGCACAGAGGGAAGTATAAATAGATTGAAGGTATAAAATGGAAAATATAAGGGAGTTAGTGGATAGATCCAAGAAAATTAAAAAGTGAAAAATGGGGATTGCAGGAGGAGACTGGAACAGATGTCAGAGAGGGAATAATCAAGCAAATAATAGAAGATTTTCTTCTGAGCTGAGGGAAGATCTGCATTGCCAGTTGAAAGGACTTAATAAATTCTAGACAGAATGAATGAAAAAATGCACTCACCTAGGCAAATTCTGGCAAGACTCGCAAGTTTGCAAGCATCCATGCAGAAAAAAATAAGTGATCTACAGAAGAACAGAAAATCAGATTGATGCTGGACATCTTATTCACAACTGAGTTCAAAGGCAGTGATATAGTATCTATAAATTACTGAGAGAATAGAACTACAACATAAAAATCCAAACGCAACTAAGCTATTATTTGCTCATCAGAATAAAATACTTGGGGGACCTGCAAAGTTCTTGAATGATAAGACTTACTATCATAAAATATAAGTGCTCCAGAAATTAACATATAAATATTATGCAATTCCAATTAGAATCCCAACAAGCTAACAAGTTTATTTTTTGGTGGAAAATATTGGATAAAATAAAATTAAATATATACAGTAGATAAAATGTCAAGATAGGACCAGAATATATTAACGAGAATGAGAGTATAGCTCTGCCTTATCAGAGATCATAATACTAAAAAAAAAAAGTCTTTGTAATCATATCAACATGTCAACATAGAAATAGACAAATAGTAGAAAATATAGAAATTCAGAAATATACCTATTAAGTAGAAGAATTTACTACATGCCAAAATAATAGTTTAATTGAATGGGAAAAATGGATTACTTATTAACTTATGCTGCATCAACCGGCTATTCATCTTGGAAGAAATAAAATGATCTGCCATTTTATGCCCATACATAAACATATTATAGATGGATTAACATTAAATACAAAATATAAATATAAAAACATTAAACATCTTACGAGAAACACCTAGAGACTGTATATAAAAATGAGATGTAGAGGATGCTTTCTTAAAACAGAAAAAAGACACATGTAAGAGGAAGGGAACATTTTTTGACTACTTAAAAAGTATAGCTTTAATAAGGCACAAAATACTGCAAACAAGATCTATACATAAATATTTGATTTGGAAGAACAATTGTAATGCATATAGCATGTGAAGAGCTAAAATCTATAATATACCAAAAATCTTTTACAAATTCACAGAAAAAAAGTGACAAGGAAAACAGGCAATATATACGGATAGGCAATTACACAGGAGATTAAGTCAAATAGCCAATAAATACATGGAAAGATTCCCAACCTCATTAACAACAAGGGAAATGCAAATTAAAATGACAATGATATATTACTTTATTCTAGTTAGACTGGAAAAAATTTATAATACTTATTGCTGGTAGGCACAGGGAAAATTAAATTCTATAGATTGTATAAGATTTTATGACTTTTAAGAACTCAATCTGACCGTATCTAATACAATACGAAATACATTATATTCTTAAAAATAGCATGCAAATCCTTGGAAACTAATTTCTGGAAATAAAGGCATTAGCATATTATATTTATTTTATATTTACGTTATTTATATTTATTTTATTTTATTACAGCATTGAGTATAGTAACTAAAAACTGGCAACAGAGTTAATGGTCACAGTAGATGAACAGTTGAATAAATTAAGATTCATCTGTACCATAGCATACAATGTGGCCATTAAAAAAATGGGTACCAGTTGACTTGGAAGGCTTTCCTAAGGCCTTAGTGAGTGAGAACAGCATGATGCAGAAAGGTATATAAAACAAGTTAAAGACTGTAAAGGAAAAATAATTTCATATATACAAACTTACTATCCTGGTAAGTGCTATGAAAGATTGCAGGGGGCTGGGAAGGGATATAAGATGTGTTTTCCCTAAGGAAGTAGGCAGTAGCATTTAGAATAAGACATGAAGGATATGTCAAAGTTGGCTATACGAAGAAGGAAAAAACTGTTCTAGATGGACAGAATGGCAAATGAGAAGGTTGCATTTTGGAAAGAGTTTCAACTGGCACCAAGGAGAAACTGTAAGAATTCTAAACAAGAGGAACTTGATAAGGGAAGAGGAACCTAGCTCCAGATGAGATTTAAAGGGAAGGTAGGCAGGCAGAATTTGAGCATAAGGACTTCAGTTGTATCTTAGAAACAATGTGCAGCCATTGAAAGTTAAGTAAGGCAGAAATCGCCAGCATTTTGGTGTTTTAAGAAGACCACTCTGGCAATAAGGTGGAGTTTCAATTGTAGAGGGTGAAAGTAAACATGGAAAGTTTGGCTTAGAGGCTGGCAACACAGCCATTCAAGAGTGAATTGGCCTACCAGGATGGCTGTGATGATGAGAAGAGAAAAGATTTGGGGAGGGGAGTAGGGAGAGGGAGTAATTGGGTGATGGGCATTATGGAGGGCACGTGATATGATGAGCACTGGGTGTTACATGCAACTGATGAATCACTGAACTCTACATCTGAAACTAATGGTGTACTATATATTGGTTAATTGAATTTAAATTAAAAAAAAGAAAGAAAAAATTTAAACAATGATTTAGAGGAAAAAATTCACAAGTATGTTATGTTATATTGTTACCAAAATGGGTAAAATTGGAAATGATTTAGATCTGGAAAATAAGATAAATTTTAACATATCACTTTGAAATACTATTTGCATTTTTTAAACATTAAAATTAAGTTAGCAAAAAATAGAATGGCTAGAAAAATAACATTTGCAAAATCTGCACAGTATATATTGTAATCTTAGGTACACAAAAGAAAAAAATGTGTGTGTATATATGTATGATTCAGAACATGTATGTGAAACTAGGTGGTGATCACCAAAATGGGGATAGTTATTTTCTGTTTGGAGTGATCATGTGTCATTTCCCTCCTCATAACTTTTTATAGTTTCCAGGTTTTCTCTAGTGACTACAAACAACTATTTTAATCAGAGATTTTTAAATACATAGGAGGATAGAAGTTGTCAGAGATTTTTTCTGATTATTCAAATGCTAAATTAGTCAAATTAATTTTAATCCTCTTTAAGTATTTCTTCCTCTGTATTTTGATTATGAGTTATATTAATCACTGTTTTCTTTAAGTCTTTAAATAGGTAAAAAAAAAATTCAAATTACCAGAAGTATATGCAGATTTTAATTAACCTCAGAGTTTAAAAGGCATCATTATTTTTGTTTGCTTAGGCTGGAATTCTGGAAAACTAAGCAAATCCAACGTATTATTAATGTTAAGGTGTATATTGCCATAAATACTTCATTTGTAAAAGGTTCAGAAACAGCAAGAGAAGCACTGGTGAGAGTGGGAGTTTAATAAACCACAATTCTGAAACCTGTTTATGTGACTATTATGCTTTTATTCTTAAGGTAGAAGTGAAAAAATTAAGTTGGTATGCGTAGAGAAGATAGAATTTCTATCTTAAATACCAAAAGGTCAGTTTCATGAGATAGGCTTTCCCAAATTTAAACAGGGCTGGGTTTTGATTGTAGGAATGATAAGCTGGTAATCTATATTTTCATTATGTGAAAAAAGAGGAAATTATATGTGTATGTGTGTGGGTATGTGTGTTTATAACACATATAATACATATTAAAATATTACATATATTTAAAATATTTCCAAAACATTTTATTTTTCAAAATTTTAAAGGTGTACTTACGTGAATTTATCCATTAAAGTTACTAAGAAGAGTATTTTTTTTTACCTATAAAGGTAAAATAAATGTGTATATATAAAGATATAAATTAACATTTTACTTCTGTTTTGATATAGTAGGTATTCCATACTATTAGCTTTTTGTATCTAATTTTAAATTATATTTCTGACATCTCTTTCTAGTTTAAAACTATGTATTTATGTATTACACAGCAAAAGAGCATTCATATAGTGTCCATATTTTATCTGTATATTACTTTAAGGAAGAAAGTTAATTCTCATAGTGAAAAGGTAAGCTATGAGAAACACACACAAAGTATGTTTAAGTATAGTTCCTAGGAGAATATTTTAAGTCTACACACACACACACACACACACACACACACACACACCCCTATGAGTATTTTAAGTATATTTAAATTTATAAGTATTTTTAATTTGCTGTAAGTATAAAATAATTATAATTACTATACATTTAAACATGTCTGTGTGGAATTAAATAAAGTAGTAGCTAGGCATAGATGCTGGGAAAAGTTTAATTAGCCAACTCCCTGTTTCTATGCAAATATTGCATTTAAGGAATATTTTTTTCAAACTCCTGAGGCAGGTGGCTGTTCTTCACTTTTAAGCAGATTAAATGTCTCTCTTACTTGCACTATGACACTTAGCAATTTTTAAAATATTATCTAAGAATGTAAATTGAGGTTCAACCTGCTCAACTACATATCCCAAAATAATACAAACGGAAAACAATGAGATTTGGCTGAATTATGTGTGACTTGGTTACACTACAATGGTTTTGTAAAGGGACACTTGATTCAATCAATTCATCATGTGTATATGCAGTGAATGGCAGTGCCATAAAGTTAGACTGAAAGGAGAAATTTCAAGAGCAAAACTTTCCACTTGTTTACTTCAAATTTACAATTTCACATCTAAACCTAGTGATTAAAATATTTGAAATTAAATTTACACTGTGTTGACTTGAGGGGATATTTAGAGAAACATGTCCTATGAAATGTTTTAAATTTCAGCTTACCCAGATTTAAGATGGTTGACCTTCATTTTGCGATAGAACATTCTACCCTTTATAGCCTAGAATATTTTAGCAGATTGGGTGACATGTTGTAGCTCCCCCTGTTGTAGCCAAATGCACAGCGCGGTGAAACAAAGCAAAGCAAAACAACAAGAAAAAAAAAAAAACTTTGGAAGTTGTTGAAAAAAAAAATATAACTAACCCAGAAGATAGTGGAAAACCTAGATTTTATTCAGAGAAAACATCCTGTTTTGTACTGGCTAACAGGCTAATAAGTAAAAAAGAAATTCTAAAAATCTCTAATTTTGATCATTTTTGCTGCTAATAGAAAATGATTTCCATTGGAGTAATTTAGCACAAAGTTTGGAAGCTGGTGTGGTAGCAGAATGTAGAGGTGAGGAAAGAGAACCCTTAGATACACCGGCAATTGCTCTCATTTCCAAGGTGATTGACTACATTAGATACTGTTCAATGACGTAAGTGTGGAACCAAATCAAAGGTGGCCGTGAGAGTTGAATGAAAGTGTTCTTAACTCTGAGTTTCATTTTGCTTTTGCAAACTTGTTTTGTTCCATTTTTAGAAAGGCATGCTCAGACAGATTAGCTATTCTCCATATCAACCACAATGTGGCACATTTACTGGTGACATGGTGAAATGATTGTAGATAGTAAACAGTTAACACTTATTTTAGTAAATATTTATCTTAATACATTTTAGAAAAATACACGCAGCGCTCTGAATTGTGATTTTATTGATCTTGCCTAGGATGAGGCTGATTTCTTGAAACTGTTGATTTAATGTTGCTTTAAACAAAAGTACTATATACAGAATAGTGCAGATGACAAACCTGTGGTAAGAAAATCATGAATAAATTTTGTTTTTAAGTAAAGTTTGTGAAATGTTGTTTTATGTGAAAAATGTCCTTAGAACTCTGAAGACTCAAAGTTCTCTAGACATCTAAATTATCAAACCAAAGTAATAACTGAGGGGCGCCTGGGTGGCACAGCGGTTAAGCGTCTGCCTTCAGCGCAGGGCGTGATCCCGGCGTTATGGGATCGAGCCCCACGTCAGGCTCCTCCGCTATGAGCCTGCTTCTTCCTCTCCCACTCCCCTGCTTGTGTTCCCTCTCTAGCTGGCTGTCTCTCTCTCTGTCAAATAAATAAATAAAATCTTTAAAAAAAAAAACAAAAAACAAAAAAAAAAACCAAAGTAATAACTGAAAGACTAACAAAATTGTTTACTTAAATTAACGTGTATTTTTTATTTTTGCTAAGCGTATGCCTTTTAAAAGAAAACAAGTGACTTCCTTTTTATTGTATAAATTGGTTGCCTTCCCTCCATCTCTTCATCACTTTTGGTTCAGACTCTCGTAATTTCCTTATCGGGCTAATGGAAGAGTCTTCCATTTTCCTGCTTCTAGTATTGGTTCCTTCCAATTATTCTCCACAATACTGTGAGAATTATTTTAAATAAAACAAATATGGTGCAGTTAAAAAAACATCTTGGCATGGCATTCTTTTTTTGTAGAATGAAGTCCTAAAGTCCACGCTACTGAGCAGAACCCCTCTCCAACTTTCTTATCCTTCCTTCTCCCCTGGTTCCAGACACACGGAGAGCTTTCTGTTTCCTGAATGGCCCATCTGCTCATCTTCCCAGTAGGTTGAGGCATGGCAAGACTCAGCTCATTCCTATCTTCTTTCTCTCATCACCAAACATCATTGAGTGCTCTGCATGCATTATGTATTGTGCTAGGCAACACGTATTACTGCTCTTGTGGAGTTTACAGCTCAATGGAGAAGAAGCATTAAATAAGTAAAACAATAATTGCATAGTTAAAATGTCATTAAATTCCATGCAGAAAAAAACTCCTCAGGTGATATAAGAAAGAGTAAGAGAGAACATTTGTACGAGTGGCCAGCAAAAACCTGTAGAGTTGGCACTGAAGATGAGACCTGAAACCCCGAGGCACGTATTAGTTTCCTATCACTGCTACAACAAATTACCACCTACTTAGTGTCTTGAAACAACACACATTTATTATGTGACAGTTCTGGAGCTCAGAAGTCTGAAATGGGTTTGGTGGGGCTAAATCCAAGGTGGCAGGGCTGTGTTCCTTCTGGGGGCTCTGGGGCAGAATCTGTTCTTCATCTTTTCCAGGGTCTAGAGGCTGCCCTCATTCCTTCACCTGCAGCCTTCTATCATCTTCAAGTCAAAAATGACTTCACTCTGACTTTGGCTTCTATTTTCACATCTCCTCTTTCTCCTGCCTCCCCCCCCCCTTTCCTTTAAATACCTTTGTGAATATGTTGGGCCTACCTGGATAATTCAGGATTATCTCCCCATCTCAAGACCCTTAATTTAATCACATCTGCAAAGTCCGTTTTGCAATGAAAGGTAACATATTCACAGGTTCCAGGGATAAACAAGGGCATGGCCATGTTTGGGGATGGGTATTATTCTGTCTACCAAGTATCCAACCATGCAACCCCTACTCTTAGCTTCCTTCTCTAGTCTCTCCTGTGGGGATGACATGGTACCCTCTGTCCTCTCTTGGGTTCTGGGCAGTCCTGCCATAGGCCTAAACCACATAGCTATGCTCTGTTAATGAATCTGCCTCCTCCAACTCTAAAATTCTGGAGAGCAAGGTTATTCCTGGTTCATTTTCAGATTTCCAGTAGCATATTGGGTGCACATTGGTGCCTGACACATTGTAGGCATTTCATAATATGTCTCGTTTGAGAACATTGTGAATGCCGTCACTCAGTTGCTGACAAAACAAAAAACAATAAACATTGTCTAGAATGTTCCACTACATGTGAGTTAATAAATAACATATATTGTTAAAATTTTATCAGAACTTTTTGTTTGTTTGTTTCAAGTAATGGTTAAGTGTGGGTGTTTGCATCAGACTGACTAGGTAGGAATTCCAACTTTAAGAATATCTAGCTGATATTGAGCATATTTAAAAAAAAAACAAAACCTCGGTGCCTTAGTTTCCTC
Organism: Ursus maritimus; assembly: GCF_017311325.1. Taxonomy (NCBI): domain Eukaryota; kingdom Metazoa; phylum Chordata; class Mammalia; order Carnivora; family Ursidae; genus Ursus; species Ursus maritimus. The sequence continues at coordinate 49,766,699 of NW_024427107.1, read as the reverse complement.
AAATGTAAAATGCTAACAATGGCACTGATCTCAGATGGGTGTGGTGAGGATTAAGGGGATTAATAATGTAAAACTTTTAGACTGCTGCAATGAGTATTAGCCATTGTTATTAACAAATGTCTACTGAGTGGTGATTATAGTTAAGGATTCAGTTGAAATTTCACCTGATGATTGTATAATCAATCAATCATGATTTCATGAAGCAGAGTAAAGATTTGAGGTAAAGTCAACACATTAACATCTGTTTCCCTAGTAGACTTTCAACACTTTGAGAACTATTTTGTGCACACTGAAGTACATGGGAAAATGAAGTTCAGTTTTACCATTTACAATTTTTACTTACAAAATGTGGTTTTAAAAATATATATTAACAACTGATAAGTGGCAAAACTGACATTTCCAGAGATGAAGAGCTTGTCTCTGTGACAATGGTCAAATGTCATGTAGCCTTTGATAATTTGACTGAAACTAATCTCGGTGGCAAAAATACAGGCTGTTTAGGGACAAGATTTGATTCCTGGGGAGATGGGAAGGGCATTACCTTCACCACAGATAACAAGGCTTTCATTGTGGACTGCCTTTCAAAGGTTAAAACACTATTTCATTTTGTGTTCTATCCCCATATGAATGCTTCTCGGCATTCTCTTTTAATTGGGTGTATTATTCTTTTCTTATTTGTAGATAAATTACATTTTACTGTGGATGTTTTCCAAGATCTGTGACTAGGCTCTATGGTTTATTATGTGCTTTCAGTTTTTTGTCAGGTTTTATATCTTTTAATCTTCAGAATTTCAACAGATGGTGACTCTTTCCGGAGGTTAGATGAGCAATTAAAATGCTGTCTGGTTGCTTTGTGTCAGTGCATATGCTATGCACATCTCATGCTAAATGTGAACAAACCACACAGTCTTCTTTTGCCTTATTTTCCTCCGGGAATTTAGGAATAGAAATATTCATTCTTCCTGACTGCTGTGAGGAATGAGTCATAGGGAAGATGTGACATCTAGCTTGGTTAATATCCACCAAAGCTAGGCAAAACCATAGATTCTCAAACCTGCTCCTGAGAGTAGTTTTACCAATGACTGTCCTCAATAGGGGTTCTCAGTACATAATGTTATAAAGGAAGGTCATAAATTAACCTTCAGAACAAGAAATACATTACCCAGAAGTACTTCTCTGTGTGCCTTGAAGACAAATGTGTCATACTGTAGGTACTCTCCTCTACTTTGTGAAAAGTTAATACCCATTTTCTACTGTGTCCCATGTTATACCGACACATGCAGCCTTCGTTCAGGCTTTACTACCTGGAACCCTATTACAAATTAAATGAGACGTTGAATTGCACTGGAACCATAAAGGGTTTTGATTAAATTCAACAAACTTGTGGCACCTGGGTGGCTCAGTCAGTTAAGTGTCTGCCTTTGGCTTAGGTCATGATCCCAGGGTCCTGATTTCCAGCCACACCTTGAACTCTCTGCTCAGCAGGGAGCCTGCTTCTCCCTCCCCACCTGCTGGTCCCCCTGCTGTGCATTTTCTCTATCAGGTAAGTAAATAAAATCTTTAAAAAAAATTCAACAAACTTATTGCAAGTCACATCTACATTGGATAAAGTTCTATACTTAGGATGGAAGGTCAATCTTGAGAATCAAAAAGATAAATACAATGTTTGACTAGAAGGAAGTTATAATACATTTAGAACAGACAGAAATATATTGCTGTTGCCTAGAGGGCACTCAATAAATTTTTATTAAACAATTGTTAAATGTCATGCGAGGGTAAAAGAGCAGAGTAGGGACTGATTGTGTGTGGGAGTATTAAGGAAGACTGGTCAGAAAGGGCAATATTTATGATCGACTTTGAACAAAAGAGATTACGCTTTTGAGAAGGGTTCTTGGTATTGGGACTCGCACATTCTGGTTTTCAGATATGGGAAATCACTTAATATAATCACGGGGCTATGAGTAGCTTGGTGTGGCTGGAGATTGTAGCTTTGGCCAAAGAGAACAGGTATATGGAGCTGGAAAGGACATTGAAAACCAGATTACAGGGCCTAACATGCTGGGACTTTGAACTTCAGACAATGGGAAACATCAGAATTTAAAACTACAAGCAGTATTATGCTGTTAAACTTGTTCTCTAAATTAAAAAGCTGGATCTGTAGTGCTTACCAATTTTCATAGTGTAAATACTCCTACAAGACTGATTTTAAGGTACCAACCTGCTATGCCTAAACTCAGAGCCGGGAAGAAATGTCTATTATCAGCACTTGCTGGCGAGTATAAACTAGCTCCAGGCACCATTGACTGGAGCAGGCCCGCTCCGGTATCTGTTTTAGAAAGTTAAGCATGGCATCTGGTTAATGAATAGATTAGAGACAGGAGTCAGAAAATTGAGTTGAGACTCTAAACTAGAATTCAGATGAAAGGTGAAAAAAACTGGAGCACCTGTGTGGCTCAGTCATTAAGCGCCTGCCTTTGGCTCAGGGCAAGATCCCAGGGTGCTGGGATCGAGCCCCGCACCGGGCTCCCTGCTCTGCTGGAAGCCTGCTTCTTCCTCTCCCACTCCTCCTACTTGTGTTCTCTCTCTCACTGGCTGTCTCTCTCTCTCTGTCAAATAAATAAGTAAAATCTTTAAAAAAAAAAAAAGGTGAAGAAAACTGAAGTGCAGACTGGGGAGGCAAAACTGACATTAAGGAGAAAACGCTTAGCAAAGGCAGTGTTTATAAGACATGGTCTAGGGATAGGTTCTGAGATATCTGTGAAGTCCCTGTATCCGAATATACTTTTTTGTGTGTCTTTTGGGTGTGCGGTTCCTTTTATTTGTTTGTTTTTTTTTAAGATTTATTTGAGAGAGAGAGAGGGAAGGTCTTATGCAGACTCCATGATGAGTGGTGAGACTGATGTGGGGCTTGATCCCAGGACCCTGAGATCACGACCTGAGCCAAACCCAAGTTGGATGCTTAACCACCTGTGCCACCCAGTCACCCCTGGGTGTGAGTTTTTATTAGATTTTCAAATGGTCTATGACTTCCACTCTTAAAATTTGACAGAATTTTACTAGTTACATGTGGTATGAAATGAACTCAGGTAATGGAGAGTAAAGCTGCAGGTGATTTGGAGATTTGTAAGTTGGGCAATTGGAAAGATATACCATTTCTGAGATAATGAAAATCAGGGTCAAGATCAGAGGATTAAATACCCTAAATAAATGTGATTTTTTTTTGAGAGAGAGAGAGAGAAGCAGGCTTCACACCCAGCATGGAGCCTGATGCAGGGCTCGATCCCATGACCATGGGATCATGACCTGAGCCAAAATCAAAAGCTGGACACTTAACTGACTGAGCCGCTCAGGGCACTCTAGTAAATGTGATCTTTTTAAAAAGATTTTTTAGAGTAGTTTTAGTTCATAACAAAATTAAGAGGGTACAGAGATTTTTCATCTACCTTCTGCCTCCACACATGCGTTGTTTCCCCCATTACCAACATACCCCACAAGCATGACACATTTGTTACAATGGATGAGCCTACACTGACCCATCATAAACACCCAAAGTCTGTAGTTTAGGGTTCTCTTTTGGTGTTGTACGTTCCATGGGTTTGGACAAATGTATAATGATGTGTATCCATTGTTAGAATATCATACAAGGTAGTTTTACTGCCTTAAAAATCTTCTGTGCTCTATCCTCTCTCTCCCTTAACCACTGGCAACCACTGAATTTTTTTAGTATCTGCATAGTTTTGCCTGTTCCAGGGCATGCATGTGGAATGATACATTATGTAGCTTTCTCAAATTGTTTTTCACTTAGTAATACACATTTCAGTTTCCTCCATGTATCTTCATGACTTGTTAGCTCCCATTCTATTTAGCACTATTTATACTCCATTGTCTGATTCACCACAATTTATTTATTCATTCACCTACTAAAGGGCACCTTGATTGCTTCTAAGTTCTGATATGCATAAAGCTGCTATAAACATCTATGCGCAAGTTTTTGTGTGGACCTAAGTTTTCAGTTCCTTTAGGTAAATGCCAAAGACTACAAGTGCTGGATTATATAGTAAGAATATGTTTAGTTTTATAAAAAACTGCCAAACTGTCTTCCCAAGTGACTGTATTATTTTGCATTCCCACCAGCAGTGAATGAAAGTTCCTGTTGCTCCACACAGTTGGCCAGCATTTGGTGTTGTCAGTGTTCCAGATTTGGGCCATTCTAATAGGTATGTAATAGTATCTCATAGTTTTAATTTGCATTTCTCTGATGATACATGTCATTATTATTGTATATACCTATTTTCCATGTATCTTGTTTGATGATTGTCTGTTAAGGTATTTGATCTTTTCAAAAATCAGGTTATTTTCTTATTGAGTTTTAAGTGTTTGTATAATTTGGAAAATAGACCTTTATCAGATATATCTTTTACAAGTATTTTCTCCCAGTCTGTGGCTTGTCTTCTAATTCTCTTGACAATGTCTTTTGCAGAACAGAGTTTTTAATTTTAATGAAGTCCAGCTTATCAATTATTTCTTTCATGGATCATGCCTTTGGTGTTGGATCTATAAATCCATCACCAAATCCAAGGTCATCTAGGTTTCCTCCTATGTGATCTTCTTAGAGTTTTAGAGTTTTGTGTTTAATATATAGATCTGTGATTTATTTTGTGAAGGGTGTGAGGATGTCTTTTAGATTCATCTTTTTGCATGGGGACATCCAGTTGTTTCAGCTCCATTGTAGAAAAGAATATCTTTGCTCTATTGTATTACCTTTGCTCCTTTGTCAAGGATCACTCGGCTCTATTTATGCACATCTCTGAGAGTCAGTGTGATATTTATGAGAGTTTTAGAACAAAATAACTTGCAATGTAGCACGCAAAACATGAAGCACAAGAAAACTGGGTGCTAATATCAATTTTTAACACTAAGCAGGTGAACATAGATATAGGAACTAGGTACATGTTTGTTATAGAAAAAAAATGACAATTTTAATTATATCTCCAAGCCAACTCAAAGACCCTTTTGATGAGAAAGAGAAGAAGAAAAGAGAAAAAAAGAGAGGAAGGGGAGGGGAAAGAGGAAGAAAAGGACAAAGAAAAAGATGAAGCTTTAGTTTAAGGTCTTTTTCCATTTTCAAGCAATATGTGGGGGCAGGTATCAGAGTAAAGAGGAAGTGCAGTTTAATGGAAAGAACATAGGCTAGACAGTTAGAACTTTTTTAGTTTGTATCTTTTTGGCTTTATAACCTTCAGCATGTAACACTCTAATTCTAACTTTACTCATTTCTAAAATGGAAATAACTAAAATCTGATTTTCAAAATCATTGTAAAGACTGGAGATAATGTCTATAAAAATCTGATAATTGTTCAAACTATTATTAAAGCAAGATAATTCTTTGGTATTTATTATCCTCAAATCTGATTTGCTTAATTACGTATATGTACTTTAATCTGTAGTATGAATAAAAAATTAGGAGGTGTAGGGTCTCCTGGGTGGCACAGTTAGTTGTGTCTGACTCTTGGTTTCGGCTCAGGTCATGATCTCAGGGTTATGAGATTGAGCCCCATATTGGGCTCTGCACTCAATGTGGAGTTTGCTTGAGATTCTCTCTCCATCTCCCTCATGTTCTCTCTCTCTTCAAAATAAATAAATCTTTTTAAACAAATTAGAAGGTATAGGTAAGTAAAATTTTACTCCCATGGGACTTGGGTTTATTATGGCTTCTCTCCAATCAAGTGTTACTTTAATTTGCAGATATATAAAAGAAATTAAAAGAAATTTCATGCAACTAAAATCCATGAGAGTCAAATGTCTGCCCATCCATTAATAGATTTCAATAAAAACTGACTTTGTTGGTTCACAATCAACATGCATGTGAGCAGAAACTATTCTGGGGTGTAGAACTTGAATCATATCATTTTTAATAATTTGCCTTTGCTTTCCTTTGTCTTGCTGAAAAATGAGCGTTTCAAACAAATCTTTGTGAAAAGAAGAATGTCAGTTCTTACCCTAAATGATAAAATATGGTAATAGACTCCAAAGGTTTCTCCTTAACATACATTAGAAAATTGAATTAAAGACATGAAGCAGCTTAAGTAATTTCCTAGGGCTGCTGTACCAAGTTACCACAAACTTGGTGGCCTCGAAAAACAGAAATGTATTTTCCCACAGTTAGGAAGGCCAGAGTCTAAAATCAAGGTGTCTAAGCTCCAGTAGGAGAAACTGTTCCTTGCTTCTTACAGCTTCTAGTGGCTGCAGACATTTTCTTGTGTTCTTTGGCTTGTGGCTGCATGACTTCAATCTCTGCCTCTTTATTCACTTTGTGTGTGTGTGTGTGTGTGTGTGTGTGTACGTACACGTGTTATGTGTGTGTCATCTCCCTTCACCTCTCTCTCTCAAAAAAAAAAAAAAATAAGAGGATCTCCTCATCTTAAAACACTTAACTTCATAAATCTGCAAAGACCCTTTTTCCAAATAAGGTAGCATTTAGTCTTTTGACTATAGGGTGATATTCATAGGTTCTGAAGCTTAGGAAGTGAATGCTATCTTTTGGAGGTTTTGTTTGTTTTTTTTTTCAGACTACCACAGTGGTTGTCATAAATTTCATGTGACCAAAAGCCCTATTTTAAAATAAATTCTTTTTTTAAAATACTGCTGAGAGTAAAACATAGAATATATGAAGAGACATAGAGACAAGATTCTCTTAGAGATAAGAGATTTGTATTTCATCTCAGTCATGCCTAAAGTCTTCATGTATTGTTTCTTTTTAACATAATAGCCAAGGATTGCTTTTGTCTATGTTCCTCAATTTCACCTTTAGTTGGGTGAAGGAATCTAGTGATGCTATGGGAAGCTACAAAAAACATATTGGGAGTTCACTCAACCTGCAGGCCTACATGTGCCGTTTACTTATTTACCTTCCTCTTTGGAATATTTCAACTTTCCCAGGGAGGCTGGGAATTAGTACCAGTAGGTACCATTTATGCAAAAGATATTTAATAAATAGTTGATTCCTCTCTGAGACAGTAGACTTTGCTTTTATAGTGATGCATCAGCATTTTAGGTCTAAAAGCTAGTATTTGATTAAGAGTCTTGTTGTCAACCTAAAAGTAATTATTTTAAAGGCTGGGTTGAAAAAAGTCAACACAAACAAAAATAGTAGAAAGGATAAGGAAACATAAAAACTGGTACTTTGAAAGGTGCATTAAAATAAAACTGGCAATCAGATAAGGAAATAGAGCATAAAAATTGTTGACATTGACATTGAGGCAACATAAAAGCACAGATATGGAAGTAATTTTTGAACTGTGAGAGATTATTTATGCAACTTTATGTCACTTTAAAAGAACACATGGCAAGAAATTTAAGGATCTAGAGAAAATGACTTCATACTAAAGTAAATACTATGAAAAACTGATGCAAGGAGAGATAAAGTATCTAAATGGATCAGTCACCATTAAAAATCCTACAAAGGTAATTGAAAAGTCACCACTTTAAGAAGGAATAAGCCTGGTTTTATAGCTGAGTGTGAACTACTTTTTAAGAGAATACACTTCTCAGGGCATTTAAACTATTTTAGACAATAAATTATGAAGCATAAGCCAATACAAATATGTTATATTTAATATGAAAAAGAAAACATAGATCAAATTCATTTGTAAATATGTAAAAACCCTTGTATCACCGAATTTTGCAATGAGTTCAGATTAATTCAACATAACCAAATAGGGTTCACCCCAAGAAAATAAATTTATATGGACATTAAGAAATATGCAATCTTACTATAATTAAGTACATCTATAAATTATAGAAAGGGATTTCATGTTTATATAAGCTGATAATATAAAGGCTTTGATAAAATTTAATAAATATTGCAAATGAAAATCCTGACTAGAGTAAGAATGAAATACCATCCATGGTTAATCTTGGTTGGTGTATTTACAATAGTTATGCTTTTTTCAATACTTCTTTGTAAATTTCAAAATTTATATTTCAAATTTAAAAAGAACACAAACAAAAGTTTAAACATAATTAAGACTATTTGCGAAAACCAAAAGCAAATATTATACCAAATAGTGGATGATTAAGTAATTTCCATTAAAATCAGGAATAAAATAGGAATACCCCAAATTACCTCTATATGTAATATTAAAGATGATTCTGGAAAGTGCAATAAGGAAAAAGTTTTAAAAACTAGAAGAGGAGAAACAAAACTTTCATTTGCAGATGATATAATTATACAGCCAGAAAATCTAAAATATCTGCCAAAATGAATTTTGAGATTAGTGGGGAACCTATTATGTATTAACACATTGAAAATTCACTATAAAATTAACAGCATGGTATTGGTATTGGAATAAATAAATATTTGGTAGAAAATTAGAGTCCTAAAATATATTCTTGAATATATATGGAAACATTATATAGAAAAGTTGACATTTCAATACTGCAGGAAATATGATGGTTTACTTAATAAAGGTGGTAGTGCAACTGATGTTTAATCTGGAAGAAAGATAAGTAGATTCCATCTCATGTCATGTACCAAATATATTCCAGATGGATTAAGACTGTAAGACTACACTAACAGACACATGAAAAAATGTTCAAAATCATTAGCCATCAGGGAAATTCAAATCAAAACCACTCTGAGATACCACCTTACGCCAGTTAGAATGGCAAAAATAGACAAGGCAAGAAACAACAATTGTTGGAGAGGATGTGGAGAAAGGGGATCCCTCCTACATTGTTGGTGGGAATGCAAGTTGGTACAGCCACTCTGGAAAACAGTGTGGAGGTCCCTTAAAAAGTTAAAAATTGAGCTACCCTATGACCCAGCCATTGCACTACTGGGTGTTTACCCCAAAGATACAGACGTAGTGAAGAGAAGGGCCATATGCACCCCAATGTTCATAGCAGCATTGTCCACAATAGCTAAATCATGGAAGGAGCCAAGATGCCCTTCAACAGATGACTGGATTAAGAAGTTGTGGTCCATATATACAATGGAATATTACTCAGCTATCAGAAAGAACGAATTCTCAACATTTGCTGCAACATGGATGGCACTGGAGGACATAATGCTAAGTGAAATAAGTCAAGCAGAGAAAGACAATTATCATATGGTTTCTCTCATCTATTGAACATAAGAACTAGGAAGATCGGTAGGGGAAGAAAGGGATAAAGAAAGGGGGGGGGGGAATCAGAAGGGGGAATGAAACATGAGAGACTATGGACTATGAGAAACAAACTGAGGGCCTCAGAGGGGAGGGGGGTGGGGGAATGGGATAGACCGGTGATGGGTAGTAAGGAGGGCACGTATTGAATGGTGTACTGGGTGTTACACGCAACTAATGAATCATCGAACTTTACATCGGAAACCGGGGATGTACTATATGGTGACTAACATAATATAATAAAAAACCATTAAAAAAAAAAGACTGTAAGCCTACAGTACTAAACTATAAGATGTTTGGGGCGCCTGGGTGGCTCAGTTGTTAAGCGTCTGCCTTCGGCTCAGGGCGTGATCCCAGGGTTCTGGGATCAAGCCCCACGTCAGGCTCCTCTGCTGGAAGCCTGCTTCTTCCTCTCCCACTCCCCCTGCTTGTGTTCCCTCTCTCACTGGCTGTTCTCTATCTCTGTCAAATAAATAAATAAAATCTTTAAAAAAAACAATAAAATGTTAGAAAAAAACTTAGTAGATTGTGTATTTCAAATTTTGAGAGCCTTTTCGTTTATTAGGTGGGAAACTCAGAAAAATGGAACCTACAACACTTGGGGACCTAAAATATAAATAAAAATAAATAATAGTAAAAGACACTATAAGCAATAGTAAAAAATAAGTTTTACCTTGAGAAAAATATTTGCAACAGATATATAACTCTCAAAGGATTAATATCCCAATTATACATTTTTATGAAGTTTTGAAGCAAAAAATAACAAAAAAATAAAAATGAGTGAAAATACAAAAAATACAAAATTTCAATTCCTCAAAAAGGAAATATAGATGGCCAAAACATATGAAAAGATGTTCAATCTCATGAATCGTTAGGAAAAAGCAAATTAGAGGTGACAGGCAAGAAAGAGATCCAGCTGCTCTCTTATGCTATTTCTAATGGGTCTTTTCTTCTAGAGGGCCCACCAGGTGGTTACCCCAAGAAGTCACTCAAAGTGAGCTTGCTGACTCTGCTAATGTGCGCTCTTATTCTATGTTACAACTCATATAATCTAGAGTATTTTATACCTCCATATTTTCAAGTATTTGTTCAACAAATATCTGCAGAATCTCCTTGTCTAGGGTAGAAATCACATCCATATAAAGGTAATTTAGAATATGAGGGGGCAAGTAGAAAAATGCAATAGAGACCCCAAGGTCTCAAACTTTGCCTAGAGAGGTCAGGGTGGGGAAGACCAGTCACCACACAAAGGTATTTTTTTCTTAGTCCATAGGTTATTAAAACTGCATTCCAGTTGAAGTTTAATAGCTGCTCTGTAGAGTCTGTAGTAATGTCATCACTCCTGTTCCTGTCTTGCCCATTTGTGTCTTCCCTCTTCTCTTTCCTGATCATCTGGTCAGTCTAGTGAGAGTTTTATCAAGTTTATTGATCTAATTGAAGAACCAGCTTTAGATTTCATTGATTTTCTCTACTGCTTTTGTTTTATTTCCTCGATTTCATTCTGCCTTCATAATTTTATTTTTTTTCTTGTTTACTTTGGGTTTAATTTTCTCTTCTATTTTTATAGTTTATTTAGGTGCAACCTGAGGTCATTGATTTGAGAACTTTATTCTTTTTTTAATAAAAGCATTTAGTTCTATACATTTCCCCTTGTGTAGTGCTTTATCAGCATCTCATAAATTTTGATATGTACTGTTTTCACTTTCATTCATTTCAAAATATCTTTCAATTTCTTTTTTGATTTTTTTTTTTTTAATCCATGAGTTATCTTGAAGGGTATTTAGTTTTCAAATATTTAGGGATTTTTTTCCAGGAATTTTCTGTTATTACTCTAATGTCATTGTAGCCAGATGACATATTTCACATGTCTTAAATTGTTCTGAAGTTCTCTGAGATTTCTTTAATGGCCTAGAATATGGTCTATCTTGGTAATTGTTCTGTGTGCTTTTGCAAAGACTGCATTCTGCTATTGTTGGATACTATGTCCTATAAAGTATTAATTAGGTGAATTTGTTCAAATCTAATATATTCTTGAAGTGTCTCTATTCCTGATTTTCTCATTTTATAAATTTAGTTTCTATCAATGTTTATAATTCTGAAAATATTGACATCTGCTCTTTAAGTTACTATGTACAGTGACATACAGCTCCCTCTAGTGACTAAATTCAAACTTTGTATTTTAAAAATCACCTGTTTCTGAATGTTCCAGAAATGTATTTAGTAACAAGTACTTTGTGATTACAAATTCTTTTTAAATATGTCTAAGTGTGATGAATATAAGTGTTACAAATAAATTTTTTGTTATATATATATCAAAGTTTAAAAATCATTTTTATCACTACAGGGGTCTAAACATCTATACTGTTTTTCTAATCTTTTTGTCAACTCATGTCTTGTCTAGAACTTTTATATAGAAGTTGTATAGTATAAATTGAAAGAGGAGTCCATTTTCCACAAACACACAAATTGATCAATCAGAAACTCTATGTCCATATAGGTGCTACAAATTCTTCATTCCCCAAATCAACTATTCCACATGTAGTAATTAAATACCTATTATGTGCTGTTATGAGTTGAATTGTGTGCCTCCAAAATTCATGTGTTGAAGTCTTAAGTTACCTCAAAGGTCCCAATACCAAAAATTCAATGTCTAGTAGAAAAACGGTCTTGTAAACTTTCAATGTGTATAGCCATTAAATTTAAGTCACAGAGGAGGGACATGTAATCCAGACCTGATCAGGGCATGGAGCATCTTGTCTTTGAGGTAGAGGCCACTGAGCTAATCTGGAAGACAGAGATGGGGTTTGGAGGGAAAAGGAGTAACATCTGCAAAGATGCCAAAGTCACAGCCAGTCTGTTAAGACATGATGATCTAGGAGTTGGGAGTAAGTATTTGATATGGCTGGAACTTAAGTTATTCATAGCACTGGTCAGGGAGGAGACCGATATTATGAAGACAACTAAGCCTTCTATAAGGGGCTGGCAATCTAGTTACAGAGACAAATTTAAATGTGTGAAGAGCTCAGAAAAGATAAACATGTGGTTAAGTATAAGTGAATATTAACTACATAAAACAATAGCAATAATAACTTGCAGGTTTAAGTATAGAATCAAACAATACCACAAAAATCAAACTATACCACAATGCCATTAGGAAGCATAAATAAATATATTATCAGGTCCTTATTGGGAAATGGTAAAAGCATTTATTTGTAACAGGTTCTAAAATGTCAAAGATATGTGATAATATGTAGGGTAACCACTGAAATGTAATAAAAGAATATATACCCAAAAAGCTAATGGAGAAAAACGTAATGAAATAAAAATACTTGATTAATAGAAAAGGCCAAGAAGAAGAAAAAGGAATAAAAAACAATTGAATAAAGAGCAAATAATAAGATGGTAAAGTTAAATCCAAATGTGTCAGTTTATAGCAACTGATTAATTATCAAATTAAAAGGCAGAGACTGGAGGGGCTCCTGGGTGACTCAGTTGGTTGAGCATCTGCCTTCGGCTCAGGTCATGATCCCAGGCTCCTGGGATGGAGCCCCATGTCGGACTCCCTGCTCAGCTGGGAGCCTGTTGCTCCCTCTGCTTGTGCTCTCTCGCTCTCTCAGAATAGAAAAAAGCAGAATAGATAAAAAGGTCTGCTACACAATTGCTAACCAAAAGGAAGCCTTGTAGCTGTGCTGTAAAATATATCTAAAAAAGATGTTAAGAAGCATTACTGAAGATAGAGATGGTCACTTCTCTAGATAAACATAAAATTCCAGATTTGTCTGCAATTAATAACATAGCCTCACAATTTATAAAAGCAAAAACAGGCAGAACTAAATGAGGAAATTGAAAACCACAATCATAGTGAAAAATTTCAGCACATTTCTCTCCATTGGATGGTCATGGTGTCTAACCATAGCTCCATGGTTTTCATATTACTATTTCAGTTGAGCCAACAAAAGGGAAACCGTTTACAAAAACAGGAAAATTTGAATGAAAAATAATCTTTGAAAATATTTTAAGATTTTTTGAGAGATAGAGCGAGAGAGCACGAATGGGAGGGACAAAGGGACAGAGAATTTCAAGCCAACTCTGTGCTGAGCATGGAGCCTGATGTGGGGCTTGATCTCATGACCTGAGCTGAAACCAAGAGTCAGATGCTTAATTGACTGTGGCACCCAGGTGCCCCTGACAATATTTTAAAATATATATCCCAACTCACATTTTAAAGTTAAGTAAACAAAACTTCTCTTGCAGTTATATTTAAATGAAAATTCTCAGATTAATTTTTCTAGTCAGAGTTACTGTATGTATGATCAAGAATTTGTATTTTAAATTTATTTTATGTAACAACATGTCCAGAATTGTGAAGTGAATTTTAATTACTAATGATGAGAAATCTGAAAATGTTTACAGTCTTTAGGGAAGCTCAGTTTCAAAAACACCATGAATTTCTTATTATTAAGGTTTATATGCCCTCCAAATAAGGGTTGTTGACAGAGAGCCTTATACTGCCTCCTGGAGAACATCAGAGATTCAGGTGGGGCAGAGTTACGGCAAAGGTTCTACTATCCTTCATAATTCTGAGTCTCTATCAAGTACTGAGCAAGACGGAGTTGAAACTGGCCAGATACTTCTAAAAATAGAGACTGTCATTTTAAGGGAAGCGAGCCCAGTGAAGACCCACTCTTAGCGCATCACAGTTTGATTTTGCTCTTGAAGCAAATCTGGCTGTCATCTTCTTTTGGATTTCCTTTCCCTGCTACTCCTGCGCTGCTTGCATATTTTTTTCCCTTAATTCTGCATGCAAATATTTCTTCACTCAAAACTAGTTTCTAATGTTCCGTGTTTTTAATTTTGTGTGCTGCATTTTAAACAGATGGGCTTTCTTCCGGTTATTTTAAGAAAGAGAAAAGGAGAGACCAGGGGAATTAAAAGAATTCCTTTATTAGATGTGTATTTCGAGGTGCTTTGATTCTCCCGGGTGCTTTAGAGACATTTGTGCATTCTTCTTCATCGCTAGCTCTCCTGCGTCCTACTCGCAGATCAATATTCATCGCTAGTTCTCTGGCATTCTACTCACAGATCCGTAAGCGCTGCTCTCAGGCATACTAACCTCTTGGCATAATCAGCTTTTCGTTCAAATATGCCATCTGTGCTCCACCAGGGCCATCTTTCTCTCATGAAACTGGCAATAGTGACAAAGTACATTTGAATTCCCGATCCTCATAATCATCAAGCAGTCTGTGGTTCTCATGTGTAAATACAGCCTCCTCTATTTGGAAAACTCCTACTGCCTGTTACAGTAACTCCACGTTCACATTTATTTTCCATGCTGGAGAAAGAATGCCTCATGGTATTTCTTTTCGACCACTGATCATCCCGCAGTGTTTTTCCACATTCCCCACAACAGCCTCCTTCTTTGCCATCATGCTTTTTTGCCTAAATCCACCAACATGGAGGCTGAAGTTAACTGGATAGAAATCTGTATGGGAGCTGTCAGACCGTTCTTTAATCAACCCTACAGGTTGCTGCTCATGAGACATTGGTTCTCTGCCCAGACATTAAGTATGATTGCTCAGAGGCAACGTGCAAGGAAGCATCACAGCCGCCTGTGAAAACATGCAAACTCATCAGAGATTTATTTCCTCCTTTCATATCTGAACACAACAAAACAAACAAAAAGGTAAGCCCTAATAACAGGCCAGTGCTCTTGCTAGGTCGAAGCATTTTTAGGACAGGTTAGGATGCTGCTTATGAAAAGAAGTCTCAACTGTCTTGAGGTTAGATAGTTTCCAGTGCATTTTCTCTTCGTCTGTTTGTTTTTTAATATTTTACAAGGAATAAATGACTGAATGCTGCCGAAAAGTTTTTTCCTGGCTGGTTTTAAATTTTCTGATATTTCCAAGAGCAAATTTGAAAAATGACGCCAATGGAAAGCATGTGAGATTAGTCTCCTTGGATAGTTCTAGAGAAGCAGGAAAGATTAGTCAATTAGAAGAGATTTTCTCTGGGGCTTTAGCAGTGATATAAGCAATTGTCTTTCAGTTTTGTAAATTTTGTACCATTTGTAAAGTAATGAAGGCTTTAGCTCCACTGTAGATGAGCTAACATTTCCTTTGATGACCAAATGCTTGTCAACTCTAGAATGTCAAGGTTAAGCTCAGTTTCAAAAACAGCATATTAGGAGTCTACAAAATGTTCATTTTTCCCCCTAAATGTTTTCAACTTCCAATAATATGAAAAAAAAATTGATAGGTGGCTTGGCTTATTATTGTCACTTTTAGCTGATATTTGGTCAGAGAAATACTAATCAATTCTAAAATGTTGAATGAATACCTATGAAATGTCAGGTGCTATATAAAGCAACGATGTTGGAGAGGAAAAGCATGTATAGAAATGTACAGGATTATTCTTAGTATGGGCTTGCTATTTTATGGATCAGATATATTTCTAAAAAGTATGCGTAAATAAAATTCTATAGAATTTTTTAAAATATAAAAGTAGGTATATATATGTTATCTCTCTCTCTCTCTCTCTCTCTATATATATATATGCATGCATTATATCAGAGTTTGGATATCCCTGTACCTTCATATATAACTCCAAATATAACACACACACACACACACTTATAACCTCTCAAGTCAGACTGTAAGCTGGATTTTGAATATTTCTCAGAATGCTTAGAAGAACACAGTAAGCATTGTAGATACTCAAAAAAAATTAATTGGTTGATATTAACACACTGATTCAATGAGAATAGCTCATTATACAGAGACCGAGTAAATCATCTTAGGGAAAAAGCCCTCTCTCCCAGGTTACTTAAAGCATATATTTTCTTCTTCCAGGGATGCGCAGAGAATTTGAGTACAAAAGCATTACTCTATTCCACTGAGGTCCCGGCTATATTTGCATTCCACAACTGAAATTATCATTCCCATTAGAGTCACAATGTGTAGATGTTAGTTTCCACCCCCAGAATCTTAAATTCTAGGTCTTTACTTGTTTTCCTACTTACAGCCATAGAGTTGAGTTCAAGATAGTGAGAGAGAGTAACCAACTTTTCTGTCACAAGCCTGGATAACAGAAAATAAAGATGTGCTCCTCATGAAGAATTGGTATGTGGCAAAGAAAAATATTTAGCAAATTGATACATGGCCAAAAAGTCACTCTTCCATGTGGTGATTAACCACTGAGGAACAGCAGCACCACCAAGGCCTTTATCATGAGATCTGCTGCACTGTACAGCAGACACTTGTATACACGTTTATATTACATTATATGTGTCATATATATGTTTATATTGTATGTGCTGCTAGACAGTGGGTGTCTATGCCTCGTTTTGCTTTGTGGTCCATTTCAGAACACACTGGGCAGTGTTTGGGGATAAATAAGGGCGTCTTGGAACTTGAAGTGGAACTTGGAAGCTTTCTCTCTGCACGTGATCTGCCTTAAGCCATGGAAAAAGGTCATGGTTTCCGTTGGGCTCGGAGTCCTTCCTCAGGGCTTCCATAATGACACAATTTTATCCTATTTCTTGAATTGTAGGTTTATTTCTATATGATCAAAGGTGGGATTATTTCCTATTTATCTTCATTTCATTTTAAATCCCAGTGTCGTGCTTGTACATAGTGGGCATCTGAGACACCTTTGTGAATGAATGAAGAAAATGATGTTTGGCTAGCTCTCAGGTTGTGCAAGGTTCTCATTTTATGTGTCTCTACAGACAATGTGTTCATTTTCTGAATCGTGATGTTTATCTGTGAAAACAAGCCACTAATTCCTAGGGATTGATTTGCCCAGAGCAAATAACGATGTTCAGAGACATAGTTGTCCCATGCATCAGTCCATGATGAAGCTATGAAAGAAAATAAAATATCCAACTTCTTACTAAGTTGGCAAATTTCTGAAGGTACACAGAGCAGAAGGTAGTAATGGAAATTTACTTTTAGTTCTCTCACCCAAAATAAATAAAAAAACAAAATTCCAAAGACAGAAAATTTTGTTTTACAGGGTGAAAAAATAAATATGTCTCTATTTTGTGTTGCATAAATACCTTTAAGTATTCAAAGAGACAGGAAATGGACTACAGTCTTTCCCAGTGGAGCAAGATAGAATTTCACATATTTTGTTATTTTATGTGAAATGAACCTTTGGAGGTGACCTTAAAAAAATGGCAGCTCCTAGTGCAGTATTATTTTTTACACATGTACTATTCATTTAGTGTTGGGCAAGTCACTTATGCTCTCAGGTTCTCAATTGCCTTATCTGCCAAATAGTTTGTGGAAAATTTATGAGGATTAGGAATAATGAATGTCAAATATCTAGTGAAATGTGTGGTACATATTTGGTAACTCAATAACAAATAGGTGTTTCATTATCACCATCCTAATGATTGTTGTGAGTCATTATTATGAAAATTAATTTAAAGCCTGAAACACATTTTAAATTCAGGGCACAAAATATTACCAATAGTTCACATTGTTAATAAACATCCTGTGCTTTTCCCAAATCATCCTGTTCTTTAGTAGAGGAATTAAATTGTCTATCAAGTCACTGGCTTTAGCTTAACTGAATTAAAGGAAGACACACATAGTTGTAGATGAACTAAATTTCAATGGGCCCCTTGAAAACTTGTAACTTATAATTCTATCCTTGAGACCAAGAAAAATCTACTATTTCTAATGAATTTGCCAATCTCATTGTATTTCTTGAATTGTAGGTTTACTTCTGTATTATCAAAGTGGGATGCATTGATTATGTGATTGTTTAGAATATAATGAGAGACTTCAGACAGGATTAAGTAGGAAAAGAATTAATCATGTGGCAAACATACTTTACAAATTCTCATATTTAACAAAAAAATAAAGTTAATAATTAATAGTATAGTAAAAACGGTAAGACACTTTTGACACTTGTTTCAAAACTAGTGTCTTCCTTTGATCAGGCAAATAAACATTTCAGAATGTATTCCTAAAGAAATAATTTTTAAAGAGCAAAATATATATGGAGATGTTTGTTAAACATTTTCTATATAGTGAAAAGGCAATAGTACTCATAACAACCAATACCTATGTAATAGCCTGTGCCAGGGATGCTTTAGATGCTTTATGTACTCATCTAATCTTCACACACCCACTGCTCATCGTACAGATGAGGAAACTGAAGTACAAGCGTTTAAGTAACTTGCTATAGTGCAGCAGACATCAGACCATAGATTTCATGCTCTAAACCACTGTATTATTTAGCCTCGCAAATAGAGAAAACCTATAATTTAGTAATATGAAAATTATGTAAATGAGGATTTTAGCTGGACAGAATATTATGCAACCATTAATCACTTATATTCTCATGGAGAATATAAGGCAATATGGACTTTTAAAAAATAATGCTAAGGGGCGCCTGGGTGGCACAGCGGTTGAGCGTCTGCCTTCAGCTCAGGGCGTGATCCTGGCGTTGTGGGATTGAGCCCCACATCAGGCTCCTCCGCTATGAGCCTGCTTCTTCCTCTCCCACTCCCCCTGCTTGTGTTCCCTCTCTTGCTGGCTGTCTCTATCTCTGTCGAATAAATAAATAAAAAATCTTTAAAAAAAATAATGCTAAATCATAAAATAATGGTCAACCATACTACACAGGATGGTCAACCCGCTATGATTGCAGACCTAAAAGATGGCTGTCATGAGGGGCCTATTATAAATGAGTTTGCAGGGCCAGCCAAGCACACAGAGATTGAGAGGACTGAGATAAGAAAAATAGGGAATAAGAGCAAGCCATCTACCAAACCCTACTGGCAAGAGGACAGTTGTCCACACGGTCAGCGTCTGGGACCCTGGCAGTATACCCATCTTATGCTCTATAGGCTTCCTGCTCAAAGGGCATTTGAACAAAATGATGGAGAAGAACATCTGGTTTCAGAAGTATGAAGTGAAAATGGAGGGAGAGCCAGAGACAGAAGGAAGAATTGTCCCATAGTAACAAGAAGTCAAGGGAGAGTGAAACCTAACCCTGACTCCCAGTGGGACAGAGGTTAGAAGAACAAACTCTAGCCTGATAGCTGAAATGATGAAGAAAGCCCCTCTGTTGTCAGTGACTGGGAAGCACTGTGAAACCCTAGGTACCCCAGGGATTCCAGTGGAGATGGATTTGTTGATGGAAGTGGGGGTCAGACCAGATAGGAAGCTAGGCCTCCTATCTGGAGTAATTTCCAATAATTGTGAGCTATTAGAATAATTAAACACCAAGAGCTACAGAATCTTCAAATATAAGACAATAGAAGATCCTCTAAATCCTACTGTCCCAGGCTGTGGAAGCCCTTCAGAGCTCTCTAGCCTTTGTTCCTGTGAAGTTCAGAGGAAAACAATGGAAGACAGGAGTCAAGGGCCTCAGGTAGCTGGGATGATGTGAGACATGCACGGGACTTGAGAACAAGTAAAATACGGAAAGTAATGCATTCAATTAAAAGAGTGATAAATATATGGATATTTTTCATTTTATAAATTTCCTGTAATGTCAAAATATTTCTTTGGCAATTTAATAAAATCTGGTAACTCGTGGACATTATACTCTAGCAAGTTTTTTTTTTTTTTTGCTGTGCACTCTAGCTGTCTAAGTTTTTGTAAACAGATGATTTAGTCGAACATCTCCCTTCCTCTCACACATACGTACAATGCTAATAACCTCACCACTGAATTCTCAACAAAGATTCGTACGTTGGCTTTAGTGCGTCATCTCTCTCAGTGTGTTTTTTTAAGGGCTCACAGTAGCATAGGATATTGACCGCTTCTTCTTAGAGAGATATTGACAAGTTCACACTACAAGATGGAGATAAAATGATCTTTTGTTCATTTGATTTAAATGCCATATGTTTCAGAGATAACAAATATTGAGAGGTACTGAACGATTTTTCTTTTTCTCTATTTCTTGGGACTATTTATCAGCGCTTATCTGACATTCTGTTTGGGAGATTGCAATGGCAGAGAAATCACAGGACGCCAGCCCAGGCTGATGAGATCCTGACAACAAATTAGCTGGTCTTCCCATCCCACAACAATAAAAATCGGTTTGTGAATAGGGAAGTTTGTATATAGCTATTCATCTTTCTGCTTTCCTCCGTTCTTCCTAAGAAAAGTTTGGAGAAGTCACCTAAATATTAACCAGGTAAGTTTTAGGTGTTAGGTTACATTTTAAATCTACAACTCAGTGAGTGGTTTATTGTGATAAATCAATTAGAAGAATTTTAAAAATAAGATAATTTCTTATTGCAATGAATTTAAAAAATCAGGTATGGGATAAAGTGAAAAAATTATATTAATTTCTTTTTTATTTGGTGTCAAAAAATAAACTGCTTTATCTGGTTTGGTTTTTGGATTTTCTTTGGAATTAATTTTTGTAGGATACTTGTACATGTTGTATTTACATTCATTTTCTTTTAAGTTTTTATTTATTTAAGTAGTCTCTACACCTGACCTGGGGCTCAAACTCATGACCCTGAGATCAAGAGTCTCATGTTCCTCTGACTGAGCCAGCCAGGTGCCCCTATTTATATTTTCTAAAAAGCCTTGGCCACCATTCATAGATTCACATTCTAACACTGAACAAATTTTAGCATGCAATTCTTGTTACCAGATTATTTTGGGGGTTAAAAGAATCCACTGCTACTGAAAAGGGTATCCCATGCTTATCTCTCTAAGCCAATATTCATCAATCTGTGCCAAATAGCAAAATTTCATCTATTAAATCACCAATAGTAAGAACTTTTATTCCCCAGCAGCAAAATTTATTTATGGATTGGATTGTATCCCTAATAAAAGTTGTTCTAGGGGATATGCAATATAAAATGAAAGGAAATACTACTGATGAGATTTGCAAACAGCATCAAACTCTCATAAAGCATAAAGCACAATCAAACTATGTCATAAAGCATGAAAACAGTGTCATAAAGCATAAACAAACTGTCCTGTACTGATGCTGGGCCAGCTGGATGTCAATGAACTTCTTTTAGAGGGCCTTAATTTTTACATTTCCTGTGACTCAGCCAAGCCTCCCACTCTCTGTGGAAGAGTCATGGATCATTCTGGAGTAGTTTGCAGTATGCACGTCTTATGCTTTGATGACATCAGAAGTAGTTATATTTAGTCACTAAAACGCAAACATATTTCCCATGAAAATAGCCGTGGCACTCCCTTTTACTAAAATAAGATACCATTCTTCACCAAATCATAGCAGCTAACTTCTGAACATTCATTGTGGTCAGGCACTTTTCTGGGCATGTGTCATCCATGCACACGAGTGATCTTCTTCATAAGCCTAATTATTCCTGCCATTTTTCAGATGCGTAAACTGAGGCAAGGAAGGCCGAAGGACTTGCTTCAGCTCCCACAGAGAAGTTGGAATCCTAAACCAAGCCATCTGGCACCAAATGAGCTGCTGTAGTCTCAGTTCCTTTTGGCTTGCTCTTGCCCCAGCCCTCAGCTTCCTTGTCTTCTGTGCTCCAGTCACACTGCATGACTTTGTAGTTCTCCAATACATTCCCAGTCTTTCCATTAAAAAAAATTTTTTTTAAAGATTTTATTTATTTATTTTACAGAGAGAGAGAACAAGAGAGCACAAGTAGTGGGACCGGCAGAAGCAGGCTCCCCACTGAGCAGAGAGCCCAATGCGGGGCTTGATCCCAGGACCCTGGGATCATGACCTGAGCTGAAGGCAGATGCTTAGCCAACTGAGCCACCCAGGCATCCCCAGTCTTTCCATTTTAAGCTAGATCTCCTTCTTATGCACAGCCACTGGCCCTTCGCTTGCTGGACTCTGTGTGGTTTCTCTGGGAGGGGTGTGTGCCTGCTCCCCTTTAAACCAAGGCATTAAGTAGGCCTTTGGAGAAGCTCCATAGCAGACCCGGGAGGTCTTACAGACATTGAGGAAGGAGAGCTATTTCTTGTTACCTTAGTGTTTGCTTAATTTGCAGTGGTGGGTTGAGAAGGATACTAGAAAGAAACATTACAGTAAAGGTAGGTGGGATCTGAGATCTCCTTCAGGGCTGAGCATGAACCCCTTAGTTTTTGGATATTGGAAAGGTACAAGGTACTACAGAAGGAACTACAGTAGGTAGGAGAGCTCTAGAGAAATTTGGGGCAAGGTCTGTTTATTGATGCATAGTATGTTCCTTAAATATTTACATTTTCATTTTCAGCCCTACGAGTGTGTCTTGGTTAGATTCTTACTTGGTAGCACCTTGTGTTAGTGGTCTAAATGGGCTTCTAACCACC
Organism: Ursus maritimus; assembly: GCF_017311325.1. Lineage (NCBI taxonomy): Eukaryota > Metazoa > Chordata > Mammalia > Carnivora > Ursidae > Ursus > Ursus maritimus. The sequence continues at coordinate 49,744,273 of NW_024427107.1, read as the reverse complement.
ACCCCTTTCAAATTCTCTTCTTATTCCTCTTCTCTTTTATCACAACTGAAAAATGATTTTGTTTAGTGACAGTCCATTTATATTCTCCTCTCAAAGAAGTGGAGCAATTCTTCCCTGTCTAGCTTTACTGATCAGAATACATTGAACTCTTTATTTCATCTTGGAGCCAATATTTACAGGAGCCAAGTTCACAATATACTCCAAATTCTGTGTTCCCTGGTCTTATATGTTCATTTCTTTCAGAATTAAAACTTTCTGTATTAGAAATATCCTGCTTTATCCTTCTGTTGGTGAATGGCAAATCCAATGTCACCTGTCAGAGCTGGAAGTTTAAGGACTGAAATGCAGATTTTTAGAGAATGGATAACTCAGGTATATCAGTTCCCCCTTGTGCTCCAGGCCCCCTGCACTTTCACGTACTAAGCAACCTCTCCCCCTTCAGGCACGTGGCTGTTCTTGAATCATCCACATTACTTCCTTTAATAGAGGACTTCAGTGGCATTAAGCTATGTTTTTGTATCTCTGATGTTAAAACAAATAACCAAGCATACAATCCCCATCATCCTCCAGCTCTGAACATCACAGTAAGACATCTCAAAAGAATTGTTGATACACATTGTTTCAATTTCACCTCTCATTCATAATTTATTCCAATCTGTTTCTGTTTGTGCCAGTTCCCCTGTCAATGACCTTCCTCCCTCTATTACTCAACGCTTCATCTTTCAGCTGCATTCAACATGGCTTCTTTTGAAGCCCTCTCTTCTCTGGCTTATAGGGCATTTTCCAGGTTCTGTTCCTACTTCACTGGCTGCTTCTTCTCAGTCTCCCTTGCTGACATTTCTTCTTTCGACCTTAAGGGTTGGTTTGCCTCAAGTAGGTCTCTGTGCTTGTTGTTCTTATTTTCTCTCCCCTAAACTTTCTCCTTGCCTGAATACAAAAGGTACACCAGATAGAACCATTAAAACTGAGGTCTTTGTAAGTGTAAGTGAAAATGAGATGAATATCAGCAATTTGTTGTTTCACCTAATATTTCTAACCTAAACCTCTTCCCTGAGTTCCATATCCACTGTTTACCTGACTTCTCCACTGGATGTTTAATAGGCATCTCAAACATAAAACATGTCTAAAATGGAATTTTTGCATCCATCCATCTTGTACAATTCCAAGTTTTCTCTAGGTCATTAAATGCTACTACTAAAGAGTCATTTTTGACTTATGCATTTTTCTCATCTCCAAGATATAATCCATCACCAAATCCTTTCTCAACTTCCATCAATTTATATGTTGGATTTCTAGGTCCACTCTCAGCTACTCTAGTCCAAGCAATCCTATATCTTAAGTGAGCACTGTAATAATCCCTTGGGGTTTTTTTCTGCTTCTACTCTTGTCCCCCTACTACCCAATCTCTAATAACCAGAGTGATCAATTGAAAGTATGTATCAGACTCTCATATTAAACAATCAAGAAAACAAAAGTAATAGCAACAAAAATACCTCTTCAAAGACTTCCCAATACAGTTAGACTAATCCAAATCCCTACCATGGTTCATACTAGGGGTTAGAGAACTATAGCCTGCAGGCCACATAGAGTCCACTGCCTGTTTTTATAAATGGTTCTACTGAGACACAGTCATGCTCATCAATGACACATTACCTAGAATTACTTTTACACTACAGTGGCAAATGGAGTCACTGCAATAGAAACCATTTAGACTGCAAAACTCTGTTTACTATCTGAGCCTTTACAGAAAATGTTTGCTGATCCTGGTTTATAGGGTCTTGCACTATCTAGTTCCTACCTAGCTCTGAATTGTCTCTGCCTTTAGCTCACTTACAACTCTTCCCCAATAGGGGAAGGCCTTGTTCCTATTACAGGACTAGGGCTAGTGCTTTATGCCATGAGGGATTTCTTTGTATCTCTACAAGGAATGTTACTTCTCTGGATCTTTGATTGCCTGATACTTTCTCAATATCTAGCTCTCACTTCCTAGGACAGGGGTATTCCTTGACATTCTATCTAAAGTTGCCCCCAATTGCTCTCTATCTCCTTGCAAATTTTTTATTTTCTTCATGGCACTTATCACAGTTAGTAATTACCATGGTAATTACTATACTAGCCAAAAGACAGCTAGTATAGTATAATAACATCAGACAAACCAGATTTTATGGCAAGACATATTACTAGATGAACAAGACACTTACTATCCATAGTGAAGATTGTGGATGTATAGATACCAGATGAAATAGGCTTTAAAGCAAGACAGAGTGATAAACAAACTTAGATATTTCATAATAATAAAAGGCTAGGTCAATAAGAAAAAAATTCTTAAATTTACAGGTATCTAATAACATAGCCTCAAAATATATAAAGCAAATACTGATAGTTACACGGAGAAAAAGAAATATTCACAATCACGTAGCTGAAGGTTTTAATACCACTATTTTAGTAGCTCATACAAATATACACAGATAAAATGTCAATAATAGGTCCTATCCACTCCTACTGAATTGTTTACATTTCTTTTTCAGGTCTCTGGTAGCCCACCCAATATATTTCCACAGCACCAAATATCTACAATTTTTAAGGAAACTTTCTATATTCCATCTGTTTATTTAATAGCCTCCCATATTCCCACACAGATTGGAGACAAATATTACTAAGCCTGTGGACAGGTAGATACATTGAGACTCAAAGCTAAATAATTTATAGTACGTCATGCAGAGAGTGATGAGGCCACATGGCTAAAACATTCAAGCCTTGGTCTTTCTGACATGTATTTTTTCCCATAGATTTCACTTCTTCCCCCCATGAATGAGTTAGCAATTTACTGTATCTTTTTCCTATAATTGCTATAAGCCATTTTCTTCCTCATATTTTACTCAGATGGGGATTGGCAGAAGTTAATGACCATTAAAAACTTACAGGATGCTGGGGTGGTCATTCCTCTACCATTTCTGTTTAGTTTGCCAGTCTGGCTCCTGCAGAAATGGACAGATCCTACAGAATGACTGTAGTATAGACTACATCAAGCTCAAACAAGTAGAAACCCTGTGCGCAGCTGCTGTGCTCTATGTAGTATCATTGCTATAGCAGATTTATAAAGCATCATGTTCTCATGGTGTGCAGCCATTGATTTATTGAATGCATTCTTTCCTATTCTGGTCAGATAAGGGGATCAGACATGGTTTGCATTTTATGTGGCTGGCACAAACACATTAATTTATGCTTTTGCCTCAGGGCTATGTTAACTCTCCTGCCCTCTGTCGTAATACAGTCTGAAGAGATTCAGACTGAGTTTCTCAGAACATTACATCGATCCATTATATGACATCATGCTGATTAGACACGATGAACAAGAGGTGGCTAGGATGCTGGAAGTCTTAGTTTTATGCTCTTCTAGTGGCATAAGATAAACTATATGAAGCATAGACTTCTAAAAACTTGTAAATTCTCTGCCCCTTTGAACTGTAAATCTTCTCCCAGCCGCTTGCCTGCCAGCTTTACAATCTAGGAATGTCTTTCTCAAAGACCTGGGAGCCATCCCTTAGAAATGTAACCATGAAGAAAGATAGTTCCCCAATTTCCCAGGCTCTGTGGGAGGGTAGGAGCTTAACTTGGGTAAGCACCAATTAGGACGCACAGATGGTCTAATCACATTGATCAGCATGCCCTCCCCATGACCTCCAGTACTTTCCCTATAGCTCACCCCAGTGTTTAAAAACTCACTTTCAATCTCTCTCTCTTCCCTAATGCAACAGTCATGTTACCCCAGGTTTATTGAGATATAATTGACATATAACATTGTGTAAGTTTAAGATGTCTAATGCAATGATTTGATATATGTGTATATTGTGGCATGATCATCACAATTAATTAGTTAACATCCATCATTTCATAGTTACACATTTTTCTTCTTGTGATGAGAACTTTCCAGATCTACTCTCGGCAACTTTTCAATACACAATCAGCATTGTTCACTTGAACATTGTCTTCCTTGCCTATTTAATTCCATCTAGTATCATCTTTCTTTGACCTAGGATTCATGATGAGAAGAACTGGAGAAGCTGCTTTGGGTGTATTGACAATTTCCGAGCTTCCCTTTCACCCCTGAACCACCTACTTCTTCTGGACCAGGACATGAGAGAAGAACAAACATTTATTTTATTTGAGCAGCTGAATTTGTGTATCTCTTTGTTGGAACAGCTTGGCCTATGTCATAACTAATATAAGATCTATTTGACCAAGTTCCTTTAAAAAGAAGACAGGATCGAGTTTGAAAAAAAAGAAATTTAACTTTGTTTTTTTCCTCTGACAATGCATTACGGCACTGAACTTTGTTAAAAGTCAAAACTTAGGAAAATATAAAAGTACATGTAGCATCCATCACCAAAAAATTGAAATAAATGTGATATTTAAGTCTTGAACCAAAATTGTATTGTTCAGAAACAGGAAAACACAAAGAGATGAGTTTATAACATTTTAAGATTCAATTTGGCCAAGTTCTACAATGATTTATTTATTAGAAAAACCTTGCAGAAAGCCTACCCTGAAGTCCAATTTACTCAATATTTAGATTGCTTAGAAAAAGTAAATATAAAAACATAAATGTAGGAAAGAATACTTCTGTGTTATTACGATCATGTATATTTTGATTTTTTAATGAGCTTTTTGCTATGTCCATATTATAGTTTTTTGGGATAATGCTAATTTTCACCATGTCATTCGCCGATGCTCTTTTTTCTTTCCTTTATTCTCTCCATTTGTAAATGTTCTTTAAATCGATTCAATACAAACTTGTGAATATGCATATTGTGCCTGGAGCTGTTTTAGGTGCCAAAGTGCTAAAGGGATCCTCAATGAGAGATGGACAATGAAGTATGAACAAGTCACAAAAACAAGAGAATATTCATTTGTGATAAATCAGAGGTGGGGGTGGGAGAAGGAAAATGAATACTGCCAAAGAGACTAAGTGGGTGGGGAAGAGAGTGCTAATTTAGCTAAGCTGGCTGGGCATGCCTACCTGTGCAGAGCCAGGAAAGAAGATTCCAGACCCAGGAAAGTGCAATTAATTGCAGGGTTCCCTGGCAAGGAGATAGCTTGACTCCCCAGAAAAGGCAATGGTGACTGAAGGGGAATAAAGACAGCAAGGAAGAGAGTGGGTTGGGATGAGGTAGAACTAGAGAGGCATGATTAGAGGAGGGATTTATGAGACAGCTAAGGAGGTTAAATTCTCTCCTAAACACAAAGTAGAGTTTTAAGGGGAGCAGTAACAGGATTGATTTACATTTGTGGGAAATCGCTCTGGGGGTGCCTAGGTTAGAAGAAAGACTGTTTTACCTTTCATCATTGAAGTCACATGCTGCTGGGGGTGGGGATTCAGGAAAGTAATGACTTCCCTGCTTTGGGAACTTGCAGTGAAATCTCTGGACACCAGGGCTCATTTGCATATTATGGTCTGATTGGTTTGAAAAGTTTTCTCCTTCGCATGCTAGTCAGACTTTCAGCCAGATGGCTTGCAGATGAAACAAGTAGAAAAAAAAAATCTATCCAGCTAGGCACAGGGTTTTTTGTTGTTGTTTTGTTCCCCTGCTTTTTAGTAGGGCTGAAGAGATCACTGGTGAGAATCAGGGGCCATAGGTTAGTTTGGCCTCTGTCCCCCTAGGGAGGAGAGTGGAGAAAGAGAATCTCAGAAGACCTGGGGATTTCTCTGGGGCATCCAAAAAATCAGCAAACACCACAACATACATCTCTTCAGCACTCTACTTTAAGTCTGCATCGTGTTTATATTACTTATGCACTCATCCTCCCCATGTTAGGATTTAAGAAACAAAATTTTGTTCTTTAAACTTCTCAACACTGAGTATCACAGTGAAGTTAAAGGAGCTGGAATTAAATCATTCATGCACTAATTTACATGCAGCAGAAAATCCAAAGTAACTGTTCTAATACTTGGCAAATTATTATTTAAGAGATGAGCATATCTGAATAATTAATATAAATAATTAACATACTTTAAGATTATTCTTGCTGCACTGGCATTATGGGAAAAGGGATTTTAACTATCTGTAAAAAACTATATTGGACAAGCATTCTTGATGATGATTAAAACTCAACAATTTGATTTTTTTTTTGCTTTCTTTTATGAGACGACTAAATGTATTTGAAATACTTCACTAACTAGAAAGTCTGTTTTATGCCATCCAGAAATGAATTTATACTTGCGCAATATGCAAATATTTTCAAGGTATAAAATTTTAACTGCTGTTGAATTCAACCGAAGCACCATGAAAAGTAAAACATAGTTCATAATTCCATATTTCATTTTAACAACCTTGGCTAAACATTTTTTTCAGAATCAAAATCCATTTTAGTGACGATGATCTCACTTCCCTAAGTAATGTCTGCCAGCCTTCATGGAGGCACAACTACCATCCTCAGATTCCAAACAGGACCTGGCTGTGCAGAAAGGCAGGAGGCAGCCCAGCAGCTGCACATTCCTCCTTTATATATTCACTCATCCCTTTGTTTTAATAAATAACCTCCTAAAATACAAATGCCCTCTGGAAAAATGGGATTTAAAACCTGGCAGCATTAGTCTTTCACTTCTTGGCTTTAAAAAAATATTGAACATTACAAAAATATAACGAAGAGAAAGATTTGGATTAACCTGCAATATTTTCAGTGGTAGGAAAGGTTTATTTTTATGGCCCACAAAACTATCTAGGCGTGCTGTATGGGCTGCCTAGACATTAGTGATCCAGTGATAGGTAGGGCAAGAAGGAAGGGTTGGTGAGAGGAGCTCCAGAAATTTGGAAATGGGAGAGAAAGGCATCCATTGTTATCTCTGGGAGGAAATCTTGCTTGGATGTCAGATCATCTTGATTTTTATCCCAGGTTTATAAACGAAACCATCATAACTACTCAGGTAAGAATAGATCCAGAACAGATCCAACCTTTGTTGAAGCCTATACATTTCTGGTGGAAAAAATAGTTAAAATTATGAATACAAATTTAGGCACAGATCCTTAGAAGGGGATTATGTAGTGAGGGACCTTGAAACTTAAACTCTTCATGTAGTGTTAAATTCTGCTCCAGGTAGATGTCAGAATTGCTATTTTCATATGATACAGCTGAGATCCAAAGATAAGAAATGGCTTCCAGCTAGTATATGGTAGAGCTAAGCCTCAAACCTGGTCTCCTGAAGGTGGAATCTCTGCTCCTTCCATCACACAGCAGGAGCTCTCTATGTGACCTCAGACAAGTTACTTCACCTCTTTGGCCCTTTAGTCCCATCTTGAAAAATGAAAGTCAAAACAAAAGGAACGTAAAGGTCTTCCCAATTTCATAAAAACACTGGCCATTTTCGCAAGTTGGAAAACAACAAAATTATCCTTGCTGCTTCTCAGAATCTCACCTCCCGTGGTCCGGCAGAATAGAACACCACTGTGACATCAGCCTCCCGGGGTGGGTTGCTGGTCCTGGCATATATCATAGCTGCAGACGCTCAGACAAGTCACTTCTATTTTCTCCTTTATAAAATAATGATGATAATAATAGTCCCGGCAGCAAAAGTTATAACAATTATTAAGTAACTTCACCCACAGTGCAGTAAGAATTAGCCATTACTTTTTCATCAGTTACCGAATCAAAAACAGCTCCTATCCATATCCCTGAGCCACCTTCTTCCCCCATTGCTTTTCTTTCACCATTTCCAATAAGGAGCCCTTCCCAGAATTCACTTCAGTATCAAGATAGAACCAGGGTATTAGCATATCTGCCCTTTTCATTTCTACTCTGCTGTTTCCCCACATACTAAAGAATTTAGGTGGGACACATTCTCTCAGTATCTAAGGGCCCACCATCATTCAGGGTTTTTTTTTTTTTTTCTTTTCGTTTTGGTTTGGTTTGGGTTGGGTTTTTTTGGCCATCCCTCTTGCTAAAGCAATTACTTTCAGGGGCGCCTCAGTGATACAGTCAGTTGGGCAACCCACTCTTGGTTTCAGGTCAGGCTATTATTCAGGGTCTTGAGATTGAACCCTGTGTCAGGCTCCACATGGAGTCGCTTGGAGTTTCTCTCTCCCTCTGCCTCTGCCCCTTCCCTCCTCTCTCTCTCTCTCTCTCACTCTCTCAAATAAATAAATAAATCTTTTTTAAAAAGGCAATATACTGTCATTTATCTTTTCTTCTAGAAGACCATGTTGTCTTTGGAGATGCTTTCTCTCCTGTCCTCAGGAATTCTGTCTTTTTCTGCTGAGGGAGGGAGCTTTGAGACACCTCTCTGCTTCCCACACATTTCAGCTCTTCTCATTAGCCACAGACCAATTCAGTCACCAATCAACTGGCTTGACTGTGGATATGGTAAGACAAGTATTCACCTCTCAAATCCTTTGTTTTCTCATTCACAAGTTGGGAAAATAATTGTTTCTCAATAACTGGTATGAATTAAATTAACCAAACCATGTAAATGAGTTAGCACACTGTCTAGCACACTGCAAGCCCTCAAGAACTATTGACTCTTATTATTGTCAAAATCATTATTATGTGCAGAAAGTTTGGTAGCACCCAGTTTCCTTCTCCCCTGCAAAACATTTTCCAGAATGGGTCCAGTGAGGCCACAGTTTCACATTCTGGAACTAATGAGCAAAAGGTTAAGTATGTTGGTAAGGTTGTCTCCTGATCAGGGATACTTCTTTTAATGATTGCAAAATCCATTCTTATGCTGATATATAGTAATCCTATTGCATTCTTATGAACCTCTGTTTTTTGTAAGAAAGAAGAAAAATCTTAAGTGATTAAACATTCTTAAGAGACATTTACTTATGCTGTGATTGAGACTGCATTTTACTTCTCTCAAAACAATCTTTCAATAAGTAATTTCAAAAGATATGTTCAAAAAAGGAATGCCATCAGGTAAATGTTGATGCAGATGGGATTTTTTAGAGCTCAAAGTAATTAAGAGTTCTTGGCAAGGAGAAAAAAAAAACTTTGAAGAAATAGAATCCAATTCTTTATCCATGATAATTTAATGTTGTACCTTTAAACTGTCTTATTAGTACTTATTTATGATCTACTCAAATTTAGCATAATGGCATATAACTGAAATCCTTGTATTCTGGGTGCATTCATTTAAAATATTGATTGAGTCAGTGTCCTACTTTACAATGTTCTACTTTAATGCAATAAAGATGAGCTATTATCTAGGTCTTTAAGAATGACACCGAGTTCTGGAATTGCTATTTGGCATGAAAAGATAGCATTACCTAATAATGAAAGTTTGTTGGCTCTGAAAGTCCTCTAGAGGTTCTTACATATTAGTGTTACTGATTAGGTTTCTGATGATTGACTAATGGTGTGAACATGTTTGGTTAAATGCAAACAAGGCCCCTATCAATAAAGAGTAACACTTTGCTTAATGGAAAAATTAGAACTGGTGATTTGTTAATGTAAATCATAACACATAGGGATTCAAAGCATCAAAATCTCAATTATTGTCATTATAAAGCTAAAATCCTTACTGTTTTGTCCCCAAAACTATAAATTCACATTTACAGAAGAATTAATAGAACATCCATACATCCTTTATTGACTTATTCATTAAGAATTAGGAGAATCAATTATACACCAAAACATATACTAGTTGCCGTATATGCAAATGTTAAAAGACCTAGATGTGGCAACTGGAGCCAAAAAACAAACAAAGGAGACAAAACAAAAAATTATGAACTGTGATCTATTTGCAGTTTGAAACTTTAGAACTTTGAAAGAAACAGAGAAAGAGGAGTTAGAAAATAATGGGAGGAGTGGAACTTAGAAAGGATGGCAAAATCTTTGGAGGATAGGACATTTATGTTGAGACTTAAGTAATACTAGGAGAAAGATTGGAAGAAGAATTCTAGCAGTAAAGGCCCCAAAGTGCCCCATTATTTGATAAAGAGGAAGGTCAGAGTGGCCCAAAGCTAGTAAAGGACGAGAAAGATGAATTGAGAGGACTTTGGACAGAACAGAGTCAGGTGAGCAGGACAGTTAGATTTTTAAACAACAGGCAGTGGGGACCCTTAATTTCTGGAAGGGATTCATGTAATATAGCAGTTACACATTGGCTTCTTGCTGCTAGGTAGCAGATACCATTCCTCTTGAATCAGAGCAAATCAGGAGCAATGTAATGGAAGGAAATAAAGGAAAGGGAGTATGGTGGAGAAGAATTATAGAGAAGTGGGGGAGTACTCTGTAAGTATGGGATTTTGAGAAAAGAGGAGAAGCACAGCTTCTAATATTGATTTTTTTTAAGATTGTATTTATTTATATTTGAGAGAGAGTAGGTATGTGCACAGGAGCAGGGGGAGGGGAAGGGGAGAGAGAATCTGAAGCAGATTCCATGCTGAGTGTGGAGCCCAACATGGGGCTTGATCCCACCACCCCGAGATCATGACCTGACCAAAATCAAGAGTCAGACACTTAAATGACGGATTCACCCAGGTGCCCCAATATTGATTTTTAATATGATTATGGTCCTTTCCAGCGATTAGAAGCCTCAGTTTCTAATACAGGAATAATTTGTTCAATAAATGTTATCAATCATTTCGTAAGTGCTGGAATTTTCCAATTTAACAAGATTTAATATAATCAGATTGACAATACAATAATGGAAATCATGAATGAAGGATATAAAAAGTGAAAATCTCTCTGTACAGATAGGCAGTTGCTTCAATTGGAAGACAAAGTCATTCATTTGAAAATATTTTGTATACTGATCATATAAAACTATTAGCAAGGCTCTGTGCACTCTAGAGAATAGAGTTGGATCATATCTGTGTCTTTCCCTCAAAGAGCTCACATCCAATGGAAAGAAGACAATTACAGTAGTCAAACTTGATAGGGTTCTGAAGATCCCTACTACGTGTGTTACATGGGAGTTACAGCTTCATTCATTTATCCCACAATAAGCTCATTGGGTACAAATATGTGCCAACTAGCGCCAACATGTCTGCTCTAGAATAATTCTTTACAGAATTTAAAAAGGAAAATCTATGCTGCATGTCTACTTTGTGCCAGACAACATGCTGATGGGGTTCCTCTTTATTCTCATTTATCACAAGACTATATTGCCCTCCTCCCCCTTTCAGGAGGAAACTAAAGCTCATAAACAAACAAAGGAGTAATTTGTAATTTGTAAAATGTAATTTGCCCGGATTTCACTAGATATTAATCAGCAGAGATGGAATGTGAATAGATCTTTGATTCTAAAGCCAGTTTTCTCCTAACCTTGGCTATTTCTGGATCTGTTCTTGGTAAAGGAAAATACTTTATTTCAGCAAAATGGGACATGTTTTGATGCAAATTTTTAAAACAATAGGTTTAAAGGTAGATTTAGGGGGTGCCTGGGTGGCTCAGATGGTTAAGCATCTGCCTTCTGCTCAAGTCATGATCCTAGGGTTCTGGGATCAAGCCCCGCATCCGGCTCCCTGCTCAGTGGGGAGCCTGCTTCTCCCTCTGCCTCTGCCATTCCCTCTGCTTGTACTCTCTGGCTCTATCTGTCAAATAAATAAATAAAATCTTAAAAAAAATAAATAAAGGTAGATTTAGGTGTACCAAAGTGGAGAGGGATTCAAGATACAGTTAAGTCGAAAAAGAGCACGTCGAAGGTCAGAACTTATACCAGTTTATTAAATGATAAACCCTAAGCCAAACACAATAAACTGTAGGACATATCGGTAAAGGGACTTAAAAGTATATACAAAACTTGGTAACCAAGTTTGTCTCGCAGAAGGCAGTGGGATTAAGACATGAGATGGGAAATTTTTATCCTGCATTCTCTATAGCTTAAATTTTCGACAAGAATCCGTGTGTTACATGTGCCATTGAATAAAACAAATAGACTCACATATAAGTAAACTTGTTTTGTTTTCACAGCCGGGCGATACGTAGAACAGTATGGTTTCATGTTTGTCACAGTTTAGAGAGCATTTCCTTCGTCGTAAGCAGAGGCATACTTTCTTCTAGAGTTCTACTAGATTAACCATCAAATAACAACTGAAGGCAGCAGAGCATTCCAGATCACCGGTGCAGTCTGAGATGGTGCCGTAGACAGACTCAGACTAAAGATTCTCAGTCACGACAGGATCCCCACAGATCAGACCACAGACACCAGCGGGGCACCTAGTCACACAGATCCTGCTAGGAAGGAGCTTAGGATTCCTGCCTTTCCACCTTCTGCTTAAACTGTTAAGAGTCGTAGTAACAACCAAAGTACTCTTATTTCACCCACAAGGTAAGCACGGACTCTTACCTTTTCCAGTGTTTGCTGAGCACTCCTTTTGATTGTTAGTTTTTAGATGTTTTTATACAACCCTTGAGACATCTGGTGTGCGGTCTCCATGGCTACTCTTTCTCAAGAGTTTGGCAATGGTACAACCTGCATGATTCAGGACTTTCAGATTTTCAGGAGAACAATCCATCCTTATGATGAGGCTGTGATTGCCAATGAACTAGGTGTATCATTGGTTTTGTGTCTGATACTTATGTTAATGTCATTTTCAGTCTCGAAGCTTTTTTTTTTTTTTTAAACACTGACCTTTAGATCAGAAAACTCCTACATCACTATAGAAGGCAGATCTCCATGACATGGAAAGAAAAGACATGACCCAGACTCACTCATCGTGTTCAGCTGATACATAAACTAGCACCCCCAGCTCCTGACTTCTACTTTGGTACACTCTCCATCTATATTGTGGTACCCATATGGGGGTCTTTTTGGGTGGTCTCTGCTTATCCTGAGTCATCAATCATCACACCATCATAAAGCCAAAATAGATGCACCCTTACAACTCCCCTTACTATGGACTGAAGGTTTGCATCTCCCCGATGTTTCTATTCGAAGCCCCAATCTCCAGTGTGATGATATTTGGAGGTGGGGATTTGAGAGATAATTAGGTGATGGGGTAGAGCCCACATGATAAGACATAATAGCCTGCTTCCTCTTTCTCTCTGCCTTGTGAGGATACAGCAAAAAGCGTCCATTTGCAAACTAGAACTGCAACATCTAGACAACAACTAGAACAGCACCTTGTTGTTAGACTTCCCAGCCATCAGAATGGTGAGGAATAAATTTCTATTTTTTAAGACAACCACCCAGGGTATCATATTATTTTTAAGATTTTTATTAGAGAGAGAGAGCAGGGGGAGAAGCAGAGGGAGAGGGAGAAGCAGACTCTCTGCTAAGCAGCGAGCCTGACACGTGGCTGGATCCCAGGACCCAGGATCATGACCTGAACCAAAGACAGATGCTTAACCAACTGAGCCTCCCAGGGTCCACCTCCCCACCCGCCGTCTATCATATTTTTGTTATAGAAGCCTGAACTAACACAATCTAGAATAGATTTCTTATTTATGATTAAGGAAACAGTAGAAAACAAATCTCTTAAATACTACACCACAGAAACTGAACTCAATTCCTCATTAGATATTTTTTCTCCAAGAAATTTTCCCCAGTACCAGAATTCTCATTTTTAGTCTCTGGATTTTGCATGGAGATGCCAGATTTCAGACAACATGGGTATGATTGCCTTTAAATTTAAAACATTCTTTGCAAGCCTTGACAAGCTAAAACAGTAAACCAGGAAAAGTTCTGAGTTTTTCTCCTTTCCCTTTCACTGACAATATTCAGAGAATATCTAAGCAATTAAGTTGAAACCATTCAAACCACCTTGAAAAAAGCAAGGTGACTAATAAACCAGCTAGAAATTTAGCCCCTAAAAAACAGCATCATGAGGAAAGTAATTTACAAAACACTCTTAGAATATGCTAATTTCATATATTATACATATATATGTATATACAAGTCCATTATCAAAATATTTGGGAAACTTGCATATTACAGTTCTCACTTTGAAATATATTAACCAAAGCTCCAAAAATGTCAAAGATAATAAATGTATTTAACAAATGTATATAAACTTTAATGTTTAATTCAGGGTGTCCTAGAAAAGATTCATCTTCTTTTAATTCCCATCATTATCTTCTAGAACAAACTTTGGGTCTAAAGGAGAGCAAGTTGAGAATGGTGTCTTACAGCTTTACAGACCACTCTAGCCACAAGACCTAATAAGCGGACTCTGCTTGCTTTGAGAGCCTGTTATTTTGTTTTAAACTAAATGTTTGGATCACAGTCTCCTGTATAGCTGTCCCCCAATCACAGTGTAGTTATTTAATGAATGCTCGCATTCACACACTTTCCCAAACATCCAGAATGACAAGACTCAGCAGCATGGGACATGCTCTGGGTGTCTGGAAACCAGGCTTGATGGAATTGTTTAATCTTGGGAATTTGCACATCTGAACATTAAATGGGTGAGAACAATATGGCTTCCTCCTGGAATCTTCCATGATTCTATGATGCAGTCTTTCCCATGGTCCCAAGGCAAAGATCTGAAATATTTGGTAGTCTCAGAGTTTAGTAAGGGTTTCCCTGAGTTATTGGGGTCTTTGGAGATTACAGCAATAAGAAGATTAAAGGATCTTCAAAGGATAACTGCCAGAGCTACTTCACAAATAGATCCTAAAAAGCACTTGCAATTTCCTGAAGAGATGAAAGGATTGCAAAAGGGAAGGATGTTTCTGGCCAGTTTTCCAGTGAAATACAATGAATGGGAATTTAGTGGCAGATAATACCTCCGCTAAAATAATGGTGGCTGCTTTAAAACTAAATCCTAAAACATCAGTGACTTATGCAAAGTTTTTTTTCTTATTTATGTAACAGTTCATTGCAGCTGTTCCTGGTCAGCAGAAATTTTTTTTAAATCCAGATGGTGATTCAGGAATCAAAGCTTTCCACACCTTATGGTTTCAGGGTCCTTTGCATCTAGCCCCAGAAAAAGAAGGAACACCTCCTACTTAAATGCTCTGTACCAATTACAAGCTTCTTGACCCAACAGTCCACATGGTTCCCCTAGAGGCAAAGAGCTGGAAAATGGAGCTCCAGTCTAAGCTGTATTAGATAATGAAATGAAGATGAGCTCTGATGGTTCCCAGAGCAGACAAAACCACTTAAGCCATGTAAGTAAAATAGGTAAAATTCTGGGTAATTTGGAATTATAGTGGCCACTTTAGGAAACATTTAACTTAGATAAGATAGTCTACCTTAAGGGGCACCCTTGAAAAGTGAGGATCCCAAGTCTCTCAGACAATGGAATGCATTATTTGTTATTCAGATGCTCTCAAAAACTAAGATGACTCCAAAAATAGCTCTGAAAGGATTTCTACAGCATGCAAATAATTAATCTTCAAGTAAAAAAAAAAATGCTGGCGTTCTGAGCAGGTAACCTTGACTGAGTCTGTCTGCCAGAAACAATTTGAATCCAGCTATCTTCCCAAGTTTTACTTTATTGTGCCTGAGGCATGGCTAAATTTTTAAAATGAGAACTTGTAAGACCTCTGTGTCTGTCTATATGTCTATTATGCATAGGTAATATTTTTTTAAAGTTCTATTTCATTGGCTTAAAGGAAAATAATCACGTAAGTATTCCTGAAATATTCAAATACAGAAAAAAAAAAACAAATGATTTTCAAGTTCACAGGATCTGGGATAATTGTCAATAAATAAAAGCTAGTTTAAGTCTGTTGGTTTAATAAAAGCAGGTATCTTCAGAGTTGTCAACATTAAATAGAGTGCAAACATACAACTTTTCTACGTGGGTTTACTAGTCAAATAAGCTCATGCTGTCTCTATGTTACAAAGTGTATCAGAGAAAAATAACTTGAGGTGATGGTTAGATATTTAATGTCTAATCTAAGCATAATTGTTAAAAAGTCAATTACAGAAAGGTAAATGAAAGTTTATACTAACAAACTAATGGATATTCACTGAATATCTAAATCTTTTCTAAGAAGACAATATATTGAGACATTGATTGCTAAATAGAAGTTCAAATTTACTTTTAGCTTCTTAATATTTACATAGAAACAAAAAATATTTCGGTCTCTTCAAATGTCTTTTGCCACATTAAAACGAATTATACTATGAAAAACATGGCTCTAAAATATTATAAATTTTAATTATGTGTACATTTGCTCATCTACAACAGGATGCTAGTATGCGGTAGACAGTTGCTAATATAAACAAATTGTCCATTTTCTAGTTTTCACTGGAAAGTAAGGTTTACAAATACTTAAAATGTATAATCAATACGTAAAAGAGAACTATTAGAAGCAGTCAGAGTGAAGGGAAACAATTTTACATGCAAAATATGGGAAGAAAATAAGATGTATTTCTATACGAAGAGGATTCAAGGAAGAGAAGATACGTTTTTGTTAAGATAAAAGAGACTAAGGTCTAAAATAAAATGCTTATTCTAAAACAAGAAGGAAAAGAATAAGACAAAACCTAAATGGATACAGAAAGTTGCAGGTTTGTGGAAAATAAATTTTATGTTGTGAGTTCAAAGCTGGTTAAATTGAGCAGATTTTGTTAGGGTTTACAAGCTCATTTTAAAACGAGCTGAACAATGTGCAAATGCAAAACCAGAGTTTAATTTTGTTAAAGCCACAGCATTTTGTACATTATTGGTCTACTCACGAAAAGTTTAGAGAAAATTTTTTATTTTTAAGGTAATCTGTCCAGGAAACAAAGATTCTGCATCTTAGAAAATATTTCCTGTGCTCCACAGTGTCTTTCTCAGGTCTGTGATTACTTAGAAAAACAGTCTTTTTAATATTAAATAAGTTCTTACAACTATGTGAAAGGTTTCTGTATTTGCCTAGGAGATCTTTTGATTGTCACTGATTGGATAACTAAGTCTTGTATTACAGTGACTGATGCTTCTGTTTGATCAAATGTCTTCAATCTTTTGACATTTTTGGCAAGCTTCCCCAAATCAAGTTCTGGATGACATCTCCTTGACCTCAAACCAACTAGACCTTTCCAGAGGGGCTCTGGAAAATCTCAAAAGATTTGCTTTCTCTCCTTATAAAAGAGACTGATTCATTTAGGCATAGTGGATACATTGAATTGCATGGGAAACATTGCCAAAAAGTAATGGTTAAGCTTTAGATTATATTTACATGGGTACATATTACTAATATAACTCAGAAATTACATGAAACTACTCAACTTCTGATGTCCTGATGTAATATTATCAGTCATAATTCCAGTTATTATTTTGAAATATTATAGATCACAAAACAACCACATTTATTTGTCAATTGCATCATTGTGTGTGTGTGTGTGTGTGTGTGTGAGAGAGAGAGAGAGAGAGAGAACTCTCATCAGATCTTTAACCAGGGCTATTTTTTAAGTCTTTTCTCACTCATAGACACTTGTTTACTTTCTCTCTTTTTTTTTTCTGTATTTATTTATTTATTTTTTTGGTTTTTTTTAATTATATTATGTTAGTCACCATACAGTACATCCCTAGTTTTCTATGTAAAGTTCCATGATTCAATACTTGTGTGTACAGTGCTTCTCTGAAAGCATTTACAATTAACTACATATAAAAATGCTTCCTCTCCAAAGAGATTCATGGAAAAGATCCTGACACATATTCCAGAATACAGGTTTCTGATAACCTTAAGATCATTACACTGAACTAGGTAAGACTTTCTAAAATTCTAAATGAAACCAATTGATTCTTGAAGATGCAAACCCAAGATGAGGCAAAATGAGAATTATAGGAGACTGAATGAACTGATGAAGAGGATTGTAATATTTATGACTTGATTTAAAACACAGCTGGTTCTTTAATGTTTTCTTTTCCAGATTTAAAGGACCCCATTTCTCCTCTCTCTTAAATTTTCTATAACTTACAGCAATTTGGTAAAATATACTTTTGTAGACAGAAGTTGAAGCATTTATCTTTTTCTCCTTCCAGAATTCAGGGATTCTTAATATTCTTATTTTTCATGACAATATATGTACTTCCCTTAGTTCAATAAGAATCTGCTCTCTTTGTGTAACAGGACACAGTTAAACAAGTTGATTAGTTTGGCTTTTTAGCCTAGAGAGACTTTTAAGATCTAATCAGACATTCCTTATTACCCAACAATTTTAAAGTACTAAGGTTGACTTTATAGAGCCAATAAAATTGCTTAGATAGGACCAAAGCTTTGACTGAAATGCCATACTTGAGAATTTGCATAGAATTACTATTCTTCTTTCATTTGTGTAAATAATCAAGCCAAGCTTAATAAGACTAGACTTATTTCTACAAATGTGTTTCACTGTAAGTATCTTTGATAAGAATGGGAGGACTATTAAAAAAAATGTGTTTCAATAGAAAAATGTAGTATACCTATTATCAGATTCTAGTCCTATTAATGGTGTTTGAGATTTTGTTACCTACTTATAAACTTCAGAGAAACTACCATAACATATCATATATGGACAACCTTCGTGTCTGTTGCTGTATGGGCCACTCAAAAGAGTTCACCAGAATACTGAATTTAGCATCAAAGACAGCCACCTGCAAACCAGGAAAATCTGTCAGACTGAAACTGCCATCCTTTTCCTACCATGTGAAGATGCTTCCAACTCAGATCTAGAAATTTTTTCTCAACTGATGCTCTCCAAGCTCAGAAACTGAGCTTAATATTTGTTTGAAATTTAACCTTTGTTAACCTTTTGACCTTTGTTTAAAATTAACTTTTGTTTTTCTTTTGTTTCCACAGAAATGCCCGTCATTAAATTACCTGGTTGCTCACATCATTTGGAGGCCTCATTCAGGGAGAAGCTCACCTGCGACACCACTTCCTAAAATAAAACATCCTCGTGTGTATCTTGTCCTAAGTAATCATGAGGCTAGGTGATTACTAATACATGGTGGTGTACCTGTGCAAGTAATTCAGGAAAAAGTGGAAACCCAATTACACATTATCAAAAAAAAAAAACAAAAACCTGTAGATTGACTTAGAAAGGTAAAACCTGAATCTTATTATAACCCATTTGATTTAATTAATTGGTTAAGTCTTGACTCCTGGGAAATTTTTCAGTTCTTGGCAGTTCTTATAGTGATCATACTAACATCCCCAGTTCATTATATCCTCTGAGTGTTGGACATGCCTTTCAGCAAACACTGACACATCAAATGATATCCATCAGGATTGGACAAGTGCCAAAACTCAATGATCTGACCTCTTAGGTCTATGAGGACCATGCAGCTGTTGGGAACGCTGACTACATGACACTCCATCCTGACTCAACTAGTTCAAACAGCAAACATGGGATTCCTCAGCTTGGCTACATCAACAGTGGTACTTTGAGAGGAATGCTGTATGAGCTAGTCACATTCTCAGCTTGTTGAGAAAAGGACCAAAAGTTGGGGGGGGGGGGTTGTTAAAATTAAATGCAAAATGGAGACAAGGCTTGAGAATTCCCTGAGCAAGCATAAAACACTTAAGCCATGTAGGCAAAACTAAATCAATTTTATTTCACAAATATGCACAAAAGTTATTTCTTGTAAATGCCTCTGACAATCATAAAAAAAAAAAAACTTAAGTCATCTTCCATTAAATGGTACGAGATAATCACTTTTAACCAATCCCCTGCTTTGTGGAAACCCCCATTGTAAATGTAAACAGCTTCTTCATTTTTGCTTTACCAACCACCCTGTGGCATCAAGCCCCTGAGCTTCAGATCAGTGTTGAATTTGAAAGCGCCCAGTTAGAGAACTGTTCTTATATTCACGATAGACTCTTACCAAACTATCTACTAACTTGGTGGTTTTAATTTTGCTATTTCTGGATTTTTGACAGCAGTAATTTCCAGCAAAATCTCTGCACTACGGAATGGGAGTTCCTAGTTATTTTTTTTTTCATGAATAATAATCATAGTATGTATTAGTTTCCTATTATTTTAACAAATAACCAGAAATTTGGTGGCTTAAAATGATGCGAGTTTATTATCTTACAATTCTGGAAGCCAAAAGTGTGAAATGAGTCTCACTAGATGAAAACCAAGATATTGGTAGGCCTGCATTTCTCTTTGGTGACTCTAGGAAAGCACCCATTTTCTTTCCTTTTCCAGCATCTAGAGGTTGACGGCATCTCTCGGTTTGAGGCTCTTTCCCATCTTTAAAGCCAGCAATACCAGGTCAAGACCTCCCCCGTACCACCATCTCTCTGCTTTTCTCTTTTTCTACCTCCCTCTTCCTCTTATAAGGATGCTTGTGATTACATTGTCCCACGTGGATAATCCAAAATAATCTCTTCCATCTGAAGGTCAGCTGATTAACCACCTCCATTCCATCTGCAGCCGTAATTCCCCTCTGCCTTAGAACCTGTCTATTCACAGGTTCTTATGATTAGGACATGGCCATTTTTAGGGCATTATTCTCCCTACCATGTAGTATCAAAAAGATTAGTCACAATGACATTTATTGAGTACCTTCTGTATACAAGAATCACGATACAGAATAATTCATTTAATACTTACAATAGCCCAATCAGACATTGTTAGCAACTATTTTACAAATGAGAAAATTGAGGGAGAGATACTCAGCAACCTTGTGTTTCAAGTTACAGAGCCAGGGTGCCTGGGTGGCTCAGCTGGTGGAGTGTCCAACTTTTGATTTCGACTCAGGTCATGATCTCAGGGTCCTGGTATTGGGCCCCACATAGGGCTCTATGCTCAGTGGGGAGTCTGCTTAAGGATACTCTCTCCCTCTCCCTCTGCTCCTCCTCTCTCTCTCTCTCTCTCAAATAAATAAATATTTTTATAAATAAAGTCACAGAGCCAATGAAAGGGAAAAAATAGGATTCAAATCCAGTTCTGTTTGACTCTAGAGCTTCCATGTTATCTCAGAATGTCCACCTCTTTCCCATCATATCTTCCATTACCTATTTTTCTGCAGATGTCATGGCCTCTTTTTGACAAGTGAAGCCACATAATTCTCTTCTTTTAAAATACTTTTACATTTTTAAATGGTTGGAAAAAATCAAAAGAAGAGTTATATTTTGCCTAAAGTAGAAATTATAGGGAATACAAATCCCAGTGTTCATAGTAATGTTTTATTAAATACAAGCATGCTTGTTTGTTTGCTTATTATCTACAGCTGCCTATGTATGGCCTCTCCCTTTTCCCTCTAGTCTCAGAGAAAAGCATTCCATGGCCTCAGTCTTCTGCTCTCAGTCTTCTCAAATTCCCCTAGAAGAGCCTTGGAATAGACAGACCAATATTACTACATAGAATAGAGCATAGACCTCTGCAAATCTCAGGCTCCAGAGTCCAGAAAAGCACCTGACCAGGGCTGGAGAGGGCCAGATGGCCCTGCCTTTGCTTTCTTAGAGGTACTGAGAATTGGAGAGAGAATTTAGAGCTGGAAGAAACCTTAAACATGATCAAATTCATCCTTCTATTTTACAGCTAATAAAAATGAGGACCAAAGGCTACGCACAGCTGGGCTTGGGTGGTGCATGGTTATTTATAGCGAAGATCTAACTGCTGACCTAGAGTCCAGGTAGTGTGACTCCCAGCTTAGGCTCTTTCTTCCACACCCACTAAACAAATTTGGTCCACCATCTGTTTTTTGTTTTTACAACCTGTGAGCTAAGAATTGCTTTTATCCACCCTCACCATCTGTGGCATAGCCTGGCCAGGCTGCACTGGGCTAAGAATGTGGGATTGTTGTGGGAGAGACATTCCACTCACACACCTTGGCCTGTGTATACTCAAGGCAAGTAAAAAAAAATGTTTTTAATGGAAATCATATTGAATACCATCCTTGTAACCTTTCTCTGGTGAATGAAGAATGATCCAGTCTTTATCCTCAGAGAGAACTGTCTATTCCAGCCAACGACGGTGTGAAGGATCTTTTATTTATAATCCCTTTAATTTTCACAACAAACTTGAGAAATATAATACTCATTTTACAGATGAAGCAATTGAGACAGAGAATTTAAACCATTTGCTATAGATCCAAACCCAGGGGTTGGTATCTAGCTTTTTTTTTTTTCCCGGAAAAGGTCATGGTCTTATATCTAATACTCCCATATCAACTATCCTCTGAACTCCGGAATAAGAAACAGTGAACAAACACTTTCTAATTATGGTTTCCATTGTTTCCACCTGTGGCTCTAAAAGAATGTTTAAATAAATAGGCCCTCTCTTGCACGAGTATCTTTTAAAACCAAGTAAGGCATACTGGATTGCAGTGTGAAACAATACGAAAGCAAGATAACATTCTGCTTTTTCTTCCATTAACATGGGAAGGGGTGAAATCTTCACCTCTCTCCCTGATAGCTGAAGTGAAAGAGGACCCTTCAGAACTGCAAATTAAATCGGAAGTATTTTGCCAATTGACTCCCAATCGATTATTCCAAGTGTTTGTGATGCAGAGAATGTGATTTCTCCCAGGGACTCTGAAGAGTGGTGCTTAATTATTCATCATGAAATTGAATTTCAGGGCTTGTAATCATGTAACTGTTCAAAATGGAATTTGTCACTGAAACACGTTGAGAGGAAATAGAGGATTATTTAACATCTACTCCTCTCACTTCGAGATCAGTTTAAAATTGGATGTGTTTTGTGATTTCACGATGGCAGTCACATAAGGGCCATGTAAGCGAAACTCCTACATGTTTTCTGCTAATTTGATTGATTTAGGTCATTTTGTATCACGAATTGGAAAGAGTAGTACAGATTAGGGGATATAGATTCAAGCTTTTTCTTTCCTCCCAAAGGTTCAACTCCACAGAAACACAATTAACTTACTCTGAGCCATTCCTTGAGATGCTGAGAAAAATATTAGCTGACAAACGAAGTCTAAGGTAATAGGTGGGGAAAGACAATAACTATATTAAATGGAAGAATGAAGTGGTTCCAATTAGTTTAAATCTTAGTTAAACAGAGTTAAACAGAGGCAATAGAAGCATCAAAAAAGATGCTTTTGAATTTGACACTATCAAAGATCCCTGTAAGATTACTTTGCTTTTTAAGATTTATTTATTTTAGAGAGAGAGCAAGAGAGAGCAGAGGGAGGGGCAGAGGGAGAGGGAGAGAGAATCTCCAGCAAACTCCTCACTGAACCCAAGGCAGGGTACAGACTGCGAAGTCCCACACCTGGTGTGGAGCCCCATGCAGGGCTGGATCCCACCACCCTGAGATCATGACCTGAGCAGAAATCAAGTCAGTCACTTAAGTGACTGAGCCACCCAGGCCCCTGAAAGATTTCTTTCCTCAGAAAACTCTAGTCTTGGGTATGGATATAACCAGACGTAGGGTGGGGCCTCCTACATCTGTGTCTCACAATAACCTGCCTGGACTTAAATGACCAAACGGCAGAAGACCATACATATTATGAATGAAAAAGAAGTTTAGTGAAGCTGAACTAGAGGCATTTTTTATTTAATCACTAGTGAAACAAAACACTGGGATCTCTAAGAGCAATAAAATAAATACTATTTTAAAAAACTGACAGTTGGCTAATGATCAAAGTAGAAGTTAAAAATATCTAACCTGGGTCATATGGTTCTTCATTATCTGAGGTGATATGGTTCAACAAACAACATAGTTTAATAAAACAAGAGCAAAAAACCCCCATTTTGTACCAGATATTCTGTTTTCCACATAGCCTTAAAACTGACCTTAAAGAACAAATCAACTCACAGCTGAGTTTAAATCAGATGCACAAATTTTTACATGGTCAGTGAGGCCCCCCATGCCCCAGAATCCTGAGAACTTCTCCATCTTTGTCTCATGCTACTCTGCTCTCACTTTGCTGGCTGCTCTTTTATGCTCCAAAACTATCATTTTTTTCTTCTGCCCCCAATTTTAAGCCTTTTCTTATATAATTCCCAGAACCGGACAAGTCCCACACCTTCTCTTCATATGGCTGGCTCCTCTCTTCTGGGTCCCAGAGTAAAAGTCACCTCTAGCAAGTTCATTCCAGATAGCTCATCTGAATTGTACTCTTTCCTGTCTCCAACCACTTTTCTCCATCATCACAGCTTGTTCATGTCAGTTATAATATTCTATTAATAGTGATTATACTTGTTAATAACACTTATAACAATTTATAAATTACATGTGCATGTGTCTGATAAGTAGTATACTATCTTTTATCTCAATTAGGTTGTAAGTTTCATAAATGTTTTTGGCACTGAATTTTATCTATCAATGTCTACCCAGTATCTGATAAACAAGTGTGTGAAGATTTAAGAAATGAATAAGTTCAGATACCTCTTCCTATCTCCAAGCCACCTCCTTCAGACACAATTATGGGTAACTGGCTAAATTCATGCCTTTAGAAAGAGTTCTAAATCTAGTAATCATATTCTGGAACATATATTGAAAGGTAGAATAATTAGGTGATTTCTCCAAAATCCCAGCTCATAGATGCTCCACTTTATTCTAGCGGTTGAGTGAGATAATACAAATCTAAGATACAATCTTTATCAACAAAAATCTTATAATTTTATTGGAGCAACACCTATACATGTATAGGTTAGATAATCAGTTAACTACTCAAGATCATGAAATCAACTGGTGGAATAGTGAGAAAACTGAAAGTGATGGTCAAAGGATTTAAAAGAATTGAGACAGATAGGGTATTCATTTGGTTAAGCATAAGAGGAGAGGAGGAGAGGCCCAAAAAGAATTATTTTAGATAGGGAAAGGACAATATTCATGTAGCAAAAAAGAGCACAAAGAACCTAGCTTAGAGATGATCTGCTGGGAGATCGTTTGAGTAGGTTGGGTAGATAGGTAGTCTAATGCAGGGATAGTCATGCCAGACTGAGTTGTGTCAATGTGAGTTCTTGGTCAATAAGTTGTCTTTGCAGATACAAGAAAGAAAAATGATTTGATAAAATTGGAGTTTTAGAAAAATCATCTAGCAGGACATATTGGAGGACAAAATGTGACCTGTAGCAAGACAAATAATGAAGTAAATGAAGCAATATATAAAAGATGGCGATAAAGATGAAGGAAAAGGAACCAAAAATATATTGAAGGTTATTAGTAATTCCTCTTGCCTGAGAGAAAGGACATTTTGTCACACTGATATAAGTGACTGAGAAATTTTTTTAAGGCACTTACAAATTGAAGTTGTAATTTTTGTTAACCATGAAAACACACTTAGGTAATAAGAAACAACTTTAGAGAAAAGTTTATTCAATTTGAATTGTCAAACAGTATATTGAGTTAACTTTAGACAGGCATTCGTCATGCATTCACTCACTACTAAGGGTTTTATCAGGTGGAATGAACATGTCGTCAATTGACATTGAAAATAAAATAAATGAACAAGGATTTGAATTAAAATTTCCTTGACCCAGAATGCTATAGCTTTATTTTATAGAATGGGCTGAAACATTTTTGGCCTGTGTATAATAGAAGCTTTCTTAGCTTGACATTATTCTCAGATGTCATCTCATACCTCTTTAATTTATACCAAGTTTTTAAAGTCTTTGAGAAGTTATGCACATAGGTCTTTTTAATGGAGACAAGCTACGAGGGAACACAGTGCTCTCTTGAAAAATTAGAGCAGGACTCTTTGAACCTTTTTTTGCCCTTCATATTGCCTGGCTTTATAAATTTTGACTCTATTTCAATCTTTTAGTATGTAGAAGAGACTTGCATAAATAATCTTCAAGAGAAATTGCTCTTGGGTCTTAGAAAAAAGTCTGCTGCATCATCTCAAAGCATCATAAAAAATCACAGAAAAAAAGCTCACAAAGTAATATTCACTCTGTTCAGCACAATCTCTCTTATTATCCATGCATTATAGACATTTAGAGGTCTGTTTTTCACAATAGATCACAATATCTATAAAGCATATTGGTGTACTCCTTTCAAAAATAATATACTACTATTTTTTCAATAAAATGTATTGGCATTTCCCCTATTTATAAAGGCAATTCCAGTCCTCTGCAACACATCTGAAAAATGCAGAAAATATACATAAAGAAGAAAATGATTTATGTTATTACATAACTTAATCACTTGATCTCTATATAAATTAGAATCACACTACACTTTCTACTGTATAGCTTGATTTTTCCACTTGATAATATATAATAAGAATTTGCCATGCTTTTAAACATACTTCTCAAACATTTTTAATGGCTGCTTACTGCATCTTGCATAGTTGAACCATACTTTAATTTACTAATCATCTATCAATAGACAGAAGCTTTGTGACATTTCTTAATCATAAAAGATATTATGATATCTTGTTAATGTATCTCAGTTAATATCCTTGTGCAAAAGATATGTATTTTTCTTTCATTAAAGTGAATTTATAGGATTGGAATTACCAAGACAAAAGGTATTTCTATTTTATCAAAATATATATATATATGTATATATATATATTCACACAAAGTGTATTTTACCAAGTTGTCTTTCTAATATCCATAAAACCATAACTTCATCCCAGGCTAACTTATCTATATAGTCACTCATTTGTGACTGTGTTGCATGGCACTGGATTTTTCATTGGCTTTGTAATTTTGTCCTTTGAGCTGGTCTTCAGTGAAAATTCTGTTGGAGCCATGCATATACTCTGCAGTATGAAAGCATTCTGCAGCTCAGTTTTCTGCTTGTCTCTAGTGGGGAGAGACAATGGGATCATGAACAATATGGTATTAAAGATGCAGAAAGGGGCTAGATTATCCAGGAACCATGGGTCATATTGGGCAGGCACTGCAGAATTTAAAGTATGTGTAATACGTGTATACTTATTAAAGATCCCGTTTGTGTAGATGTGAGGAATTGCGTAACTATGTTATTGACTGGTATGCACCAATCAGTTTGCAACAGTGCAACCATACTGATTTTAAAAAGCTTATATATTTTCATTCTTATTAGAAGTAGTTGTCACATCATGCCCAAGTGCCTTGCTGCCATTTGGGCAGTCCTGACCCTGTGCCAGAATCAGACAACCAAAGGATTAGTACCTGGTGCAGCAGTGGGCCTCCAGAATGCTATCCCAGCACTATTCCCCAGCATCTGCTCTTTTTTGTTGACCCCTGTCCAGTTGAGACTGTATATATGTATTTAATATAACTCCTGTTGGGGAATAATTATTAAGTACATTTTATAGTAGTTTAGGAAACAAATAATAGTAACTTGTCCCACTTTGGCTAGCATACAGGAAATAGAAGTAAAGAGAAATAAAGTTGAGTGATTTAGGAACTAAAATCAATGGGACACACTAGATAAGGAAGTTTGGGGGGGAATACTTTGAAATGGCTGCCACAGAAAGCTTCTTTCAGTTGTTGACATTTAAGCAGAGCTCTGAATGAGGAAAGAGCATGAGGAAGAATATTTTGGGCAAAGGCAGAACAGTAATAAAGGCTCTGAGGCAGTTTGGCATGTTTGCAGACATCAAAGGAGAACAAGGTCAATGCATTCCAGAAAGTGGAATGTCTAAGGGAGGCGAGTGCAAGAAGAAAAGATTTAGCAAAGTAGAAGATAGGTACAGGTCCATAATGGCAAGAACAATTTTCCTTCTGTAGGGAGGGGAGACACCTCTAGAAAGCAGACAGATTGGTCCAGGTGCAATAGGTCAGTGGGTTTGTTATCAGATATTGAAAGCAGCCCAATAGCTCCTCCATTTTGCCGTGAAGTAGGAAGCAAGGTAATCTGCCCAGACCAAAAGACGTCAATATTTGCAAAAAAAGTGAAGGTCCAAGTTGCCATTTCAGAGAGCAGGCAAACATATTGATCAGGAAGATACAACAGCATGTGTCATCTTTAAATGAGCCAAAGATTCTCCACGTAATTTCTTAGGTCCAAGGACATGGATGTTCCCCACGACGAGGAAAATAATTCCTAAGGAAAGTAGCTGCTTTAAAACATAATCAAATAAATTCTGAAACGATGGCTTTTGCTCTCCACATTGTGACACTTCCTAAGTAAAACGTTTGAACCTTGTTATTGCATATTTACATGTCTTCCACCTGCAAATTTTAAAATATGAAATTCACCTCAGTACAGCGCCTCCTTAATGATTTAATTTCATACATTTCATCCGACCTGTTTTCAGCAAAAATAATTGAAGCCAAATGCACTCTTCTTTGTCATAGTCCCACATGTGCTGCTCCGTAATTAAGCATAATTAAAATCAGCCTCTTCTGTCTTATTTTATATTCCCATCCCATATGCTATGTTTCTTGCTCCTATTAAAAATATGTAATTTTAATAAAAATCAACTTTTGCTCCTTTCTTATATTGCTATGATTTTATAGCTTTTAAATCCATGATTACTAGGTTCAGGGGCTGGTGGTTATTAAGTTCTCCATATTTTCTCATAGTACAGCTTAAGGTAAGATAAAGGAAATTACAATTCTAAGCTTGTCTGGCCTTGAGTAAGAAGGCCCATAGTAATATTGGTGGTACCTGTGCTGGAATTAGTCTGGATTTAAGTAAACAATTGGTCCACGAATTCAGAACGAGAAAGATGAATTCGTGTCAGGTGTGTCTCTGGAATGCCTGACATTGCTTATGCATTCAGAGGCTCAATCCAGTCTATGAGAGTCTTCTAAATGAGCCCCAAACTCAGCTAGCCTCTAAGAAAGTGGGGAACATCCAAGCAAGTAACTGTCATTTATATTTTGTTTTTTCATGATGTTCATTGACTCTGCATGTTAGTGGGAATTAAAGTAACTAGAATGTCTCAGGCTTTGAATTGCACAGAATGGGTTACTGGGATGCCCCGGTGCTGACCGCCTTTTACCTTGGTGTAATCTAGCTCCAGCTGGGGCAGCTGAGATTTCTGGGCTGGTTGCTTCTGCTACACTGAGCCTTCTCTATTTACTCCCAGTGAGCCATACAAATTTCACAATTTTCTATATACACCACAAAATCAGAAGGATAGGAAGCACTGGTTTAAATTACTATGTAGTAATGAGGAGAAATGCTAGTGATAGCTAGACATGCTATAAGATAACTTATTTAAAATAACTTATTTATATCAGTGGTTCTTTAACTTTGCTTTGTATTGGATTCAGCTGGGGAGTTTTAAAAGTCTTGATGCCCAGGGGCACCGGGCTGGCTCAGTTGGTAGAGCATCCAACTCTTGATCTCAGGGTCATGAGTTCAAGCCCCTCGTTGGGTGTGGAGGCTACTTAGTTAAAAAAAAAAAAATCTTGAGGCTCAGACTACATCCTAAGCTATAGCAGAATTTCTGAGTGGAAGCTAATTGAGACTTAGTGGTTTACATGATTACTAATAATAGGGGACAAATATGAATCAGTCCAACTGTTCTTTTATTACAATTTATATAATGTGTAGCTAAATGTGCAAATTATGTGTATCTACATGATTCAATTTTTATGGATTAACATATTTTTCACTTAAATTCACAAAACAGGGACAAAAATAGCTCTGACTTAGCTGCCAAAGTTATACGCAATCCACCTAAGTGGTAGGTACAAAAGCCTTATGTGATAGCTTTAGTTTTACAAACTCTTGTTTCTGGCATGTGGCAATTGAGCAAAATGTAAAATTATCATTTTTTTGTTAATTAGTTATTTTATTTCTATGGTTTATGAATCTTGCTGTTAATCAGGAAGGAAAAAGGCGGCATTGGTTTGGATGAAGGGAATCATGTGAGCTTGTACTGTAAGCTCTTTTGTGTTTTGCTTTGGGAGACTATATATGGCAAAGAACCTGGTGATGAGAGATTTGATTAAAATAATTGATATTTTTTCCTGAGGCTGTGAACAGGACACATGGTAAAAACACAAACAAAAAACAAACAACTGAGAAATTAATCATCTGCAAAGACTGAATTGTGGAAAACAAACTGGAAAAACTGAACCCTGAAACTCTGAGTTTTCTTTACTAGAAACTCTTGGCTGAGATAATATACTCTTTTCCCTAACAGGGTGTATCTCTTACCTAGTATAGTCACACTGAAGAATCTGAGACTGTTATTTCAGTCAGAGAAGATATTTTGTCGTAAACCAACTAGAACCAAACCAGAACTGTTCTACCAATTGGTTTTAGTGAGTACATAAACCTACCGAATTTATTTATACAATGGAATTTCATGTTAACTTCCCCAGTGGCTTTGTTTGGGTATGATTGTTGATTGTTTTCCATTAGTTTCTCATAGAACAAGCTGACACAAAGGTATTGGGTGCCATGTTTTAATGGTCCAAAAGTTATCATACTGTTTTACTAGACTCCAGTTTACTATTTAAATTTAAGTCCTCAAGGGCTGAATGTGTCTACATCTGTCTTTTATCTCACTTCCAAGTTTAATATTTTAAAATAATGTAATAAACATATTGCACTATCAGGAAACCAAATAAAAATAATAAATGCTGGCACTGGTCCTTTCTTTGACTTCATTCTGGTAAAGAAATGCTGAGGGTCAGTGAATGTTCATTCTGATAGGACAGTGATTAGCAAGTTCCCAGAACCTCCTTTTGTGGCTTTCTTCAAAAGGAAGATACATATGCAGATGTGACATACTAAGAAAAGGAAGAAAAATATCCATGAGCCCACTAAAGACAAGCAATAAGGGTGTTCGAGACGGGAAGATGAAAACCCAAAAACATGGGCGATGAATCTCCAGGCCATCCATTTCCGTTCTTTTGACTTGCTGTTTTTAATCCTTTTTGTTGGTTACAGCTGTATTCTTTCCACGGATGAGCAATGGCATAGTGTTGTTAATTTTAATTTAACCTGTGAATCATGGTGATTAAGAGATCTATGATTCGACAGGCTAATTAAGTGTCTTTTGTATGAGTTCTAGGAGTGGGGAAAAGCCTTGGGTGTCTACCCATGAGCCATGTTTTGTGAGCCCTTGACCTCATCCAACAATGAGGACATTTCACTGGGTTTTACCTTTGAGGATCAATTTTACACCATGTCTCAGTCCATGTAAGGCTTTTCGGAAACATCAATGGAATCAGAGAAAAATAGCTTATTGCACTGCCTTCTTATTCTTTTTGAGGGAAAGAGGCTCTGTGCACAATGAATAAGAGTGCCTGCAATACACATGCCCAGGCTCATTTATTTAAATAGTTATCATTCATCATGTCTGAGACCCTAAAGGCCAGAGAGCATTACTGCCAGTGTCTCACGCTCCTAGTGAGTTTTTCCAAATGTTTAGAAGACTAGTCACAATGAAACCTAATGCAAGAGTAGGAAATATTTTTTTTAAGATTTTATTTTTATGTAATCTCTACATCCAACATGGGTCTTGAACTCATAACCCTGAGATCAAGCATTGCACACTCCACCGACAGAGCAGCCAGCCAGCTGCCCCTGTGAGCTTGCTTTATTTATTTATTTATTTTTTATTTTTTTTAATGATTTTTTATTATATTATGTTAGTCACCATACAGTACATCCCCGGTTTCTGATGTAAGGCTCGATGATTCATTAGTTGTGTATAACACCCAGTGCACCATGCAATACGTGCCCTCCTTACTACCCATCACCAGTCTATCCCATTCCCCCACCCCCCTCCCCTCTGAGGTCCTCAGTTTGTTTCTCATAGTCCATAGTC
>NW_024427107.1:49576283-49712812 GCF_017311325.1 Ursus maritimus | reverse complement strand
CTAGTATAGTCACACTGAAGAATCTGAGACTGTTATTTCAGTCAGAGAAGATATTTTGTCGTAAACCAACTAGAACCAAACCAGAACTGTTCTACCAATTGGTTTTAGTGAGTACATAAACCTACCGAATTTATTTATACAATGGAATTTCATGTTAACTTCCCCAGTGGCTTTGTTTGGGTATGATTGTTGATTGTTTTCCATTAGTTTCTCATAGAACAAGCTGACACAAAGGTATTGGGTGCCATGTTTTAATGGTCCAAAAGTTATCATACTGTTTTACTAGACTCCAGTTTACTATTTAAATTTAAGTCCTCAAGGGCTGAATGTGTCTACATCTGTCTTTTATCTCACTTCCAAGTTTAATATTTTAAAATAATGTAATAAACATATTGCACTATCAGGAAACCAAATAAAAATAATAAATGCTGGCACTGGTCCTTTCTTTGACTTCATTCTGGTAAAGAAATGCTGAGGGTCAGTGAATGTTCATTCTGATAGGACAGTGATTAGCAAGTTCCCAGAACCTCCTTTTGTGGCTTTCTTCAAAAGGAAGATACATATGCAGATGTGACATACTAAGAAAAGGAAGAAAAATATCCATGAGCCCACTAAAGACAAGCAATAAGGGTGTTCGAGACGGGAAGATGAAAACCCAAAAACATGGGCGATGAATCTCCAGGCCATCCATTTCCGTTCTTTTGACTTGCTGTTTTTAATCCTTTTTGTTGGTTACAGCTGTATTCTTTCCACGGATGAGCAATGGCATAGTGTTGTTAATTTTAATTTAACCTGTGAATCATGGTGATTAAGAGATCTATGATTCGACAGGCTAATTAAGTGTCTTTTGTATGAGTTCTAGGAGTGGGGAAAAGCCTTGGGTGTCTACCCATGAGCCATGTTTTGTGAGCCCTTGACCTCATCCAACAATGAGGACATTTCACTGGGTTTTACCTTTGAGGATCAATTTTACACCATGTCTCAGTCCATGTAAGGCTTTTCGGAAACATCAATGGAATCAGAGAAAAATAGCTTATTGCACTGCCTTCTTATTCTTTTTGAGGGAAAGAGGCTCTGTGCACAATGAATAAGAGTGCCTGCAATACACATGCCCAGGCTCATTTATTTAAATAGTTATCATTCATCATGTCTGAGACCCTAAAGGCCAGAGAGCATTACTGCCAGTGTCTCACGCTCCTAGTGAGTTTTTCCAAATGTTTAGAAGACTAGTCACAATGAAACCTAATGCAAGAGTAGGAAATATTTTTTTTAAGATTTTATTTTTATGTAATCTCTACATCCAACATGGGTCTTGAACTCATAACCCTGAGATCAAGCATTGCACACTCCACCGACAGAGCAGCCAGCCAGCTGCCCCTGTGAGCTTGCTTTATTTATTTATTTATTTTTTATTTTTTTTAATGATGATACTCTATATGGAAAACCCAAAAGAAGCCACTCCCAAACTATTAGAAGTTATAGAGCAATTCAGTAACGTGGCAGGATACAAAATAAATGCTCAGAAATCAGTTGCATTTCTATACACGAATAACGAGACCGAAGAAAGAGAAATTAGGGAATCCATCCCATTTACAATAGCACCAAAAACCATACGTTACCTTGGAATTAACTTAACCAGAGACGTAAAGGACCTATATTCTAGAAACTATAAATCACTCTTGAAAGACATTGAGGAAGACATAAAAAGATGGAAAGATATTCCATGCTCATGAATCGGAAGAATTAACATAGTTAAAATGTCCATGCTACCCAGAGCAATCTACACTTTCAATGCTATCCCGATCAAAATACCAAGGACATTTTTCAAAGAACTGGAACAAACAGTCCTTAAATTTGTATGGAAACAGAAAAGGCCCCGAATCTCCAAGGAACTGTTGAAAAGGAAAAACAAAGCTGGGGGCATCACAATGCCGGATTTCGAGCTGTACTACAAAGCTGTGATCACAAAGACAGCATGGTACTGGCACAAAAACAGACACATAGACCAATGGAACAGAATAGAGAGCCCAGAAATGGACCCTCAGCTCTTTGGGCAACTAATATTTGATAAAGCAGGAAAAAACATCCGGTGGGAAAAAGACAGTCTCTTCAATAAATGGTGCTGGGAAAATTGGACAGCTACATGCAAAAGAATGAAACTTGACCACTATCTCACACCATACACAAAAATAAACTCCAAATGAATGAAAGACCTCGATGTGAGACAGAAATCCATTAAAATTCTAGAGGAGAACATTGGCAGCAACCTCTACGACATCGGCCAAAGCAACCTTTTTCATGACACATCCCCAAAGGCAAGAGAAACAAAAGATAAAATGAATTTATGGGACTTCATCAAGATTAAAAGTTTCTGCACAGCCAAGGAAACAGTCAGAAAAACTAAGAGGCAGCCCACGGAATGGGAGAATATATTTGCAAATGACACTACAGATAAAGGACTGGTATCCAAGATCTACAAAGAACTTCTCAAACTCAATACACGAGAAACAAATAAACAAATAAAAAAATGGGCAGAAGATATGAACAGACACTTTTCCAATGAAGACATACAAATGGCTAACAGACACATGAAAAGAGTAGGAAATATTTTTAAATTTCTAAAGTTGATTTTTTTTTTTTGGTTTAAAAAAGGAGATTTCTGTATAGAGCTGAGCTATACAGATCACAAATTATGCTTAGAGATTTAGAGGTTTCTGATACTTTATAATTTTTGTTCTTTTTTTGTATTCACACCCCCCCACACACAGAGCAACTTATGCAGAACTTATTCAAGAAGTAATCCACCCTTGCTATTCACATGCTAGCTATTTACTTATTTAATTTTAATTTTTGGATTATTATAATTTTTTTCTTGTGATGAGAATCTTTAAGATCTACATTCTTAGCAACTTTCAAATATACGTTGCAAAGCTAGTATTTGGGTTAATTACTTAGCCATCAGAAAGAACGATTACCCAACATTTGCAGCAACATGGACGGGACTGGAGGAGCTTATGCTAAGTGAAATAAGCAGAGAAAGATAATTATATGTTTTCACTCATTTATGGAACATAAGAAATAGCAGGAAGATCAGTAGGAGAAGGAAGGGAAGAATGAAGGGGGGGTAAACAGAAGGGGGAATGAACCATGAGAGACTGTGGACTCTGGGAAACAAACCGAGGGCTTCAGAGGGGAGGGAGGTGGGGGAATGGGATAGGCCAGTGATGGGTATTAAGGAGGGCACATATTGCAGGGAGCACTGGGTGTTATACGCGAATAATGAATCATGGAACACTACATCAAAAACTAAGGATGTGCTGTATGGTGACTAACATAACATAATAAAAAATTATTATAAAAAGAAAAAGATTTATCTATTTATTTTAGAGAGAGTGAGAGGGAGTCAGGAGGGGGAGGGGTAGAGAGAAAAATCATCAAACAGACCCCCAGCGGAGCGCAGAGTCAGATGCTAGGCTTGATCCCATAACCCATGAGATCATGACCTGAGCCGAAAGCAAAGTTGGACACTTACCAACTGAGTCACCTAGGTGCCCCCAAAATGCTAGTATGTGAGTCAACAAAATATACATCAATTTGCAAACACCATGAGGATGTGACCCACAAATAACCAATTGGCATTGAATTATTTGTCACAGGCTTTTCATAAAACAGGCATTTGCCAACAGGGGTTGACAAACTAAATTCATTCTTTGAATTTTTGTTCTGCATTCTTGGATATTTATCTTTTTTTTTTTCAAATTTTCTTTTTAATCTTGTTTTGGCAATACATTTTAAACGTCCAAGACCTTTTTTTAATTTCCCTTTTTCTTAGCATCCTGTTCTTACTTTATGGTGTAAAATCTTTTATAATCTTTCTGAGAATACACATTTCGTTTCTTAAGGTTATATATTTTCCCCTGGTCAAGGCAAAAAATATATTTTTGTTTTACCTACATTTTGTTCTGAGACTCTCTTGAAATATTTGTTGTGAGGACTGGTAATTTATTTAACTTTAGGAAAGGAGATGAAGAGGCTCATTGGGATCTTTGCATATATGGGTAATTTGTCACCTGTCAATTTTGCTTTAGGGTTAACAGGCAAGATCCAGCCATTATGGGGTAAGGCTTAAAAGTACCAGAAAGTCTGAGTGGAGCTGACTCTGGGGTGTGTGTGTAGCATAATAGTTTCCCTCATTCTCCCCAGACAATTTTTCTACTTTACTAAAAAAATAAACATAAAATGTTACCCATCATTTACCTGGCAGAGGGAGATAATCTATGCCCACTAGGGTTTGCATTATAAATGATCTGAAATTTAAATAAAGCAAAGGAGATTACTAAATATTCTTTTAGTGCACTCCTGGGATTTATGTCTTATTGTCTGTGTTATTTTTATAATTCTTGGCACAGAGGTTAATTCTTAGGTTTTTGTTTGGTAGCGATGCAAATGATTTCTGTCAAGTAGAAAAGATAATCCTAGAGATTGTAGTTTATGTCCTGGCTGGACATTAACCAGCTTTGTATCTAATCTAGCACTTTTACCCTATGATATTTTTTATTACATTACCTCCCTATAACTTTATTGGTTCCTTCCTTAATTGAGTTAAAGATCTTTGACGTGGGTTCATTTTATATTTATATGAGAGTCATGCTCAGTATTAAAGCTTAATCAGCTACAGATGACCAGGAACAAGTCTATGGTCTGATAAAAATAAGATTTCTTAATTCTTAACAAGGAAGTGCACTCCAGAGGAATTCTGCTGGACAAGAAGGAGGAGGAAAGTGTCTTTTGTAAGGTTTAGACTCTGAAGAGGACGAAGGGAGGTGGTAACCAGTTCTGGATTGGTTGCTCTTTCTGAGGCAGGATTGGAAGAAGTGGGATTAACCAGATACCAGGTACTGTTAAAATGAAAGAGACTTAGCAAGTCAGTATCCCCAGTAATAAATGAAAATTGCAAAATGGGTCAGGAGCATCACTGGTAAGAAAAGCAGTGCTCAGTCAGAAAGGGAGCTGTTATAGCATTTTACAATTGCTATAATTTCTTGAGTGAAACAACATTTTCTGTTAAGGTTGCAGCTGGCTTTGTCTGTTTTGTTTTCAGAGTCTGAATAATGCAAGGTGCTCTTTGCTTTTTCTGTCTGAGCTGACTTTCACTCTTTCAGTCCTGGGTAGGTTTTTACTCTTTCATGACATAAGAAGGGTGGGAAGATGGCCACGGAGGTAGACGTTTAACACTACACCACCTCTACTTCATTTTGCTTTTAAATCCCATTTCTCTCTCAGGTCATCTATGCAAAATTCCATTCCTGACTTTGGGGGCGGGGGGGGGGGGCAGCCAAAAAAATTTCTCTGTAAAAGGCCAAATAGGAAATATTTTGAAGGCCAAATCGTTCTTGGTCACAGGTACTCATCTGTGCCATCATAACATGAAAGCACTCAAAGAAAATACACCCATGAATAGATGGAGATAAAACTTCATTTACAGAAATAGATGGTGGGCTACCTTTGGCCCCTGGGCCATAGTTGCCAGTCCTGATCTAAAGTTTCTCTGTGAGACATCTGGGTGGATCAGTCAGTTAAGCGTCTGCCTTCAGTTCATGTCATGCTCCCAGGGTCCTGGAATTGAGTCCCACATCAGGCTCCTTGCTCAGTGGGAAGCCTGCTTCTCCCTCTGCCTGCCACTCCCCCTGCTTATATGTGCTCTCTCTCTCTCTGACAATATATAAAATCTTTTTAAAAAAAGTTTCTCTGTGTTTCTAACCAGGTGATCAGTGCCTTATTCTACCACAGTGCCCACAACATCTTTCCTAAGCTGTCACTTCCTTTACTGAGTCATCCTTCAGCAGCCTTGTTTGATTCTGAGATTCTGGGAACTGGTTGAAATCTCTCACTTACTTGTAGGCCCTCTCCTTTTTTCCACATAAAGTTTTTTATTACAACAAATAGCTCTTTTTTATTTCACCTCATTGTTACACCTTTTCAATTTCCTTTATCATCTCTTTAGTGAGGTCTCTTGTGGGATAGGAGGGAAATTCTTATGCTCAATTTGTCATCTTGAACTGTAGACAGTATAAAAACTTTTTAATAAAAGTGAATAAAAATAAAGTTACTTGTATAGCCTATTAGGGTATGCCTAGAATGAATATTTTTTCATCTGTCAGCATTTCTTAAGGTTCCTAATTTGCATATTGCTGTATTATTGAATAATGCAGGCATAGTTTCCCATCTAAAAAAGCTTCATACACCAAAAAGCTGGAAGCAGTCTGGAGACCAGTATAATAGACTAAATATATCAAACCATAACATTAACGAGTAACTATATATTTAATTAATCCCTGCAAAGTTAAAGTGAGGTGATACTACACAAGAGACTTGATTCTGAAACGCTAACTAGTTTATTATATACATAGAAAAAAATTTGAATCAAATATTTCTGTTTGGCTTTCAATTATCACCCATCTTTTTCTTTAGGTTATTTCATGAAGGTATAGATAGATACAAGATGCCAAATGGAGATCAGTGTATGGATTTTGTAAATAGCAGTCCATTAATTTTCTGAAAAACTCAGATTGGAAAGCGTGTCTGGGATCTGAGGCCAAGTAGGGACCTGCTACTACTTATTACAAATCTATTTTTGACATCTATCTATGGAAAAAGCCGAGTTTTCAGACTAGACTGCAAATATATTTACCTAGCCAGAGGCGTGGATTGTTGCAAGTTCCTCAGAAACCCAGTCACTATCAGAATAAGATATATAACAGAACATATTGGGTGTGCTAGCTTGCCTCCAGAAGGAGTAATGGAGAGGAAGCCTTGACTCACCATAACAATGCATGAAGCAAACAGTGCAAGAGATTGTGGAAAGTTCTTACTTTTAAAACACAGTAATGTTACCTACTGCTGAAAGAATCTAATAGATATTAGGCCATTACCAGTTAGATTAGTTCTTCCAACCTTATAGTAAACAAGGGATGGAAAGAGAAACAAGGATTCTCTTCTATATGCTCCCTATTGTGGAGAGAAATGGAGATCTCTTTGCTTATGGAAAAAGAAGGTGGAGCTAAGAAGAAAAGGGCTCCTCCATCCCTCCAAAAGTCATTAAAGTAAATCAGATTATACTGTTATGTAAATGCAACTAATAGCGTATTAAATGGGTCACAATCTACAATTCCGATGAACTCATGTTAAAATCTTTTTTTTTTAAACCTTAAGATATGTGATATGTGGAAGATTTCACAAAGGAAAGGAATCTTGAGGATTATAAGTAAGTCACTAAATGCCAAGTGGAGTGAAATCACTCACAAACTGGTTGACAATGTGCATATCTTAATGGTATGAATTTATAGCGCTCATCATTTTACAACTAGCAAATGGCAGCCTCAAGTCGCATATGCAGAACCTTCAAGAGATCTTCCTCAATAGCACTTCAACAGATAGTAATTAGGTTTGGACTCCAGCAGCCTGCAGCTGAGGCTGTGTCATATGGTGAAGGATGCTTACGCACCACAGCATGACTCATATAAGGTAAAATGTAAAATGAATCATCTTGGCTCCTTGTCCTTTCAAAAAAGAAAAAAGGAACTAGCTTCCAGTTGAGGTAAAATTGAAAGGGAAGCACCCGAAGTCCTGGGATAAAAGCAGCATCTTAAAGAGTTTTAGTGCCACGACTGTAGCCAAGATCTAATCCAAAATTACACAGACTTTATCAAGAGCCAATCAACCACTTAATTGCACTTTTCTTCACTGAATCAGCTCTGCATCATCCACAACTCTGTTAGATGTACAACACATTACATTCCCCAAGATATTCTTTTGGGTATACAAGGATGTAAAGGGCAAAATAACATTCAAACTGTAATTCCTGATGTAAAGTAAGAACCAAGCCTGCCATTCCTTGGTGCAAACCATTTGAGTCATCCTTTCTGAAAAGTTATTTATCCTATTTGTCCATGGCACACTGACACTGAGTTACTATCCAACATACACAGCTCCCCTCCCCCAATATCGCCATTGTATCAACTTAGATATTATCAAGAGGAAATAATTCATTGGATTAAAAAAATAAGGTACACTATAAGAGAACTTTTTAAATTAAGAGTGAAATCATGACCCTCATACAAATACAATATGACCATGTGTCAGAGATTTTATTTAACCTATTAATGAATAAGGGAATCAGCGAAGATATTAAAAACTGGTTCGAGGACAAGCAGAAGAGATGATATATAGGTGATAAAGCAATGCTGAAATAATTAATAGATATAAAAACTGGCTTCTTTTTCAGTGGTTGGGAGAATTAATATAACTCCATTGGAAAAAAGTATTTGCATATCTCTGGACAGGAATGATTTGCATTAATATCAGTTTTATACAGCTTACAGAATTATAAAATAAATAAAATGACAATGAATGCACAAATCATTTTAGATCCAGATAATCTGGAAAGGTGTGCTAGATAGTATCTAGTTCCATAGAACATGCAATCTTTTTTGTTTCTTTTTATTTCCTGGGAGGCACAAGACTAAATTTAGATTTCCATTCAACAAAACCACTAAACAGAAGATGATGTATACATTTAATAGAATTGTACATATTTTATCTTATTCTACTTTGTGTGTACAGAAGATACTTTACACAAAGTTAGCCAGGATAGTTTGCTTTGTAAATACTAAGGAAACTGAAGTCTACTTTTCATTGACTTCTTACTATTTCATGACATCTAATACATTCAATCATCCAGATCTTCTCCTGCTAACAGATTCTTCTTTTGTAAGTTCTCTTACAACTTACCATTGTTTTTCATTCCCATTGCTACCACCTTAGTCCAACCATTTAGGGAATAAACCACTATACAGTTGGATTAGGGTACCAATGGGTCTCTCTTTTTTGAATCTCTTTTTACTGTGATGGGTACAACACCGCTAAATTGGCAACACTATTTTCACATGACTATCCAATCCAAAATCTTTTAATGTCTCCAGACTTTTAAACTTCACATTCAAGGGCAACTGGTTATTGAAAAAGCAACTACAAGATGGATGAGCCACCTTAGCTCCCTTTTTAAATAAACCAGTGGAAAACTAACCTAAGAGTAATAAAATCTCATTTACAGTTAGTAACATGCAGATAGATAACCCAATTTGTAAAACCGTAATTCTTTTCCAAAAGAGCTTTAGAGGTTATTAGATCCAACTTCTTTTTTCCTTTTTTTTTTTGCACTAGATTTTGCATACTTGAATTCATTTATAAAAATGAAAAACCAGACAGAACTTGGCAATGGTTGAAAAGAAAAATATATGGGATGGAACAAGAGAAATTTTCAAAAATTCACTAATTTGGGTCCATTAATTTTTGATCACAACAATGACTATTTAAAAGAAAATTTCAACATCTTCAACTATGTATCTTATTTAACCCAAGTAAATAAACGGGTACCAAAAAGTGAAAGAAGGCAATTAATGTTTTGTTAAATATCTACTACGACCCAGGCACAGTCTTGAATTTCCCTGTACTGGGTTAAATTCTGTAGAGATGCTTTACTGCATTAATAAGAATTATTATGAATGAGTACATTATTAATGGTCTTTATTTGGAGGTCTCACAAAGCACATTCTGACACAAGAATTTGTGGGCAAGTCATTTAGTTTGGACACAAATCCAGCAAGCAGTCTGAGTAGAAGTGAGACACAGAAGGGAAGAAGGCAGTAAGGAGTTCCTAGTGAGCAGTTTTCCTTTGTGGGCAGCACAAGAAAAAAAATCCCATTTGCAACCCTCTGAGAGACTGTACAAAATATGCCTTAGAATTTTTCCACCAAGACATAAGCTGGAAAGGTAAGAGGAAGTTGGAGTATTTGTCCACTAACTCCTGTCCCTCATTGGTTAAGATTTCTACTGAGGCATTACCCTTCAGAACTACCAATCCGTACTGCAGAAATACTAAGCATTCTTGATACCAGAGAATATCCTTAGACAGAAAGATGCAGGAAGTCACTGTCCTGTAAGGGAGCCATCTGCAGAAGTAGACCATGGGGACAAGTGTGGGGCATTTTTGTGTCTACATTAAATCAATGAAATGTCATTATGCTAATCATTGAAGGGACACCAAAGAAAAAGAAAACTTAATTGCAATCTTTACAAGTTGAATCTATTTGTCATGTACAGACCTGGGTACTAGGAGTACAGTAATAAAATACAACCTGTTCCCGTAGGGAGCTTATATCAGCATTGGAAATATATCATCACATTCTAAGATAAAAGATG
Organism: Ursus maritimus; assembly: GCF_017311325.1. Classification (NCBI taxonomy): domain Eukaryota; kingdom Metazoa; phylum Chordata; class Mammalia; order Carnivora; family Ursidae; genus Ursus; species Ursus maritimus. Next base: position 49,702,552 of record NW_024427107.1, on the reverse strand, counting down.
TAGAATGAAAGAGTTATAGAAATTTAGAGTAGATGGAGTCCTGGATGGGAGCCTCTTTAAAAAGCAAACATAAATTGAAGTTAGCATTGAAGTATTTTTTTTAATGTGTATCTTTTTTTTAATATTTTTTATTATATTATGTTAGTCACCGTACAGTACGTCCTGGTTTTTTATGTAAAGTTCGATGATTCATTAGTTGTGTATAACACCCAGTGCACCATGCAATACGTGCCCTCCTTACTACCCATCACCAGCCTATCCCATTCCCCCACCCACCTCCCCTCTGAAGCCCTCAGTTTGTTTCTCAGCATTGAAGTATTTAATTGTATTCAGATAGGAAGAAGGATAAAAAAAAAAAGATGTTTTGGGCAAATAGAATAATCTAAATGGAAATACCAAAGTGAGATTTTGAAGATGAATTTTGTTGCAGGATTGAAGGGAAAAAGATAGGAGACATGAGAACTGTTGAGTGTTGTTCAATCATTTGTCACTGATGTGTTGAAAGCCTGGACTAAGATGGTAGTAATGGAATGGAGCCAAAGAAGTGTGCCACTTACTACCCAATAACTCACTTTCCATTTAGGTCAATCCCCTACCAGTGTGACTTTCAAAACCAAAGGGGCTGGATACCTTCAAATTACATTTCAGACTCCCTTCCAGTTAGAGTGCCCCACATGTGATCTGGATAATTATACAGGTGCATCCAAATATGGCTGATATTAAAGCTTACCTCCCTGGAAAATTATTCTGGATTCACATCCACACTTATCCCATCATGCCTGTAGTTTTTCAGGCCCTTTAGTTGGATCTACTTAACCCTTGACTTCCTTCTCATCAGGATGAATTTGGGAGTTCTAGACTAAGATCGTTGCTTCAAATCTCTCTGGATATTAGTCAGACTCTTTGTTTGTAGACTATTTCTTGAAAAAAAAATTATAACCAAGCCTCCACCTTATACTGCAATCTGAGACTCTGTTTAGAGTCCACTTCTTCTGGGAATAAAGTAATGATTTGTTACAAAAGTTGTCCACAGGATGGAATTTTAGTTCCTAAATGGTATAACTGGATCTTTGCTGTCATGTTTTCTCTCTACCTTTCTGCTCAACATTTTGGTGAGTTTGATGTGAATGTCCACACTGATCCTCCTTGATAATATTCTACTTCCTACTGATACCACTGTTTTTTGCATAATGCCAATATACCATGATCCCCAGCTGTTGTGGGGTGTTCTTGTCATGATAGTAGATAATGTTGGTACCTCACCCTGATTGCCAAATAACAGAACACCTGACAAATTGGATTTTATATTTAGTTGTCATCAGCTATCTTTTTACCATATCTGACAGATCAAAAGCTTTAAAACATCTTTTTTTAGTTCATAGGCAAGAATACACATTCATGGAAGTGTGCACTTATTAATTTACTCATTTAAGCATTTTTTGAGTGGTTGCTATAAGCAAGGCACTCTGCATTGGAGTTCAGATGGTAAGCAATACCAGAAATCATCCCTCCTTGCATAAGGTTACATTATAGCCCAGAACAAAGGTAAAATGAGATGACACATCAGAAATGCCAACATATACTTGACCAAGAAACGTCAATTTCCTTTCTGTCTTGATCTCTCTCCACTCCCACTCCATTTTGGGAGTTCCACTGCTGATCTCCCTTCTACCAATCTCTTAGACTCTCCTCTTAACATCCAGCAATAATGATTCTCACTTCTGACCCTTTGTCCCGCATTGAAGTCTTTATAACTATCTCTGATGGGCCGAGACCTAGTCTTATTAATTTATTTTCCCCACCATTTCTCACACCCTGCCTTGTAATACTTGTTTTTTTAACACATCAGCATCTGTGGTGAGGGAATCCTTCACTAAGTCACTAAACTGATAGCTTTGGGAAAGTAATAATTTGTTTCATTGTGGAAAGATTGAGATTAATACTGCTCTCCTAAAATGCACTTCAAGCCTGATTGTACCAAAGTTATTAAGGTATGTCCAATTGTCAGAGGTTGTTTTGTCCTTCCTTTGCCTTTCTCTACTATAACTTTTTACAGAGAAAAAACACTGGCAAAATTAATTTTATTTAAATGCAGTAAGGAAAGGGAGGAGCAAGATCTACAGCAAACTTAGATGCGCTAATTTTTCCTTTTAGTTTCGACTTGATTGGAGTCCTAAGACTAGACTTTTATACCAATAAATATGGCAGCAGGACAAAGAGATAGAACCTGAAGAAGCATATAATATGTTTATGGAAGAAATATGGGACCAAACCACCCATTTCTGTTTAAGGAGATTGTAGCCTTAAACTGCTCTTTTAGGCTTCTGTGATATATGTATGTTATAGTGTGTGTGTGTGTGTGTGTGTGTGTGTGTATATATATACATATAGTGTATATATATATATTATTGTATATATCATTCATGCATTGTGTATATACACTATTATATATTGTATATGCATATGTTATATACATACATTGGGTGTATATTATATATATATATATACACACACACACACACACACAAACATATATATATTATTGTAAGAAAATTCTAGAATTATTCTCTAGATTTACCATAGTAAGTCCATCTCCGTAGGAGATGATTGTTGCTTTTTCTATAGAAATGATATGATTTGAAACTTGAATAAGATCCCCGTGGGAGGCAAGGTGAGCAGAAATGAGAAAAGTGCTATCAGAAGATAGTCTTTTAAATGTCCCAAGGGGCAAAAACAGCTAGAGGAGATATCTTAGCCAAGGAAGCACAAGTGAAGGGTGATATAAGCTTTGGCAACTATCACAAAGACACCAAAACCCATGATAATACCTGCCAATATTAAGTGATAATAAGGTCCTATAAGTGTGATTTAAACTTGGCTGCAAAATTGCATAGTACAGTGGTTTTCTACCCCAGGCTGCCTCCTGGTCATTCTGATTCCAACGGCCTGAGATAAGAAAAGGGTACCAGTATTTTAGAAAATCTCTACACATGACTCTAATGTGTTGCCATGTTTGGGAAATGTTGACCTAATAAGCCCCTGTATGAGTGGGGGTGAATGTATTTTAAAAGATTTAGAAAGGAGAACTTGCCATTTGCTACAACGACCTTCATTCCATATCTTACCATAGTGGACATTTTGTGTCCATGTGTTTATGAGTTATAAATGCAAAGGAACAAAAAGGTGAGAGTTTCATTTTAGGCTTATACAATATCACAAAATGTGCCTTTTTTCACTGTCCTTGGAAAAGAATATGAATGCAATAGCTCTTTCTATGTAGCCTATTTCAAGTAATTAAATGTATATATGTGTTTATGTGCATATAAACATTATACTTTGACAAGTTTGAAATGTTTCAATAGACCAATTTTTAGTTTGAAGACATACACCTAAAACAACTCTGACCTGAAAATGTGCTGGTTTTTTTCTTTTTTTACTTTTACGTAGTCACAAGTCAAACAGCGGAAAAGAGCAGGCAATGCTCTCAGCATCCTGCTGAATTCCAGACTTGACTTTCTTATCGGCTAGTTCCCACATTTGCTGAAACAGTCTTGTCAAAGCATGCACAAGGATTTCAAGAGGTCACAGATTTGCAAAGGTGGCCAATGGAAAATCAGGGGTCTGGTATAAGTATTTCATTTGTTCTTCTTTTTTCTTGTCTCTAGTTACTGTGTAAGCAACACATTTTTATGTACCGATGTCAATCTAATAAATCATGTGTATTTTTCTGAAAGTGACTTCATGTGCTCCAGTGGGATTGTGGAGGACATTTTTCTCAAGAAGTCAAATTCTGCATGTATCAGGGCACGATAGGAAGGGGAGATTGGGAAGGCTGATATAAGTCATGGCAAAGATTATAGATTTTTATTTGTTTTGCTTTATTGATATTCCTTTGGAGAAATGCATTGCATTTTCCTCTGACTCTTCATTAGCTTTTAGACCGGAATACGTATTATTACTAATAACTATTTTCCGTCTGGTGGCCATCTTTTTAATTAGTCTGAACTGTATTCGATTATAATTTGCTTCAGGTATTATTGGATCATCTTATTTTAGATCTCTTTGTTGTCTCTTTATTTTCTGTTTGTATAAAAGTCAGAACCATTCTATCCCAGAAACACCTAAATCAAGTTTGTTTGCTCTATTTAAGAAAGCTTAATTTCTGATGTTCTGGAACATTCTACTTGTTAGATTTTCCCAAAGTATAAATTTCTAGGTCACCATTATAGGAAATCTCAAATGTCTACCATTTTATGTCTCCATGAGAAAGCTTACCACAAAATGCGAATGTTCCTCTCCAGTACCTCTTATTGCTATTTATCACATATTTTTTTAAAGATTTATTTATTTATTTGTCAGAGAGAGAAAGAGAGAGCACAAGCAGGGGGAGTGGCAGCCCAAGGGAAAAGCAGGTTCCCTGCTGAGCAAGGAGCCCAATGCAGGACTCGATCCCAGGACCCCGGGATTATGACCTGAGACAAAGGCAGATGCTTAACTGACTGAGCCTTCCAGACGCGCCTACTATTTATCACATATTAAGGTTGCTTAAGACAATTACCATTCTGTGCGATCCACTCACTTAAAATTTTACTGATGGAGCTAAGATACACCACTGTGATAATACATGAAAAATTACAGTAATTTTTGAAATTGACTACTGGGTTTAACTTTGTGCTCTTACATGATAGCTTCTCTATTATTCTTCAGTAATTTTTTTTTAATTCTCAGAATTTTGATTGCAAGTATTCCTCATTGCCTTAGATAATTGCTACTCTTCTCAATTCATTTTATTCCATCTGGATTTCATGTTAGATCTTGCAAAGAAAGCACAATATATTTAATATTTAGAGTATTTCTAACAGAAATAAACTTATTAGGGTTTACTTTGGTCAAGGAGTAGTTTAGCTCATAAATAATACTGAGAAATCATCATTTATTTCTACTTTAGAGACCATGTCCTCTCCTAAAAGCCCAGAATGTGATACTCAGGGGATACCATCATATTTCTGCACACTGAGCTTTGCTTCTGGGAATCTTTAAAGCTAGCAACTTAGCATTTTAGAAATGGTATGTGGTCAGGTATAAAATACAGTTAGGTTCCAAGTAGGTTCCCTACTATATTCTCTCTGTGATCCTGATCTACAGATCAGTTGGGTTTCTATTTTCTTATTCTTTTTTTTTTATTTTAATGTTTTTTTATTATATTATGTTAGTCACCATACAGTACATCCCTGGTTTCTGATGTAAAGTTCGATGATTCATAAGTTGCGTATAACACCCAGTGCACCATGCAATACGTGCCCTCCTTACTACCCATTACCAGTCTATCCCATTCCCCCACCCCCCTCCCCTCTGAAGCCCTCAGTTTGTTTCTCATTGTCCATAGTCTCTCTATTTTCCTATTCTTACAATAGGGAAAACAGTGCCTACTTTGCAAGTAAATTCTATAGATTAAAATAATGACTGACTTATAAAATGGACTTAAGTAATGATAGCCAATGCAACATGAGCTCTTTAATTCTAGAAATTTTACTTTCTTTTCCAGCATTGGGTTCTACTATGCTTGATTCATTCTTCTGGCTTGTTATAAAAAAAAAATTCCGACATTTACTCCTCAAAACATTTTATCATATTTTCATAAATATTTTTTCTAAGAAAATTATTTTATCCAAGTTACTTTATGACTTTGAGGTGTTTTTCTTGAATGTGGATATATTTCAAAAGAAGCAGTTGCTTGGTTTGTGAGCCTTTGAAATAAAATATTTATACTGAACCATGTAGGCCATTTTAAAAGCCCAGCATAGTTCTGAAGATAATAAAGTATCTTCAATTTTTCTTGCCAACTGGACTGTGAATGATGCCGTGAAATTATAAGGATATTGGCTTCCAAATATATAGGTTCAAGTGACCCTGCACCATCTGCATATGATGTTAAATTAGCTATAAATTTTATTCACTGTAATGTTCATCTGTTTACTATAACAACTAGCCTAGCGTATTACAGGGGGTAAGTATATTGCAAATAGTTGCTGATTGACCTCTCTATTTGCATATAAATTATTGAATGAGTGAGCAATTTAACTATAGTTTTGTGCTACTGGTGTAACCTAAATCATTTTCATAGTGCTCCGATTATATGTTTACATGAGCCACTTACAGCTCTGAAAAAAACATTATGAAATATAACAAAACAGCACAGGAGAAATGTAGTCAAAGACAATTATACGTGGGATGAGATGAGATTCTCTGATACTCATGCTGGTCTCTTGAGTGGTAACTTCCATTATGGTTCCATCTACAATGGTCCCAGAGCACCAGGATAATGGAAAACCCACAGAAAGGAAATAGGCAAAAGTCAAGTCTGTGTACAAACTACAAGAGGGCAATGTGTCCTTGTTTGAAAGGTAATTAAGACTGTTCTTTCCAAGTGTAGAAGGCATGGTTATATGCACCAGGAAATAACGCTTAAAGCATTTGTATTTCTAATGGACACCTGTTTGGGTTAACAACTTGGTAACACGTAAGCTGAAAAACATACTTGTACATCAAAAAGTTTAGAGAAGCATCTTCACCCTTAGGTAAATTACATCCTTTGTAAGTTAAGCCAAAAGCTGAATTTTCCCCAAATAACATTATTTACATAGATTTTTTTTAGCAGAGTATTTTTGTCATAAAATCAGAACTGTATTTGAACAAATTGCTTTCTTAATATTGGTTCCATGTATAAGAAGTACATAATTACATAAACATTCAAGTTGAATCAGGAAAACAGTTTTCCAATTAACCTTGTGCTGAATGTAATTACAAGGTGAATATTCAAAACTAACCGAGATGGCCATTTACAAATTATAATTGCTTTATCTTGAGAATGAAAGAGGCCAAGTTTATACCATTTAATGTTGTAGTAGCTTTCCAATGCTTTGAAGTTTAATCATAATGCTAAGAGTGAGCTTTGATTAAGCATTTTAGAAATGGTATGTTCCCACTTTTAACCATTTTTTTTGTTAAAGCATTTTTTTATGAGATTTAGTTTTGAGAGTCTAGCCTTTCTCATATAAACTCTGCTATTGTCCATACTTTGAACAAAATTAGACTGATCAGAACCTGAATCTGCTGTTATAAAACTCATTATACTTACATTATATTCAATGACCTTACATTTCTGGTATTCTTTTCTGTACTTCTTACAGATACATACAGTTAATGCAAAACTATAATGCCTGCAGCATTTAATTCATTAATGGAGAAATATTATTTTCCTATAAATTATACTCAATACTTCTGGAGAAACAGTAAAATGAGGTTATTTTTAGATCTCTTTTACGAATGAGGAGATCATCTCAGAGAGGTTAAATAATTTGCCAAAATGACCCAGCCAGAAAGTGGCAAAACTAGAACTAAGAACTCACTGAGTAAGAGAAGAGAGTGTTTCAAAGAGAGTGACCTGATGTAATAAAAGCTTTGAGATGTTGGAGAAGATAGGGCCAAGAAATGCCTTTTGGAACTAGTGCAATGGAAGTATGAGAGCAGTTTTGGAATGTTGGCAGAAACTTGATTAAAATGGGTTGAAGAGAAGCTGAAGGTTGAGAAGGCAACAATCTCAAGTACAAACATTTCAACAAGTATGACTGGAGGGCTAAGTGTCTTGAAATAAAGAACATCTAAAGAGAGCAACAGAGAAACCCTTTACTTGCAGCCTTCTGACAGTTAGCAAAAGTGTTATCTCTTCAGGCAGTTGGGTTGGTCTGAAATACAAAGGTATCAAGACATGAGAATGTGATGTGAGGCAAAGCAAATGCTCAGTTTTCACTTCTCAGAAGTACATGGCCTAAGGATAAGCAAGTCTGTAAAAGTCTTCCTATGAGTTTGAGTTTAGCAAAAACAATGAATAGTTTAGCCATCAGAGGGAGTGCACTCTTACTTTTCAGTTTAGCCACAAAAACTAAGGCTTACAATTCTTAGTGTTGGGGGGATCACAAAAATATAAATGAAGCCATAGCTGGAGGGACTTTTAAAGATGAGAACTATTAGACCTAAAAGATATCCCAGACAGAAAAAAGGAGACTGATAACACAGGGGGACAGAGCTAAGTAAGAAGTAGAGACTTGGAGGCGTCAAGAAGAGATGAAATCCAGAATATTGTGCAGGGACTAGCTTCAGCGGGAGGAGGCTCATGTTGTACCCATATTAGCTATAAGACGTACGATAAGGCAAAGGACCTATCAGGAGCTAAAGTGGTTGGTTTGTTTTTATCTATAAGATCCAGAATATGATTTATTTTTCTCTCAAGCCTTTTTAAGCCCCTATAGTTTATGATTCTATGCTAACAAATCATCTCTTCAGAAATTGTTGTGAAACTTTATAATAGTCGTTTTTCATATGTTCTTAGCTATTTTTCAAGCCATACTTAAAAGCTCATGAAGTCTTTCTGCCTTCATAGTCCGAGGTTAGCCTTCACCAGTACCTTTGTTACCTTGGGCAAGTAACTCTGCTCCAGTTTGCCTGTTAGTAAAACAAACACCTGCTTCACCGGGTTGTTGTGATAGATCATCTTAAATAAGATAATCTGCCTGCTTGTGATAGTACCTAGCAAACAGGAAGTGCAATAAATGTTAGAGATGATTCTATTTCTATTCCCAGGAAATGCCACATTAACCTGAATAGGTTTCATTTTGCTGACTGAGCACCTAGAATATTCCTTTGCCATTTGACAAATTATTACTTTCTCAAACATATTTATTTAGTGAGTTAGTGAAAGAGTCCCTCACCACAGATGCTGATGTGTTAAAAAATAAGTATTTCAAGGCAGGGTGTGAGAAATGGTGGAGAAAATAGATTAATAAGTCTAGGTCTTGGCATCAGAGATAGTTATAAAGACGTCAATGCAGGACAAAGGGTCAGAAGCAAGAATCATCACTGACAGAGGCTAAGGGGAGAGTCCAAGAGATTGTCAGAAGGGAGATCAGCAATGGAACTCCCAAAATGGAGTGCGAGTGGAGAGAGATCAAGACAGGAAGGAAATTGGCATTTCTTGAGAACCAGGTATATGCTGGTGTTTCTGTGTCATTTCATTTTACCTTTATTCTGGGCTATAATGTAACCTCATGCAAGGAGGGATGATTCTGGTATTGCTTACCATCCGAACTCCAGTGCACAGTGCCTGGTATATGGCAGCCACACAATAAACATTTGAATGAGTAAATTAAATTAATAAGTGTACATCTGCATGACTGTGTATTTCTGCCTATAAACTAAAAAAGATGTTTTAAACCTCTTTTGACCTGTTGGATATTATAAAAATATAGTTGATGGAAATTAAATATATTCAAATACAAAACTAATAGTGTGAGATTTATGATCAAAAAATAAATATAATTTATATACATTTTGATGTCATAAAATCAATCCTATCACAATGTAAGTCAAAGGAAGTGAAACATGTCAATTTCCTCATCTGTCAACTATAATTTTAACAATGCAACATCTTAGTTTTTATTCTCAACTTTAGAGTTATCTCTAGAAACTTTTTTTGTGATGAAGAATTGTGTACAAGAAATTAAACAAGTCCTTTAGTTTTTTTGTTTTGTTTTGTTTTTGTTTTTTTAAAGATTTTATTTATTTATGTGACAGAGAGACAGCCATCGAGAGAGGGAACACAGCAGGGGGAGTGGGAGAGGAAGAAGCAGGCTTATAGCGGAGGAGCCTGATGTGGGACTCGATCCCGGAATGCCGGGATCACGCCCTGAGCCGAAGGCAGACACTTTAACGACTGCGCTACCCAGGCGCCCCCAAGTCCTTTAGTTTTACTTCAGTTCTTTCTCTATTTCCTTCATTAAGAGTTACATTTTTAAATGTACTTAAAATTGCATAAAATTGCATTTAAAGTTGATCTCATTTTAAAGAAGTTCATTTTTATTTATCCTTTTATTTGTATGTGTATGTAAACCCATATCAAAAAATGTATATAATGAATATATATTAATATAATGCAAATATATATAAAGACTATAGATGAATAAAATACATGTACGACTGCATGTATAAATAAATAAATATACATATATAAATTTATGAAAGATGTTTGTGAAATGTTTAAAATTGTTGGGGTTTTTTTTTGGATGGTGGTATTTTAATTTTTTCTTTGGACTTTTCTGTGTCTTTCAGATTTTTAATCATGTAATTTCACGGACTCTTAACCTAAAGGTGTACCTTACATTAATTCTTTCATACAGTCAAGTGTCCAGAAGACAGATGTTCTTCTTTGAATATCATTCCCAGGTTTAACTAATTCATCTTAATACAGAGGGAGCAATTAATGGGTCTAGTAGTTCCTCTCCTGCTTAGAAATGTCGATAACTTGAATGTGGCCTAAGCTTAATATGTATTTAATGTTTGTTTTCATTTGAGAATAACAATGAAGAATAGGACTGAATTCCACTGCATCTTCAAAATCACATTGAAAAAAAATTTCATAAGCCAATCCCTGGGAGAAAATCAGAAATTACAAACTTATTTTTTTAACAAAGTGAAGAAAAGTATAATGTAAGAATATTTATACAGTAGGACTTTAAATGACCTTTCAAGAGTCAATAAATCCAATAAAAGCTTTATTTGTTTTGTATGAGTGAGTTTTTAAAAAAAATTCCATGTAGCTCCGGACCTCTCTTGAGAGGCCTTTAGAGTTATGTACTTGATGTAATTCTCTGCAAACACCCAGTAGATCACATTAATACTAAAATCAAGATATGTGTCATTTATCTCTGTTCTCACAATCACTGGGATACCACAAGTAAAATATGACTCTGTGTGTGCATGCATATGTGAGAGTGAGAGAGAGAGAGATTAGTTATGGTTAGTTCATTTGGTTTTGTTTAATACATGGATGGATGGCTGAATGAGTACAGTAATTTTATGTGTTCCCTAATTTTAGTCAAGAGAATGAATTATGTGTCCTCATATTCTGGTCTTAATCTTATAGGATGACATTTTATCTCCAATTTTTAAACTTCTTTGAGAAAAAATTAAAATATAACTGTATACATTTAAAGTACACAATGTGATTATTTGATATACATATACATTGTAGAATGTTTACCAAGATCAAGGTAATTAACACATCCCCCACTCACATAGTTAACATAGTTAACTCTTTTGTGTGAGTGTAGTAAGAATGCCATTGCAACGTTGCAATAAACATGGGTATGCAAACATCTCTTTGAGATATTGATTTCAATTCCTCCAGATATATACTCAAGAGTGGGATCACTGGACTTGAATAAACATTATCAAACAATCAATGATTTCTGTTTTTAATGTTAGCATCCCTGGATGCTCAATGCCTATGACCATTAATTCATTAAGGGTTACAAAACTGTGATATTCTATTTCTATCATTTTGTTTCACTTGTTATCTGAAATAATTTAATAAGGAATTGATCCCTCTCATCTACTATTTGTCTACCCAATGGTATAGCTCATATTGGAAAAGTCAAAATAAATGTTGATTATTTCCTTATAACTACTGTTTTAATCTAATCAGTTGATTTTACTTCATCCTCAGAAAGTAAACAATTAGGTTTTTTTTTTAATGAAAAAATATCATTACAAACTCAAGGATGTAGAAATATTCCATGAGTTTCTATCTGCTGCAATTCTTACCCCTAATGAAGCTCAAATTATGCTATCTTTGGTCAGTTGAAGTTTCTTCAAATTCTTTTTGACATGTCCTAGCATAGTCTTTCATAGCTATCTTGCTACTGATGTATTAAGATGTTCCAAATTCCTCTTGTACATTTCAGCCCCAGACCTGGAATCAGCCAAAGAAGGCTTGTTAATGGGAATGGTATTTCAGAAACATCTGGGCATTAGGGATGGGCATTGTTACTGAGTTGGTCATTATTTCACTACTGTTTTCCATTATTTTCTTGATTTTCTTTTTCAAGGAATCCTAAAATCTGTATGATAGTTGTGCTGTCAGTATTTGTTACTCTATCTTCAGTGGTTCTCATGTTTTTATTTCTTTTGGTTTTCAAATCTTTCCTTTTAACCTTCTATTTAGTTTAGGGCTCTGACCTCTCAGACCTTCTACAGTACTCTTGCAATCATTCACCCACCACTGGGGTGGGCAAAAGCCCTTATGGTTCAGTTCCTGCACTCAAATTGGCCCTCCATAAGGCTGGCTACTCAGAAGCTCTCTTGTTCGCTAATCTTTTAGGCACTCTGTTGCTTCCCCCTGTTCTCACACACATTGATGGCTTTGGTATCTTGGCCGCTGGTGTTTCTTCCCCATCTTCTTGTATTTTGGAGTGTGTGGAATATCTTGTCATTTGCTTTGTTATCCATGCTATCCATGTGATTTAGTTTTACTGTGTGGTTCTGCTTTGTGTTTTTATTTGGGATTTGTAAAAATCCAGGATCTATGCTATCATTGCCCTTGCCATCTTCTTAGAATCTCCCATTGTAAGGGTGCTTTTGTTTAAAGAACAGTACACATTTTCCTCAATGTGTCTTCATGTAACTTATTCCTTACAGAGGAAGAACTCTTCCCCTTTGTTCATATTTAGATTAAGAAAAATACTTCTACTCATTAAGCCATGGAGATTTATTTTGGTTACTGTTATAATTTATGGTGCCAAGGATTTAAAATTAGTGTTATAATAATTGTTTGGGAAAAGATTCAAGTGAGAAGCTATTGCTAGTCCCATATCTCCTCCAGATTGAACCAGCAAGTTGTCACTTCCTTTTTACAGTCTCTTCATGCCCCATATGTTATGATATATGAAACTGACAAGTGCTAATATGATATCACAAGGTGCCTTGTTTCTTTGAAATTAAATGACCCATGAACCTGAGCTCTCAAATATTTTTTTTTTTCATTCTCAGAGAAGGAAATAAAGCAAATGACCAAAGGGAGAAAAAAAAAGTACAAGTGATTATTACTATTTAATCTCAGTTTCTCTGGGAAAATGTTCTGGATTTAAATACCTTTGGGAAAATGTACATTTTTTATTTCATTTATTTATTTTTCATTCATTCCAGGTCTGGACTTTAAAAATACGCAATAAAAAATAATGATCTACATATTGATTGAAAAGCATTCTAGATCCTTGATTATCAGAGAATAACAGTTTTTAAATCAGCAAAATGGGCTATCCTATACTTTAGAAATAATTTTAACAGCAAAAATTGGAATAAATAGATTCAATCATTCAAGTGATGATTATTCTCATTTCCTGCAACTAAGGATAATGATGAAGAGTTGGACAGTCCCTGCTTTCAATTATTCACAGTCTAGCAATATAAAAATGGGCTTTTCTGTAAATCTAGTCTGTTGATTAATTGTGTGACTCTCCATCTTTGGCTCTTAGTTTCTTAATCTGTAAGATGAGGATAGGTTTATAATGTCTGCACAGGAGCATGTTAGAGAGAGCAGTCTGAAAAGATAATGAATGTGCAAATGCTTAGTATATAAACTATATAGTGCAGGGCTTTCCTTACTTGTTAAGCTTCTTCAGGAAGTGGCTGAAACCATTTGGAGTTTCAACATGCAGAGTTACCTAATGAAGGGGAAAAAAAAGCCTAGATTCAATAAAATAGAAATTTGAGGATCACCAGAACAGGGAAGTTGTTGGAAGCAATAGAATGAAATGAGATCAAGTTGTCCAAGAGAAGAGACAGAGAAAACAAAATGACTGGGTCACGGGATACAACATTTAGATGTCAGATGGAGAAAAGTCAGGAAAGATGACAAAAGGGGAGAGGGTGAGAAAAACAAGAATAGGATGTCACCCGGGGGAAAAATATTTCAAGGAGGAGCAAGTGGCAAACTATGTCAAAAGCATCTAAGCGGTCTGCTAAAATGAGGACAGATAATTGACCATCAGCTTTGTTAGGATATACCTCACTGCTAACCTTTATAAAGCCATTTCATCTGAGGAATGAGTCAGAAAGTCTGGAACAGGTTGAAAGATAATGGGAGATACGAGGATGAATTGAAAAAAGTAGAGATAAAGAGATTATTAAAGCAGTCAAGGTCAAACTGTATTGGCAGAATTAGTCAAAGGCATTCAGATCTGTGATGATACATGCCATACAGAGATATAACCACTACAATGGATGCCTTGGTTTTTTTTCATTAAGCAACTTGGGTCTGAAAAAAATTTACTTGAAGTTATTAGTTCATTTAGGAACTGAAGATCAAATTACTTGACAGAATTGACTATTTAGAAAGAAATAATTATGGTGTTGAGTCACCAGGAAGGATTATAAAATATCACTAATTCATGTCACAAAACAAAAAATTCCATTTTCATATAATAGGCATAATTAATCTGAAACAGAAGCTTAATTAATATCTGGAAGATCTGCTTAAGCATCTCATGCTTACCAGGAAGCTACTATACTACATTATTTGCTAAACTTAAACAACTAAAAATTTCCATTCAAAATAAGTACCAGTGCATTTTAAATTTAATTTTAACTGCTTTATTGAGGTAGAATCTACAAACAATAATTTGCAGGTTCAGTAAAAATTTGATGTGTTTTGATCTGTTCATATGCCACAAAACCATCACATACTAAGAATAATGAACATATCTACTTTCTTAGTTCAGGATACTATAACAAAATACCATAAACTGGTACCTAAGAGCAGAATACCCGGATCACATTCCCATCAGTGTATACGAATCTCATTTCTCCCACATCTTCTCCAAAACTTGAAATGGTGAGTCTTTTTAATTTTTATCCATTCTAATGGATTTGTAATAATATCTCACTATGGTTCTCATTTTCATTTTTCTAATGACCGATGATACTGTGGGTCTTTTCATATGCTTATTTGCCATCCTGTATCTTTTTTGGTCAGTTGCCTGTTCAAATTTTTGAGACATTTTTAAAAATAGATTGTTTCTTTTCTTATTATTCAGTTTAAGAGTTTAATACTAATTCAGATACTAAAGGGGTTCACTGGTAGGGCTGCCATAACAAAATGCCATAGACTGGGTGACTTAAACAATAGAAATTTATTTTCTCACAGTTCTGGAGGCTAGAAGTCCAAAATCAAGTTGATGACAGGGTTGGTTTCTCCTGAGGTCTTTCTCTTTGGCTTGCAGGTGGCCATCTTCTTACTGTCTCCTAATAGCCTGTTCTCAGGGCATGCACATTCCTGTGTCTCTTCTTTTTCTTATAAGGACACCAGTCATATTGGATTAGGGCCTCACACTTATGACCTCATTTAACCTTCCTATGAATTTTGGGGAGACACAAGTCCGTCCATAATACTAGGCCTTTATCAGATATATGCTTTGTAATTATTTTTTCAGTCTGTGGTTTCCTTTGCATTTGATTAAGATTTCATTTACTCTAGTCAATTTGGAAAGAACTGGCATTTTAAGAACATTGGGTCTTCTCCATGAACACTGAATCTCTTTAGTTATTTAGGTCTTTAATTTCTCTTAACAATATTTTCTAGTTTTCAGTGTACAGGTCTTATACATCTATGTCATACTTATCCTAAGATATTTCATATTTTGATGCCATTGAAAATAGTGTTATTTATTTGACTTCAATTCCTTGTTCATTGCAATTGTTTTGTATATTGACTTTATATCCTGAAATCAGCTAAAACATTTACCAGTTCTAGCAAGTTATTGTAGATGCTATTGGACTTCCTACATAGATGATCATGCTGTCTATTAATACTGGATTAATTAGCCCATTTTATCCAAGGAGTATGTCTTCCTTTTCAACTAGATGTCTTTCATTTCTTTTTCTTTACTACTACACTTGCCGGGATCTCCAGTACTGAATACAAGAGGTGAGAATAGACATCCTTGTCTCATTCCTGATCTTAAGGGAAGAGCATTCAGTCTTTCCTCATTAAATATAATGTTAGCTGTAGATATTTCATAGTTGAGAAAATTCCTTTCTTTTCCTACTTTGCCAAGAATTTTTATCATGAATGGATGTTGAGTTTTGTCAAATGCTCTTTTCCTACATTCACTGAGATAATCATATGGTTTTTTTACCTGGTCAATATAGTAAACGATACTGATTAATTTTCAAATGTTAAACCAACAATGCACTCTTGGGATAAATCCTTCTTGGACATGATATATATCCTTTAATATGTCTGGTTTTGATGTGATAAAATTTTTGAATATTTGCATCTATGTTCGTGTGGGTTATCAATCTATAATTGTTGTTTTGTTTTGTTTTTTTCCTTGTAATGTCCCTCTCTAATTTTGGTATCAGGGTAATCCTGGCCTCATGAAATAAGTTGAGACAATGCCCCTTTATTTAATGTTTTGGATGAGTTTGTGTAGAATTGACATTATGTCTTCTTTAAATGTCTAGTAGAACTTACCAATGTAGTCATCTGGGCATAGCATCATCTCTGAGGAGAAGTTTTTATCCACAAAATCAATTCTTTTAATAGAGACAGAGCTATTCAGTTTGCCCATTTCATCTTGAGTTTTGTAATTTGTGTCTTTCAAGGAATTTATCCATTTCATTGAGTTTTTGAATTTATAGGTGTAAAGTTTACACGACATTCCCTTATTATCCTGATAATAACTTTAGAATCTGTAATGATTCCTCCTATCATCTTTGACATTGCTAATTTACATTCTCTCTCTCTGAATAAAGGTTTATTAACTTCATTGATCTTCTCAAAGTATCAGCTTTCAGCTTCATTTATCTCCCCTATTGATTTTCTGTTTTTATTTCGTTGATTTCCACTGTGATCTTTATGCTACTTTGGAGTTCCTTTGGCCTCCTTTCCTTAGTTTATAAAAGAGGAGGCTGATATTAACTTAAGATCTTTTCTTTTAAGATCTTCTTTTTTAATATGGGCATCCAATGTCCCAAATCTTCTTCTAGGTACTGCCTAAGAAGCCTCTCACACTTTTGAAATGTTGTGTTTTCATTTTCATTCAGTTCAAAATATTTTCTATTTTCCTTTTTATTTCTTCTTTGATCCATTAGTAGGAATGGACATTTATTTCTGACCCTACGTGAGCATCAGATGCTGTTAGTTTTAACCCATCAGATGGTTCTTTTTCTAATCTTGGGTAGTTTCCTTACATGTAAGAGGCAGGCAGTACTCTACTGGATACTAAAAAGAGACCTTCTGCAGATCCCTGGAGTTCTCTCTCCATGCGACTGTCTCCTCTCTATTACTTTGTCTTACGAATTCCAAGAACTTGCTCTCCTGGGATCCTGATTTCATCCCCTCAAGTAATGGAGTCTGTCTAGTCCCCTGCCGGGTTCCATTTAGTGTCATTGACTGGAAACCCAAGGCAGTAAACTAGGAAACAGTAGAGCTCATCTCATTTGTTTCCCATTTCTCAAGGTCACTCTTTCATTGGTTGATGTCCTGTGTCTTGAAAAACAACATTGTTCTTATATCTTTTTTTGGTTGATTCTGTGAGAAGCTAGATCTGGTCCTTATTACTACATTTTGTTATTTCATCTAGTCTCAATACATAATTTTGATCCTGGATTTCTTTCCTAATCCATTTATCTTAAAAAGTAAGCTACTTTTCTACATTACACTACATCTAACTGAAGCATCATTCAGCCCAGTTGTCTGACATTATGTCAAAATATTTCTGACTAGGGGCACCTGGGTGGCATAGCAGTTAAGCGTCTGCCTTCGGCTCAGGGCGTGATCCCGGCGATCTGGGATCAAGCCCCACATCAGGCTCTTCTGCTATGAGCCTGCTTCTTCCTCTCCCACTCCCCCTGCTTGTGTTCCCTCTCTCGCTGGCTGTCTCTATCTCTGTCGAATAAATAAATAAAATCTTTAAAAAAAATATTTCTGACTAAAACCTAACTCACCAAATATTTGTCAGTGAAATTCTATCACCTATGTGAGGAGGAAGTATCTTCCATTTTTCTCAAATTCACTTACTTTTATTGAGAATTTACGAGATATTTGTGCCTATCTTTATCCTTCAAGGAGAAGATAAAACTCAAAAAGAATATTGATACAAATGAAACACATTCAAAGAAAGAAAAAGATGACAATATCTTTGAATCGATGCCTGTAGTAGTGTATACTATAATTATCTATAACTATAAAAAGTCAGAATTCAAATACTTTGTCTTTATGCCCATTATTCATCAAAAATTCAAACTATAGAATGTTGAGAACTCCATATCATAGGAAAAAGTGCAATTATGCTCAGAAGACTGATTCATCTGTGCATGTTTATGCCTTCCCTTAAACAGGGGGTAACAGGGGGGACGTCACTGTCCATTAACCTACTCTACAGTCAACTTCAAAGTCACAATGTCCATCATAAACTTTAGAAACATAAATCCCAAATGTTAAGAACTTCAATGAATATATTAGACTTTGTTTATAACACCTTCATATTGAATATTGAGAACCTGTCCTTGGTGGCCCACTTAAAATTGGTTTTCCTTCAGAAATTTCAGTCAGAAACAGAGAAGACTATATATAAATCAACACACTAACACAAAGTCTGGAATATTATATATACCATATTGCTTTGGGGATTAATGCTGAGGGGGAGCCCAAGATAAACCTGTAATTTTTCTTCTGGAGTGTCACTATTATGAACATTGCAAGTAGTTAAAAAAGGGGGGGGGCAGTGGAATTGTTTAGCATAGCATCTTGAGGACATCTGCCTCTAACATTTTATCACATCAGAAAAAGATGTACTAAAAATGTTCTGTGTTGTGAAATGATAAATGCTTTATAAGAAAGCTCAGGAATGACCTTCCTTTTTCTATTTCTTTTCTGAAGTCTTCTCCTGTCAGTAATTACCCTAACAATGCTGTCCACATGCAATAATTAACTCCTTCTCTTTTCTCCATAACACAATGCTCATTTCCTACTCCCAGCTTTCAAGGTCTAACCAATTTACAATTCATTCTATATATAACTTTAAAAGATAGTACAACAGCAGCTATGTTAGATAGCTCCATTTTCAACGTCCAACTGAAAATAAAAAAAAAATTAAAAAATGATCCTAAATGAACTAAGAAGCAATAAGGCTCTGCCAGGGAAATTCTATTCCCAAATGATATTTTACACATAAGTTATAAATTCCTCTTTTTCCAATATTTGGTTCAAATGACAAAAGAAATAACACAGGGAAAATGGAAGCCTCAATTTTATATTAGAGATTGATTCCATTGATAGAACTATAATGCTAAAACTCTAATGCTTTAAATGCAGATTTGGCACACTAATCAGTCACCAGTCACCATTCACCATATAGACAAGGAAAGTCCAAATGAAATAATCAATTTAAGAGTCTACCATATTCTGTGATTGCATCTTCTCAACTACTGACATCAGGGGACTCCCTGTGAAAGACTGGAACAAATGGGTACATTTTCCAAACACCTGCAAAGTTGGGAAACCTAGATATCCAGTAGCAGTTAGGATGTAAAAGGATACAAAATACCTTTTACTCCCACTGAAACAATAAGAAATTCCTGCATAAACAAGTTTATATATTCTGAAAGAAATAGATAGATGGAAATATTCATATAAAGTCTGAAATATTGTCCGTCCTGTGGTGTATGAGCAAGGCCAATTTTATGTTTATTGCAGTTTAAAAAAAAAAACAAAACTAAAAGTATTTGAAAATAAGGATGGTCCATACTCCTAAATTATGTGGATGGGTGTATGTAGGAGAAGTGACTTGGGGTCTTGTGAAAAGAGGCTTTCTTTTTTTTAAAAGATTTTATTTATTCATTTGACAGAGCACAAGCAGGGGGAGCAGCAGGCAGAGGGAGAGGGAGAAGCAGGCTCCCTGCTGAGCAAGGAACCTGATGGGGGCTTGATCCCAAGACCCTAGGATCAGAATCGTGACCTCAGCCGAAGGCAGCTGCTTAACTGACTAAGCCACTCAGGCACCCCCGTGAAAAGAAGCATTTTAGACTGGGGTCTCCCAGGCTTCTCCCAGTCTTCTTGCTTGGGGATCACGGCTGCTAGCTGACCAGAACTCTCCAACAAAAGTCTGTGATTCTGCTTTGGCAAAGTTTCATTGACTCATTCTGTTTTAGTACATACTTCCATATAAATGTAAACATTTCACTCAAAAAAAAAACATTTTCATCAAAGAGATGTGGACACAAAGAAATCTAAAACCTAAAAGCAGTGAACTCAGAGGGATGAGCCCTTCCTCAGTAACAAGGGAACAGAGGCAGGAAACCTTCATAGCTGAGATCCATGACTGAAGTTTCAGTGAGGGTAGAGGGCAGACCGAGAACAAGCATCTGTAAAATGAAAATCTTCGCTTGCATGAGGAGAAACCAGGCAAACTTCTGACAAACCTGTGGGCCAGTGTGTCAGACTTTAATCTGGAAAAAACTCAAATGCAAGGATAATGTTCTCTTGCCAAGTAATGCATTTACACAGAAGTTTTGTGGAGTTGTCAGAGGCTAGGGGTGATTGGAAAGCCGAAAATCTTTCCGGTTTCAAAGTATCCCAATTCTGACGTCCAGAGAGTCTCTTGTCTTATCATCTCACTGTCACTGAGTCTCACAGAACCCAGCTCCTCCGGTCCAGAGCCTGCTGTCTTGCCATCTCAGTGTCAAGACCTTATAGCCTCCAGGAAACAAACTGAGGGTTTTAGAGGGGAGAGGGGTGGGGGATGGGTTAGCCTGGGGATGGATATTAAGGAGGGCACGTATTGCATGGTCCACTGAGTGTTATACACAAACAATGAATCATGGAACACTACATCAAAAGCTAATGATATACTGTATGGTGACTAACAACACATTAAAAAACAAAACAAAACAAAACAAAACAAAAAAAAACCCTTATAGCCTCACAGCATCATGGCCTTGAAAATCCCATAGTCTGCAGTATAGAAATCTCATGGTCTGCAAAAAACTCGGTCTCAGGATCACTAGATCTTCCAAGTCTTGCAGGTTCTATCTAGCAGGTTCAAGGTCACACAGTTTTGAGGTCTAGCAGTATGGTAATGTTTAGTTCCCATGCCATCTTGGAAGGAGAGCCTGAATTTATTTTCAATGGTTTTAGAAGCTGTTGTAACCCAATCCTGATACAATTCAACTTATAATATAATTAAAACAATCAGCCCCCTTGATGGCATAGTGAATTGGGGACTGGGCTAAAAAACAAAAAGTCTTAGACACCTGGTACTTATATTCCAAGTATATTTGACACAAGACTAGGAAGATCAATGAACTTGAATGTAAGTTGATAGAATTGAAAATCATAGCATAGAAAGAGAAAAGTTTGTGAAATAATGAACTTGGGGTAGGCAAAGATTTCTTAACCAGAACACAAAAGCTCTAATCATAAAAAATAGATAAGTTAGATTTCATTAAAATTAAATACTTGTGCTCCTCAAAATACACTGTTAAAAAAATGAGAAGTCAAGCCACAAAATGAGAGAAAACATTTGAAAACATTTATCTAACAAAAGACTTGTATTCAAATACACATAACAATTCATATAAAGAGAAGCAACTCAATAATAATGGGGAAAAGTCTCAAAAAGAAACTTTACAAAAAGTAGATATATATAAGTAGCCAATAAGTACATCATAAGATACTCAACATTAGTCATCAACACAACTAATAATGCGATACCACTTCATACCCATTTAAAAAACTGATAAGACTAAATGCTGATAAAAATTTAAAGCAAATGGGCCACAGCAACTTCTTGCTAGACATGTCTGCAGAGGCAAGGGAAACAAAAACAAAAATGAACTATTGGGACTTCATCAGGATAAAAAGCTTTTGCACAGCAAAGGAAACCAATCAACAAAACTAAAAGGCAACCTACAGAACGGAAGAAGATATTCGCAAATGACATATCAGATAAAGGGTTAGTATCCAAAATCTATAAAGAACTCATCAAACTCAACACACAAAAAACAAACAAAAAATACAGTCAAGAAATGGGAGAAGACATGAACAGACATTTCTCTAAAGAAGACATACAAATGGCTAACAGACACGTGAAAAAATGCTCAACATCACTCATCATCAGGGAAATACAAATCAAAACCACAATGAGATACCACCTCACACCTGTCAGAATGGCTAAAATTCACAAATCAGGAAACGACAGATGTTGGCAAGGATGCGGAGATAGGGGAACAGTCTTACACTATTGGTAGGAATGCAAACTGGTGCAGCCACTCTGGGAAATACTTTGGAGGTTCCTCAAAAAGTTAAAAATAGAACTACCCCACACCCCAGCAATTACACTACTAGGTATTTATCCAAAGGATGCAAAAATAGTGTTTCAAAGAGGCACCTGTATCCCAATGTTTATAGCAGCCATACCCACAATAGCCGAAACATGGAGAGAGCCCAGATGTTCATCGATGGAAAAATGGATAAAGAAGTGGTATATATACACAATGGAATATTACTCAACCATCGAAAAGAATGGAATCTTGCCATTTGGAGCAACATGGGTGGAACTAGAGGGTATTATGCTAAGTGAAATAGTCAGAGAAAGATAAATACAATATAATTTCACTCATATGTGGAATTTAAGAAACAAAACAGATGAACATAGGGGAAGGGAAGGAAAAATAAAATAGGATAAAAGCAGACAGGAAGGCAAACCATAAGAGACTCTTGACTATAGGGAACAAACTGAGGGTTGCTGGAGGGGAGGTGGGGGGATGGGGCAACTGAGAGATGGACATTAAGGAGCACACATGATGTAATGAGCACTGGGTGTTATATGTAACTGATGAAACACTAAATTCTACTCTGAAATCAATAATACACCGTATGCTAACTAACTTGAATTTAAATACAATCAAAAAAATTAAAGCAAATGGAACCATCATACATTTATGATGGTAATTAAATGGTCTAACCAAGTTAAATATGTTCCTACCCTATGGCCCAATATTTCCACTCTTCGTTATTTACCCAAGAGAAGTGAAAACATGTGTCCATGAGATTCATTTATCAATGTTCAGTCAGCTTTGTTTTCCAAACAGGAAATCACCCAAACATTCATCAACATGTGAATATGTAAACAAACTGTGGAATAATCAGATAATACAAAGTTCCCCTACAATAATACTGAACAGACTACTGGCACACACATCATAAATAAATCTCTAAACATTATACCAAGGGAAATGAGTCAGATACAAAAATGCAAGTACAATACTATTACAATTATTTGAAATTCTGAAACTTCAAATGGTGATAGAAATAGAGTCAGTGGTTTGGGGATGGAGGATTGACTGAAATGGGGTGTGAAGAAATTTTCTCTTGTGGTGGAAATGGTTTGTATCTAGATTGGAGCAGTGGGAACCTGGTGCATGTATTTGTCAAAGCTTATTGAACTGTTCACTTAAAATATGTGCATTGTATGGTATGTTAAGTAAATTCCATAAAGATGATTGAAAAATAAAAAAAGAAGAGGAAACACTTTAAGCAGTCAGAACAAGTGTGACAATATTCTAAATAATTGAAGAATAATTTATATTCTTAATGAAAGATTAATTATAACTGCCATTTATTGAATGTTCACTACCAGTGGGACCAAGATAAGCATTTTAAACACACAATCTCATTCAAAACATCACAATAAAACTATGTTTCCATTAGCTTGAAATACCTAAATGTAATAATTTTTAGTCGGTCAGGTGAAAAATATCATAAGATACATATAGAGAATCTTCCTCTGCAAAACACACCACTCAGATAATAGCATTTTTTGTTTGCCTTATGAACAATGCCCTTTGCATATACTGCCAAGTAATCCTTATGTTAACTAATTTATGTCCTGAAACATACATTTCACCAACTCAGTTGCTGTCAGCAAAAAACACTCCTACCATACCATATTTTCCATTTTGTTTTATATCACATCACCTCAGCCTCCACAGCTGAGTGGGTCAGCATTCCTGTGTGACTGTATTGCCAAGGTCTCTTCTAAAAGGACAATAAAGATAAATCAATGGATACCATCTGTGAGGAAAGAAGCTATCAGCACAAGATTAAATCTTGTTTTGTCTTCTATCATTTTGTAGCAAAGTGACTAAGAATAGTGTTGGATCAGATTGTTTCCTTTGTTTTCATTCTTCATTCCAGTCTTCTGGAAGCGGAAAGGAATTCTATGTCCTTCAGGTCCTGCAAAGTTCTAAAAAGTCTCAATTTGTTCCTTAAACCAATGTACCTTTAAACAGTTGATTTCAGATCATGTATGTAGCCTTGAAATGTTATTAAATGCCACCACCATTCCTCTTCTAGGTTTAAATATTATATTCTGTGACGGTATTTTAATATTTAAAGCTAGAAGCCCAAATACCATTAGTCTGAAAGGAACTATTACAAAGCTATGTCTATATGCCTTTTACATCTCTCTGAGAAATGTAATTGATTGTTATGATGTTTTTATTCTCACAACCTCTTCCACGTAGCATTAAAAATCCAATGTTATCTCTCAGAGGGGATCTCAAATTCTGTTACACTACTATTTACAAAATAAGAAAAAACTATTTAAAATTTGTAAGTCCTGCTTTTCCATCAAAACAATGTATGATGCATGATGATTCAAAGATATGCAATGTCCTTTTTTTTATATTGGGAATTAAGAACGAAATCTGTAACTTCATTTACATCCATACACTTGTGTTTTTTAATAGCTTATAAAGGCCAAAACTATTTATTGTTTAGGCAGTAAATGATCCTCAGGTTTACTGTTCTGCTGTTACATGATATCCTCCTAGCTAGGATTTCTGCAATAATTTCTCCATCCATTTCATCATGAATTTCTTGTGTTCCAAATACCAAAATATATAGCAAATATATATGAGCAATTCTTGCTAGATAATGAAGGCATCCACCTAATAGCCACTTAACTCCTGTTTTTCACTAACATAACCAATTGTGTTCAGGGAAGCAATGTATTAGAAACAATAATTTAATCTCTCAGTCTCAACTGCAGCTAAGGATAGTCATGTGTTATATTTCTTGATGATGAGATGTTAGAGATGGCTTTTTCTGATGAACAGAAAAAGGAAGTTTTCCTGCCAGGAATATGGAGGTAATGGGCAGGCATCTTGTAAACATGAGGGGAAAAGATTCATGTTAAGAACAGCAGATATGGAAATTGGAAGGCAATTGAGTTTTTGATGGCATAACAGAGCAGATGCACCCAACCTAGACTACATAGTTTTGTTTTTGTTTTTAAAGATTTTATTTATTTCTTTGAGACAGAGAAGGAAAGAGAGAGAGAAAGCACAAGTGATGGGGAGGGGTAGAGGGTGAGGGAGAAGCAGACTCCCCACTGAGCAGAGAGCCTGATGGGGGCTAGATCCCAGGGTCCTGGGATCATGACCTAAGCTAAAGACAGACACTTGACTGACTGAGCCATCCAGGCACCCCTAGACTACATAGTTTCTAATTGCATGTTAAGCAGGAAAAACTAAGCCACATTCGGTTAGCTACTTTTTTTATACTTGTGTTAAATGCGTTGGACACAATTTCATGACATTCTATTCTTATTAACTAGTTAGGAAAGCTGTAACCCTTCACTAAAATTTGCCAGCCCCAACTTTTTTAATCACTTCACCAATGTCTCTACCTTGACACTTAGTCTTGCATGATTTCTGAGCCAAAAGCAACAGTAAGTATATTGGGCATTTCAGCACCATCATCTAGAAGGCCCTGCAATAAATCTTGCTGCCAAGAGATCAGGACTCAGCACCTGAGCGTTCCTAGAGCCTGAAATACCAGTTTAAGTCTACGAACTTGTATTCTCTCCCTAGCATGGTAGTCCCTTCCAGGACTGAACTATTCCTTAAGTCTCAATCTGTATGTATAAAAACCTAATATTCTGCCTAATCTTTGCTAGTGTCCTCCTAGAATAATGAATCCTTCTAGCTAATTAAGGTATGAGGACATTTTCCAGCCAATGACTGGAGTTATGGTGTGAATAAACAAATCACATTTTCTAATACTATCATTAACTTGTCTGGCTCCAAGTACCTCTACTCTCCTAGAATTTCTTGTTGACTGTCCCACCTACTGGAGTAATCTTACTATTCTAACACATCTCAAAAATTTACAATTGTTCAACCAGAGCTAAGCTTGTTCTACTGATTAAATACTATGTACTATATTTTGGACTGTGCATATGTCTTATTTGGGGTCAAATTTTGTAGCCATTAATTTGCTCTCACATAAGGCAGCCTGAGCTGCTAAGATCCCATTGAGTTTCATGCCTGAAATCTCTCCTATTGTAACTGATCTGAGAAACTGGTATTACCCATGACTTTATTTTGCAACTTGAAATCAGAATTTCTGTGAAAATAGAAGTTTGATCTGGACATGGTTTGAAATTGCAAAGTCCATCAGAATTAATAGTTATTTAAAGCTTGACATTTCAATTGATAAGATCTCAACAAAAGTGAATTGCTGCTTTTTGGTGAAAGCAACATGAATGTGAATGGTCCGTGTGTGTGTTGATTGAATATATATAGAAATTGAATATATGTATGTATATATGTATAATTTCTGTGATAGAAATTGAATGTGTGTGTATATATATGTATATATATACTTACATGTATATGTTCAATTTCTGCGACAGACATGGAGTAATTAATGATAATATTTACATTTTAAAATTCTATCCTATAATCTTATTGAGAAAAAGGTCACTCTGGTTAAAGACCATTTTGAAGATGTATATGGAATAATCTGTGCTATGATATTCAACAAATTTTGTTTCTTCAACAAAATAAATCAACAGGAGCTCCAAAAAGGAAAGATCCTCCAACTATTATCGTTGTAAAGAATGTAATTTCTATAGACTTCACCTAATTTATTCTGGGTAAGAAAGTGTAATTTATAGATTCTAGTTCTGTTTTATTCATATGTGTTGAGTTTCATGACTTTACTCATTTACCTATTTGTAAGAAACTGACAAATCTGTTTTGAACATCATAGCCAAAGCATTCTATCTTTAGAAGGTACACACATTTATCTGATAATATGACTGTTACTGCTCTTTTTATTATTATATTTTTGAGCCTGAGTGCCAGAAAGCATAGAACTAAAGTCAATGCTTAGTTACAGCAACAATCAGATTCCTTTTCTGAATACATTTATCTCCCTTCGTTGTGACCAAAGTCTATGTAGCTTTTGATTTATCTTCCTCATCTTAAAAATTGTTATAAATTGTATGTTTTTTAAATTTTAAGGCATTTTAATTTGTGAAGGATATAAGGGGCAAATCAAATAACACTTCTGCATATATCATCAAAATAATCAGATGAATTGTGAATATTGAAATAATGTGAATTTTAGTGTGAATATTGAAATAATAATAGCTAGAAAATGTCATATAACTAGTTTGACAACCACTTAAAACGGGTTGATTATTTATTCTTACATTATTTACAAACAGGCTGAAGACATAGATCCTCCAAGTCAATTAGCCAGTTAAGTAACATTGTTTGAACTGTCTCAAGGACAGTGAGAAATCACAGGAGAAGCAAACAGCATAATTCTTTCTCTATGACTGACCCAGTAGCATCTGTAATTAATTTTGAAGATACAAGTGACATAACAAAATGAAATGACTGAGTTACAGCAATCAATATATATGAGAAATAACCGCTTACCACCGTGGTACAGAAAAAATTGTATAATCATTTTACATTATAAAAATGAGGTTCATGCAGAAGAGGTTTAGCTTTTGGAAACTGGCATTACTATTATTGATATCATTTAGATATAACGGAGATGGAGTATAAGATGACTGAAAAGTTTTTGGAACAGGACATCCAAGAAAGTTTTTAACCTTCATGTTTGTGTTTTAGTCAGGGTCAAGACAGTGGTCTCTAAGTCACTGAGCAATGAGCTATTAATAAGTTCCATTACATGACTACCTAAATACTGTATGAATTTCCTCACCCTTACACAAAGCATTTCCCATTATTGCCTCTTCCTCTTAATGAAGTAACTTCAAGTTCTTTAATTTCAGCATATTCCAATAATATGTCTAACTATAAAACTGTATATTTACATAACATGTATGTGCAAAATAATCATGCATACATCCACATACAATATCCAACAATACTTGTGCAAACAATAGGGAAAAGTCAATTCTTTCCAGTATGTTTTTAAAAGCTAGGAAAAAGAAGCAGAGGCAATACAAGTAGCAGAGAAATATCCATTCAGTTTAAACAAAGAGAAACAGGGTGCCTGGGTGGCATAGCGGTTAAGCATCTGCCTTCGGCTCAGGGCGTGATCCCGGGGTCCTGGGATCGAGCCCCACATCAGGCTCCTCTGCTATGAGCCTGCTTCTTCCTCTCCCACTTCCCCTGCTTGTGTTCCCTCTCTCGCTGGCTGTCTCTCTCTCTCTGTCAAATAAATAAATAAAAATCTTAAAAAACAATAAACAAAGAGAAGCAGAAAACAGATCACATATTTCATTGAATCTAAAAATCATTAGTTTAAGATTAACAATGATTTTTTGTACCACCGTGAGAGGTAAAAAATGCTTCCAATTATACAATAACACATCATTGATTTTAAGATTTATTTTAATTTCAGCAATAGCAGAATGTGAAAAAAGTTCATCTGAGAATCAATGAAATGTATATTAATGGTTTTTGTCTTTCTTCTGTTTTGAACGGTAACTTCTTTTTAAAATACTCATTCTTAAGATTCATATTTTAGATTAAAATTAAAGGTAAGTTTTACCTCCAAGGTTACTGAAATGGTAAATGAAAATGTCAATATGCTGCAAACCTTTCCTCTTGCCATGATCTATTTTTGAAGTCTAAAATGTATTTAGTGACCATTCATAAGGAAAAGATCTTCCCTACAAAAAAACAAGCTATAGATTTGACACAAATGAGTGTTCATTATTCAGTGTGTGGAACCTCATGGGCTCTGCCATCTGAGTTTATAATTAATGCAGAATTGGGAACATACTTGCCTATTTTTGATTTCTTCTAGACTAATGTTTGAAGTGCAAACCTCCATTATTAGACTAATTTCCTTATTTAATTTAGAACCCTTCAACAAACTTGTTATTTAGTCTTCAAAACAGATGCATTTACCTTGCTCAAATTAATGGAACTTTTATGCAGTTGAATATTCCTTCCAAATTCTTGTGGTGGTTTTTTTTTTCCATTATCTATTACATAATGAAATAGTGCATTTGGCATCTCACTGTGGTACAAATTTTAGGCCCATCTATTCCTTTTCTAATCAAGGCTAAATATTAACCCTTCAAGAGATAAAATGGTCAAGGCCAATATAAAGCTCACTCTAATTTCATTAATAGCATGACAGTTTTGAATTTATTGATAGTTTTTAATTATGAGCCTAATTTTCAAATTATAGGATGGATCTCAGGTTATTAATACTCCTTTAAACTGTATCTAACAGATTTCTAGCAGAGTAAGAGTGGGTTAAAAAAGGTAAAAAAACAATTCTAGCTAGTATAAAACTAGAATAAGTCCTTATGCATTTTGTTTCTTTACAACTTATATTTTCGAATATGAAATAGCTGTCTCATAAATTGGATCTATGTCTGTCTGCTATATATAGCTAACAGTAAGACAAGCTCCCTTCTGTGAGCTAATGACATGGTATTATCATGATACCGATAGCTTGATTGAGACAGCTGCTATTTGAGGTACAGAGTGTAAAGGGCATATAACTAGTAGGTATTCTGACCTTGATATCTTATCTGTTGGATGTTATGTGGCAAGAGAACGAGACATATGAGCTGTATCGTAGTGACTGCCATGGAAACCATTTACCTGAGTTAAGATGTAATGATTTACTCAGGGATTTTATAGTAGAATAATTAAAAGACTTCCATTTAAAAATTATTTTTTGAATTAAAAAAATCAGCAATAAATATTATTATGTGCTGTTTTACTCAATGTTACATTTGATGTCTGTGCCTCAATCTCCTCATCCAAAGGCACCATGATATACCAACCTGGCTCACTTCTTAGGGTTGTTCTATCAAATGAGATTAGGTATTGGAAAGTACCTTACACTTCTGCCATAAGGCAATATGTAGGATAGGATACAACGTGATTAAACTGCATAAAGTAAGGAGTTGCATTTTTTCAAGGTTAATGAACTGGCTGGGGTAAACTCAGCTAGCCATCAAGAAATTGCATACCAATCAGTCCATTTCCTATTTATGATTTAGTGCCACCTGGTGGCAGTTTTGTCTTTTAGCTCAAATATTGATGGGAGCATTTCTGGGTTCTGTGGCTGTTTGGAAACTCTAAGACTACAGAAAGGATCCCAGAAGTCTTCTGGTTGCTGAAGTTTGCTCCATTTTCAGGCTATTGGGGACAGATAATAGCGGGAATGAGAGACTCAACTTACACCTCCTCTTTTTCCCTTTTCCCCAGGTCCCCTCCAGAAGATAAGATATTTAACCCTCTCCCTGTTGGAGGACATATGGAATGGAAGTGGAAGACAGATGCCATTCCAACATCAATAATTGGATATGTAAATCAGAATAATTAAATAGGTTTTTCTGTTGTTTTGGTGCTTTTTAAGCCACCAAGTAACACAAAGTATTATAATCACTATCCAACAATATCCAAAAATTTCTATAATACTATATAGTAACAACTAAGATGTGTGGAATTCTCATAAAGCAGAATTTTAAAATGTGTCTTAACTGTTCAAAGCTGTGATACGTTTATTTATTCTGATAATTTTTTAAAAAGTTGAAATGAGGCATCATACAAAAATAAAAAGCTAAAACTGGCTATTTTTTTTTTCAGTAAAAGCTTCTTTTGGCTTGTGTTAAAATACTTGCCACTTCATGAGAGTTTCATGACACATAATCCTAAAGTATGTCTCATTCTCGTCATTCTTACCACATGTAAGTAAATCATTTTGAAAATGCATATATACTTTGAATTTTGTTAGTTCTCTGTTAAACAAAATTTTTGTTTAGTCTCTCATTTCTCCTTATTCAATTTATAAGCCATCATTTTTTGATCATTTAGTCAATCCATGACATGGACTTATCATGTATCCTACCCACACACTGTGAAAGTGCTGAAGACTTATCATACCACTCCCCTGCAAAGGAAGGCACATTGGCAGGCCAGGGAAAATGTGGAGAATATCTTCCTTGAAGTGCTGCTCTTAAAGGCATAGCAAAAGACTGGAGAAATTCATCATTGGTTCAACAGAGAGTCATTGGTGTAGTTCAGAACCAAACGTGGAAAAGAAAGAATGGGCGGCTGCATCAAGCAAAGAGCCCTCAAACCCTTCCTTGTTAACGCATTATGATAGAAGACTTAGAGTTAAAGTATCCTGACTGTGGCTGCTCACCGTGCCACCCCACCTTCTCCGTTCTTCCTGACCAAATGACGGACCTGACACAAACACTAATATCCAAGCCCCAGTCAGACTGTAACAGGAGAATTCAAATCAACCCTAAGGAAATAAGGCAGCTTGGGTATGTCCATTCTCAACATTTAAGAACAAATAACAGACCCAGGTAGAAATAGTTACACTTGAAAATGAACAAAGGAAAAATAAGGTCTGTATGCAGTAAGTATGGAAAGTCAAGAAGGAAAGGCAAGGACAAAATAGTATGGTATCTTGATTAATAAAAAGTATATGTTCAAAGAAGATATTTTTCCCAGATAACAAAAGAAAGATTCAGTAACATTACCTTCTTAGAGGAAATTAAAGAAAATTTCAACTCTAAGAAATGAGATATAATAGTAAAAGGGTAAAGAAATGGGCTGGAACAAAGGGAAGTTAGCATGAAACAAATTAAGGGAGAAAATGGCATTGATGATGCTAGAACTGCATTGGAAGCAAGAAAGAAAAGTAACAATGTAAGAGTCTCTGAATGGAGGACAGATTCGAGAATCTCACATAGTTCAAAGAATTTGATTTAATAGATGATAATCCAAATTGTACATAATAGTGGAAATCTGATATCTTTGAGGATAATAATGGTCATGCTTGAATATGAAACAAGAACATGTAACACAGATGAAAATTCAAAGATAAAATAAGGTAAACCACTGAATGAGGACCTGAAACTAGAGATCAATAGGGCTTATCACATGAAGAAAAATGTATTAAAGACAAACAACACTCAGAAAGATTTGATGAGTTTACTGATCTCTAAGGATAAGGAAAGAATTCTTCAAATATCTAGACCAGGAAGAGGTTACCTACAAATGAAAAAATTAGTCTATTTTTAAATCATTAGCAATAATAGCACTTAAATGAAATAGAACCACCTGTACAGGATGTACATATACTAGGGTTCCGTATAGTCTTACTGATGCAAGGAGAGAGTGTCAATGATGTAAACGCTCAGGAATATATAATCCATATATGTCCTGATAAGTCTACTTGAATATATAATTTAGTGCAATGAAAAATAAAAATGTAAACTTCACAAAAGTTCAGCTCTGTATATATTTGAACACAGAATTAACCTAAACAGTTTTGATTATAAATTGTGTATGTGTATATATATATGCACACACACACCTATATATATATAAACATATATAAAAACATATATAATACCTCTTATTCTATAAAACTTGTTTTATATACACATATATATGTATACAATGTATATGTATACATATGTATGTATATAAAATACCTGTCCATGAACCTTTTTAAGAAGAAAATCTGCATATGGTAAAAATATTATGGAGACCCAAATCCTATTGTATAGGGTGACAAAGCTCCCAGATGCAAGTAGCTAAAAAATGGCGAGATTAAATATTCTACTTTCCTCATACCCCATTAGGGAAGAGATTCATTAGATACTGTTGCAATTTAGAAAGAGTATAAATTGAAAATAAATTTAAAATATTATTTGAAGTTATATTATATCCTTTCTAAACTACAAAGCAGAAAATAAATAATACAAAAATTGTTTAATAGTAACTGCTCTAGTAAAAGACCCCAATAACTAATATAAAAAGATGTCAAATGAACAAATGAACAGGAGAGGTATGTGAGAGAGCGAGGTCTGACATGATTCCTGGGGTTTGTTTTTTGTGACCAGGTGGACAGCAGTATGGAGGTGGCGGAAAGATTTCCTTTGGGGAAGTGTTAGTTTTGAAATATCTGTGGGTTAATCCAGTGGGGATTTCATATATTGGTAAGTTAAATACATATATATTTATATCGTATGAAAAAGATCACTAGAAGTGTATATTTGGGAGCCACTAGAGTAGATGGTATAACTGAAACTAAAGGAAATGGAAAATTACCCAGGAGGAGTAATTTGTATTGGTGAGCGTCCTTACTGAGGACCTAAGTATTGTTGGAGTATGCCCATTCATGCACGTGGGTATTTACCCCTTCATGCACTCAGGCACTTATGGCCCACATGTTCTAAGCACTGCCCTAGGTACTAAATACACAACTATAAACTCTGAGCCAAATGTAATTTACTCCTCCCAAGTAAGTTTAGAGATATTTAATTAACAAACAGATTTCTCTACTGCAGAACTGTTCAGTTCCTGTTCTTTTTTCATTGCTGCCTAATGAATTAATACAAACTTAGCTGCTTAAAATAATACTGCACCTTTACCATCTCACAATACATCTCAGCTGGTTCCTTTACTCAGGGTCTCACAAGGCTACTACCGAGATATAGCCAGATGGCATTCTTATCCTGAGGGGTGAATGGGGAAGAAAACACTTCCAAGTCACTCAGGTTACTGGCAGAATTCATTTCCTTGCAGTTGAAGCACTGACTGAAGAAGTCTGCCTTCTTGCGGGCTTTGAGCTGGAGGCCACTCTCAGCTTCCAGAGGTTATGGGGAGTTCCTTGAAGCTGCCTGCTGTTCCTTGAAAAGTGCCTTTCCCAACGTGGCTATTTATTTCTTCAAACCGGAATCACTCCAGATGATAGCAAGGTAGAGTTTTATATAAAGTAACATAATCATGGAAGTAACATGCTATCACTTTTGCCATATTCTATTAGTTAGAAGCAAGCCACAGATGCTATACTCAACTGAAGGAGACACAGGGCATGGACAGCAGGAGACAGAGATCCTGGGGGCAACTTACAGTCAGCCCACTACAGTCCATTAGGTGGCATGTGTGCATATCCACATATCCAGGAAGCAAATGCATACAGCATTATGTCCCAACACTTTTGACTGGAAATATTGGTATTCCAAAAAACACAATCTGGGAAATGTTAGCAAAGGAAGAAGTAAGCTCCATGAACAAACACATTTAAATTCCTATTCATTTTCACTTGCCTCTCCTCCCCCCTCTTGTTATTTCTCTACACACACAGTAAACTTATTTATATAGCTTTATTAAAGGTCAAATCAGACAAGTATCATTATAAAAAATTTGTTTTCCCAGCTGCTCAGTGGAATCATTGCTTATTACCACTATAATTCAGCTTGTTCCAGTCTTTTTATGTTATTATTACATTAAGAGTAAGAACTCAAGTTTCATGGACTTGTGTCGCCACGTGGTCATACTTGTTCATGAAGAGTATTTCATCATGAATTAGTGAGTCTTATATCCCCAGAGGCCCTATTTTTCCTTGAATCTTCCCACAGTTTCTCTCTAGAACTCTCATAGACACCCTGGACCAGTCCAAGAGGTACTATGGTGTTCTCTACTTTTCCAAAAACAATGATCCCTATTCTTATCCCTCCCTTCCAATAAATCAATTCATATTCATAGATAGCACTAGGCCTCTGGCTCAATCTGCTCAACAGATCCACGGGGAGTTTAAATGCTACTTTAGGCTCAGTGGACTCCCCGGTACCATATTGTACCACCTTTGACACCTTCAACATTTCAACTATGACCATCTCTTCTGTGGAGTTTCCATATTATGCCAGAATGGAGACTAAGTAAAAAGGGGTCTGCAGGAATGTAATATCTATAAGAAATGGCCTCAGATCCAGAGGGTGGAAGATGTATGGGAAAGATAGCCTATGTTGTAGAGCTGGTACCGGACTGGGATGTGGCATTGGGAGGGCATTGGGAGAACTCCAATAAATCTCTCCTTTCTCATGTGAGGAAGCTGGAATCTGGCAGTTTCCAAATTATATTCTGTGTAGTCTTAGGGTTTAAGAAATGTTGCCTAGGTTACCTCCACAATCTGGAAATTGAACTAGACCAACCCATCCTCACAGAACCCAGAGCAGCATGAGATAATTTTTGTCAGATGGCATTAAAACAAAAGTTACACTGGACAAAATTAAACTTTATTCAGGGTATTGCAAAAAGAGAGAGAAACTGAATTCAACTCCACTAAAACAAAAAGCAAGAGGGTTTTTAAATGCTGGAATGAGCCAGTGGAAAAGTACTGAAGGACAACCACTTCAAAGTTTGATCAATGGGACACATTGAGCACATTGAGTTATTTCTGAGTTTGCAAATAAATATTTTTCCTCTGTGTTTAGGCCATTTGTGTTTGCTATTAAGAGTGGGATAGGGGTGTTATCTCCTTTCATGTTTACATTTCAAAGAGATGGTTTCCAGATCCTTAAGAAAGACATTTCTGGGTTGTAAAACTGGCAAGAGGCTTTTTGCATCTCAAAGGGAGAGAAAAACAATTTACAATTACAAGTTTTCTAAAGTAAATGCTCTAAAAAAAGGAAGGTCAGGGCTTGGAGTCAGAAAGAAGCCTGTCGAAAGTTTAGTCAAGCTGAAGGAAATGTTAAAGCTGTCTCAGTCAAAGGTATATTGGCCAGGACCTTTGGGAAATCAAGGATCCAAATCAGAGAAACATGTTCCCACATGTTCTTAAGGAACAATCATAAAATAAAGCAAAACAGCTTCATTTTTAGCAGGCTCTTCCCCTACATCACTATGCAGAATACAGATAAAGTGGGCTGGAGCAATAGGCAGGCATTCCACTTCCCTTTAGCCCAAATAAAACTTTCCACACTCCAGCAAAGAGAGGAACTGATCAGAAGCAAATGTCCAAGAGCTGGCCGAATGACCAGTAGCAGATTCACTGGATGGAGAAGAGAAAGTGAGAGCAAGCCACATGATTCTGCTCATTAGCAAACACACAGCAGTCTGGCCACTTGCATTAATAACCATTCTTCCATAGGGGAGGCACGAAAGGAGGTGGAAGGACGGTCATGAAGGAATCTTTAAGAACTTGCTATATATAGGCCATGATTTTATTTAACAGAATATTTCTGCAGCTAGAAACAAATATTGGGAAACCTAAGACCAAGTCTTGTAAGAACTTTTTCAGTTAAAACATATTATGCAATGTATATCTATATCTAAATCTGTATCTACATCTATCGCTTTCCATTGTGTTTGAATGTGTGTTCTGTTCAGTATTACTTAGAAGAAATGACTCACGTTTTAGACTCCATGATTCACTGGAGTTTAAGATTTTTCTGATTTTGTAGGAAAAGGAATTGATCGAAATCCTTCCATAGTCTGACTAATCTGAAGATTAGGGAAATGTAGAAAACTATTCTGACCCTTGAGAACCACACAGATGTACAGCAGCTGATACTGTCTGTGAAGAAATTGCACTGAAATTCTGAATTAATATTTTTTTCAATGAATTTTTTTTCAACCCTGATTTTCCTCATTGAAACACGTGGCCTTCAAGTCACAACTGAATAGCAGCTGAGCATCTGGGCATGATTTCCAGGATTCAGAGCGGCTGAATGAGACTGAGTTGTAATCAGGTTGGACATATGAGTCACCGATTTGAGGTTTGTAATATTTACAGCAAAAGACCTTGGTTGTAACAAAACTGGAAAGTGGCATTGCAGTAACAATCGACTCTTGGATAATTTTCTGGGTAAATTTAGCATGCTTTAATACACAGGTTTCCAAATGGTCTTTAAATTGAATATGATGTAAAAGAAAAGATGGAAGCATTCAATTGTAGTTTGGGGATATATATTAATTTCCCAACGTCAAAGAAGTATTTTTTGCCACAATTTTCAGGCATATTGTTTGGATGTATGTTATTTTAATTTGGTTGAGTATATTCTTTTTTTAATTTTTTTTTATTATATTATGTTAGTCACCATACAGTACATCCCTGGTTTCTGATGTAAAGTTCGATGATTCATTAGTTGCGTATAACACCCAGTGCACCATGCAATACGTGCCCTCCTTACTACCCATCACCAGTCTATCCCATTCCCCCTCCCCCACCAAGCCCTCAGTTTGTTTCTCAGAGTCCATAGTCTCTCATGCTTCTTTCCCACTTCTGATTATCCCCCCTTTCTTTATCCCTTTCTTCCCCTACCGATCTCCCTAGTTCTTATGTTCCATAGATGAGAGAAATCATATGATAATTGTCTTTCTCTGCTTGACTTATTTCACTCAGCATTATCTCCTCCAGTGCCATCCATGTTGCAGCAAATGTTGAGTACTCGTTCTTTCTGATAGCTGAGTAATATTCCATTGTATATATGGACCACAACTTCTTAATCCAGTCATCTGTTGAAGGGCATCTAGGCTCCTTCCACGATTTAGCTATTGTGGACAATGCTGCTATAAACATTGGGGTGCATATGGCCCTTCTCTTCACTATGTCTGTATCTTTGGGGTAAACACCCAGTAGTGCAATGGCTGGGTCATAGGGTAGCTCAATTTTTAACTTTTTAAGGGACCTCCACACTGTTTTCCAGAGTGGCTGTACCAACTTGCATTCCCACCAACAATGTAGGAGGGATCCCCTTTCTCCACATCCTCTCCAACAATTGTTGTTTCTTGCCTTGTCTATTTTTGCCATTCTAACTGGCGTAAGGTGGTATCTTAGTGTGGTTTTGATTTGAATTTCCCTGATGGCTAATGATTTTGAACATTTTTTCATGGGTCTGTTAGCCATTTGTATGTCTTCATTGGAAAAGTGTCTGTTTATATCTTCTGCCCATTTTATGATTTGTTTATTTGTTTCTCATGTATTTAGTTTGAGAAGTTCTTTGTAGATCTTGGATACCAGTCTTTTATCTGTAGCGTCATTTGCAAATATATTCTCCCATTCCGTGGGCTGCCTCTTAGTTTTTTTGACTGTTTCCTTGGCTGTGCAGAAGCTTTTTATATTGATGAAGTCCCACTAGCTCATTTTATCTTTTGTTTCTCTTGCCTTTGGAGATGTGTCATGAAAAAGGTTGCTTTGGCCGATGTCGTAGAGGTTGCTGCCTATGTTCTCCTCTAGAATTTTGATGGATTTCTGTCTCACATCGAGGTCTTTCATCCATTTGGAGTTTATCTTTGTGTATGGTGTGAGAGAGTGGTCAAGTTTCATTCTTTTGCATGTAGCTGTCCTGGTTGGGTATATTCTGAATAATCCTAGGATATGAGGCTAAAAGCATATGTTATGAAGAAAGACTGCCTGGATTCTAATAGCAACTTCTCTCCTAATGGGGTCTAGGGCAACTACTTAACCTCTCTGTGCTTCATTTTCCTCTAATGTAAAATGGGAATGCAGGTTTGTGGAAGAGAATCAAGCAAGATTAGCAGTTGAATAGAGAGGAAATGTTAAATCACTATTTATTATTATTTACAATCTGTAATCATAAAAACTCCATAAATTCATTACCAAAATGATTGTTTGATCTCACTTTAAAATGTTGTTTGACTTTGACCTGTACAAAATAAGCAAAATGAGTTTTTATACTTATATTTTTTAAATGTCCATATTTTTATATTC
This sequence comes from Ursus maritimus, assembly GCF_017311325.1. Taxonomy (NCBI): domain Eukaryota; kingdom Metazoa; phylum Chordata; class Mammalia; order Carnivora; family Ursidae; genus Ursus; species Ursus maritimus. The sequence goes on along the minus strand of NW_024427107.1, from coordinate 49,663,881 downwards.
TGTTTGACGTTAAAGCATTTTAGCAAGGTGTCTGGGTGGCTCAGATGGTTAAACATCTGCCTTTGGTTCAGGTAATGATCCCCAGGTCCTGGGATTAAGCCCCACATCGAGCCCCACATCGGGCTCCTGGTTCAGCGGGAATCTGCTTCTCCCTCTCCCTCTGCCTCTCCTTGCTCATTCTCTCTCTCTTTCTTTCTGTCTCAAAAGAATAAATAAAATCTTTAAAAAAACAAAACAAAAAATGCATTTTAGCTATACTAAATTGAATTATCATGGCCAATGGCCTAGCTATAATATAGAGATAGACCATTCTGATCTGAATTGCCTAAATTCAAGTTTATCCTTGAAAAATATAATTTTTAATCTTCTTTGAAATTTTCATGCGTTTCAAAATTTATTTGTTGACATAAAATAATTCTGCATTGATGAAATAAAATCATAGTTTTGGGTTCATATTATAACTGTTTATTTACTTTTCTGATAAGAGAATTTTCAAATTCAAATACATTTCTTGACATGTGTCTTGATCTATGAAATGTTTGAAAGACAGAAGATTGAATGATTTATTTGAATATTAATAAAGGAAACATGTTGAATCCCTGGGTTGTTTCCTATTTCTCACTGAGTTGTTTCATAATTTAGCTTCATTATTTTAAGTAATTTCCTAGAATATCATGAACAACCATATTTAATATAAGCATAAAAATATCCAAAGCCAATTGGAAAATAAAATCTTTTCCCCCATTCTATAAGAGAGTCTAAATCACCTTCTATTTTTCTAATGATGCTACTACCCCTTTGTGGGTTGTTGTTGTTTTGTTTTGTTTGTTTTTTTTAAGGGGTGCAAGTGAAAAGAAAGAGGGAGAGAGAGAGAGAGAATCATAAGCAGGTTCCATGCCAAGCATGGAGCCCAATGGGGGGCTCAATCTCATGACCCTGAAATCATGATCTAAGCCAAAATCAAGAGTCCGATGCTTAACCAACTGAGCCACCCAGACACTCCCTACCCCCCGCTTTGTGTTTTATAGCTATTTTGCCTTGGTTCTTTAACTCATTAATGTAAAATTTATTCTAATCTTGCTTTCCCCATTCTTTTATTCTGCAACCCTCTCTAAACCAACCCACAATTTGATACCAACTGTAAAAGTTAATAGGTGACCTCCTCCAGGTCATTAATAGAAGTAGAACATTAAGTAGGAATGAGTCCAATAACAAAACACTGGACTGCTACCTGAAATCAACAACACCTTAACACCATACCAACAATAGACAATGCCTGGGATGGCTACTGTGTTTTTAATCATTCCTGCTTTTGATGACAATGGTCCTGAAACACAGGACATGTCTCTGTCTTTTTGGTCATCCTGATTGATGGATATTTGACCCTAATTGGGCTGATGATATTCCCTTTCTGAAAAGCTAGAAACTCAGCATCAAGGGATTCACACACTGAAATCATTTAGTGTTGCGTCATGTCAGTGTCAGAGCCGTGGAGAGAAAGCATGAGCTCCTATGCTGCTACCTACCCTCTGAGCAAACTGCTATGAGTATTATGATTTTTGTTCTCTATTTTCTAACTTTGGTTGAGCAAATATACGTCAGGGGCCATGCTAGGTGATCACTGAACATTAGGTCATGTAATCCTTTCAACAGACTATGAGATAGGGGCACTCTAATATATGCCTGTGCATTACACACATCCGTAATATATGTAGAGGTATGTGTATTATACAGAGGAGAAAACAGGTGTTGTGAGGTGAGATGGTCACAGGTTACACAGCTAGTAAGTGATAGAAACATTGTACAAATCCAGAACTTACTTCACTATTGAATTACGTGTTTTCCTTCAGCGAATGCTTATTGAGCAACTTCAAAGTGGCAGGTAGACTTACAAGAATGAAAACACGAGTACCTGTAGGCTTGAAAATATTTTTCTAAAACTCTAAATTTTCAGTCGAAGCCACCCACTTCTGAAAGGTGATCGTGTAGATATTTAGGAAAACGTTAATTTGACTCATCTAAACCTCTGATTTCCCTATAATTTGTCTGGAATCGAGAATTTTTTTAAAAGTACATTTTCTTTAATATATCCCTACTCTATACTCAGTTAAAACTACTCTCCTAGATTCCAAAAGAATGCAAACCAATCTAAAAAGTGAATTTTAGATGTGTGGTGGGAAGTTAGACACGGATGTAAATAACAATATCCTTCAGGGAAAAGCAGGACACTTTGAAAATTGCCGCAGCCCATCTCAGGCTGAAAAGTAACAAAGAAAGTGCTATCTTGTGAGATGTGATAGTCCACATGCTAACTATAGTTTGAAGAGCTTACATGAGTTATTTAAAAATACATGCAATTAGCTGCAAAGTTAATGCAACTCTTAAGGCCAATGGAAAGCTAAAATTAAAGCTTAGAGCTTTTTCTTCAGCAGACTGGGACTTGAATGCAAAGAATGAAAGGGACAGAAAATGCTTTAGTATTTGGTCACTGACATTCCCTAGCTATTGGAGCAAAACTGCTTGTGATGAATGCTCCTAAGTGCAAATGATATCTGGTTACTGGGGTAATTTTCACAGCTATTTATATTATCATTCCAACTTCAGCAATGGCTCCTAATACTTGAAACATTTAGACAAGAAAATTATAAGCTCTCTGAAAAGTATTAGAAAGTAATAGCAGAAGAAAATTAATGAGCTTTGAGCATTTGTTCATTCAGCAATTGCCAAGTAATTACAAAGCCAACAAAGCAAGGCATGAGGCAGTGGTAGACTTTATGTATGCATACCTTTTTAACACACATTGTACATTAAATTGTTTCTGATGCACGAGCCATGCATCTAGTTCAAAGAATCCATAGTGAGAAGCTAAATGTAATGTAATTAAACTCATTTTTATAAAAGTAAGCTTACCGTATACATATACAGAATTTATATATGCAAAGGTCAAAGTACAATAGTGGGATTATTTTTTCACTGGGATAAAATTAGTACTTTAAATACTAACTACTAAGTACTGACTTTAACACAAATGAAAAAAATCACGCTACAGATACAATTAACCCCATTTGGCAGATTGAAATCTTGAAATAAGATTACATGTTTTATCTAAGAATTACTGATTCAATATTCTAAATAAGAAAGAACCCAAATATTCAATATTTCACATTGATTATTCCTCTTTGCTCACTTTCATTTATATGTCTGGAACATAAGTTTAAACAGAAGTTATGAATTTAAAAAATAATTTTAAAAAATTGAAAAAAGCAGCAAAGAATGTTAAAAAGTGAAGTGAGGGAAGAAAGAAGTTATAGGAAAAGAAAAAGAAAAGTCAAAAGGTAATAAAGAACAGTGGTTAAAGTTCTCTGTTAATAAAGTAAAAACAAAATATTTGCTTAGAGAGCAAGTAAATGATAAATGTGTGATTTATTATAAAACACAATAAATATTATATTTTATTTAATTATAGTAAAATAATATATTTTATTATTAATCAGCATTGCTTGTTGATAATAGAATTAAATGAGCTTAAAGACCAACCAACACCATCCCTTATATTTTCTATCACATTATATTTGACATTGTCTGATTTTATATAAAAAAATTAAATCAAGACGACAGAAGATTCTGAATGCAGATAAAACATCTTATCATTATACTGACCAAGAAAGTTCAAAACTGTGACAAGGCACTTTATTTGAAAAAAACAAACAAATAAAGGATCTCATTATGACCCAGCCATATTATCAAAGCATTCGGGGGGAAGATACAAAGAAAGATACGTTTTCCCAGATTTCTCTGTACATCCTAGAATTAAGTTACTGGAGAGTATGGATGAATTTCTATCCCAGTTGTTCTCAGCAAGGTGGAGGGCAGAGGGTCAAGAATAATTAGTACCATCTTCTCCCAACTAGAATATTTGGAAATGTCTTAGGGTCATGTTGGTTGTCACAATGACAGGACCTTGCTAACTGAACTTAGAGCCTGAAGACCAGGGATCCTATCCATTTATATGGGACATTCCTAGATGATGGAAAAACATCTCACCCCAAATTCTATAATACCTTCACTAAGACACATTGGAGGGGTAAAAATGCTATATCCCACTTAAGAGTCTACTAGATATTTATAACCTAGGGTGATAACACTCTTCAGCTAGTAAGTTCCACATTTGCTTTCTTCACTTCTATCAAGCCAGGACCTGACCTAGACTAGTACACTAGGTAGGTAGTGCTCAGTAGAAGTTTGCTAATAACACTGTGCAAAAAAACAAAACAAAACAAAAATGATGAAGAGAGAGAAGTCAGCTTGATGTGATGTGGGTCTCACAGTATTGATACTGTTAATTTGGGTCACTATGGATTAATAATTCCTTGCTCATATTTTCAAATTTAATGACTTGATCACAGCAGTTCATTTAGAGATGGTAAGAATTTGTAGTATTGAAACACATGAAGAAAACTCATGAACACGAAAGTCCCAGAAAATCTCATTCTGCCTTTTGGTGAGTTCCAAATGAATATATAAGAAGCAAGGTTACCTTGTAGGATGTGCAGGTTGTACATAGAACTGGTAGGGACCCCATTCATCTAGACTACAATGCAAATGATGTCCTTAAGAGTTGTGCAGCCCAATCACACGTAGCAACTCTAAAATATTGCTTGATGGGCATAGAATTGAATGAAGTTAACATTCTTAAGAAAAACTGCAATCAACTTATAGGATCCTGGTTGACACTCATCACCCATATAAATTTTTGTAGTTCATAGAAATCATTAAATTTGCCCCTACTTCTGGACCATTGTGGTAGTCAAATACCATTTTCCCCCTACCCCAGAATCCAGTAAAAATAACATAATGATTATCGAAACTAAGTGCTAGGGATAATGTTCTATGATTAATCTTCAGAGTAACCCTATTAGGTAGTTATTGTCATCACTTTATAGATGAGGAAAAGGAGGCACAAAAAGATTAATCAATTTATTCAACATAAGAGGAAGTTGAGAAAAGTATGTGAATTATGCTTGGCACATGGTTAGTACTAAATAAGGAGGTAACCATGACTGCAGAGAGCTAACCTCAACATTTTATGTTGCTCCAACATTGATTTCATCTTGAAGGGTAAACTGTTTGGTTTTTCAAACTTCATAAGTTTATCATTTTTTTTTAAGATTTTATTTATTTAAGAGAGAGAATGAACAAGGGAGAGGAAGAGGGAGAGGGAGAAGCAGGCTCCTCACTGGGCAGGGAGCCCAATGTGGGGCTCGATCCCAGGATTCTAGGATCATGACCCTAGCCGAAGGCAGACGCTTAATTAACTGATTGAGCCACCTAGGTGCCCCTAAGTTTATCTTTAAATTCATGGTCAATTCCTTGTTTGTAGTTTATAGGTCTCCACACATTAACAACAGTAAAACCTGGTGAATTCTGTACATCAGAGAACTGCTTGATTTTCCATCGGTAAGCCTGGAAAATGGCACCAAATAGAAAGGGCAGGATTTTTGTTCAAAATGACACACATTGGTTACAGAAGCAGCTCTCCCTGTCAAGTCATCCTAAATAGGAAGGGAAGATATAATTGTAAAATAGGAACTTTTTGACTTCTCTTTATGCTTGACCTTTAGATGTCTCCAGGCCTTTAGGAAGAACTGAATTTAATTTGGCAATTGTGATTTTCATTGGATTGTCTTCTCACACAGTGATTGTTTTCTTGCCTGTAAACATTTTGGTTTCCAAGGACAAGGGTAAGAACATGTGGAAAAGAAATAAAAATAAAAGTACCAAAATGACAAATCAAATATTCAGAAATAAACATTGGAAATGATCAATGGCTATTTCCCAGAAATAATATGTAAAACATATGAAATATTAAAGAAAGAAAAAATAAACAGAGGAAGTCATTTTCTGGAAAAATGAAAAAGTTCTCCTTGTTAAAAAAAAATTGTTCCATTGGCTGATCAGGGAAGATAGATTTTAAAATTCATTAGAATTTCCTGCCTTAGGGAAGCTTCTATGTACAAATCAAATTGGATGTCAAGCTGGGCTCCTGGGGGATGCAATTAAAATTATAGGATCAGGGAGCATAACTATGTAAGGCCTTGGTATGTATTCCTTGGAGAGTGTGATGGGGGCTTAGCCTCAACTTGTATACAAATTGAAATCATTATGAGGTCTGTGGTCTTTGAAATACATGTGAAACTGTATAATAAGCTGTGATGTTTGCTGGAAATATTAACCCAAATGCAAAATGGAAAACTCAAAAACCGAGTCATGACATTTCATTTGACGTCAACTATGTCCCTAGCATTCTGCTAGAGAATTGGAATAAAATGCAGTCTGTGATCTCAGAGAGTCTAAAGCCTGAGGAAAGAGGAAAGTACACAGCATATTGCTACTTAACTTTGTCTCCCTTGCCTGTACGAGTTCAACAAAATATGAGCATCTGAACTAAATTAAGCCAAAGACACCACCTCACCACTGGACATAGCTGATTAGTTCAATAGTGAGTTCCTGACCCAACCTGGGCCTATAGAGTTCTTCTGCATAAGTTAACTTTGTATGACCAAAGATAGTTGATGTCTTTGGGGAGGCTGAATCCAGGCTATATGAAATTCCAAAATTTGAGAGAAAACCATAGCTGGGATGTTGAATATTTACCTACTTAAGTTGGGAAAATGCCCTGATGGAGAGACAGATTCTTTCCAAGGTATTCTGTTGTCCACACATGGTGAGGGTCAGAGATCATGATTTTCCAGGTGTGTTTGATGTCTTGGTTAGGTCTTGTCCTACCACCCCATTGCTCTCAGGTCCTCACCTTTCTTGGATATGACTGGTTTCCACTGCATCACATTTAGTCATGCAGTCTTAAGAATGTGATTTGCAGTGTTTTACCTGAATCTGTACCTGCCCTAGCCCATTGTCAAGTCTCCTTCCCTCCAGACTTTAAAGGAACACAAAGGCAAGTGTCTTTGTACTAGATGCTAAGCTGTGTACCTGCAAGATTAAACTCACACACCAAGCCAACTATCCAAAGGATTCACTAAGCTGACTGAATCATAATTTTGATGGGGAAGGTTGTGGGAAATGGGGAACATGAACCTACACCATCTGGTATAAACTTTCCTCCTCTCATATTAAGTCTCCCTCCATCACCCGATAGCTACTAGTGCTGTTTCAGTCATCTGATGTTCAAGATCTGACAGTGGGAAAAACTGTCTTATAGTTCCAGAGGGATGACAGCTCCCTGGAGTATGGGGGGCTAGGACATTGTGGGGAGGCATATCTTCAATCTCAATTTTTCCCAGTACTGGGAGTTCTGTGGGGAGGATACTTAAATGGGAGTCAGAAGACCTAAGTTATAATTTTGGATATGGCACTTAATAGAAGTGCAATCAGTGTTCTGATACATAAAATGAGACAATCACATTAGCCATTGCTTCTTTCTGTAACTGTGCAGGAGGATCAGTTATGTCAGTAGATGTAAGAGTGAGAAGCAACTGATTCACGGAGTTCAAGAGACATCTGGACATCAGCAAAAGAGACAAATGAGGTCAATAACCATAAAGCAGAGATGAAGTGCTCATTCAGTCATGTGATACACACACACACACACACACACACACACACACACGCCCATTGAGTGACCACAATTATCAGGGAGTCTGGCAGCATTCAGCACCAGGATCTAGTTGCTCCTGAAGCCCATCATCACTAGTCTTCCCAAAACTTGGTAATTTAGTTAGATATTCTACCATCACTCCAAAATTTTCCTTTTTTTTCTTTTTCTTAAATTAATATGTTTTGTCACTTACAACTAAAGATAGCGAAATAATTCAGAGAAGAAGTAAAAGAGAGGAGAAAATGAAGCTCCACCCAGAAGTATAATTTATGTGCCCACAAAGAGCTTTCAGAAAGCAAAGATTCAGGACTTGAGTTCCTAGAGCTTCCTGAATCCCAGGAAAGACAAACTCTAGAAGGGAGCACAGGGAGCCAGGACAGCAGCTCAGAAGAGAGAACCATGTCACAGAGCGCTGACATCCCCAAGATATCTTCTATGCCAGTGATTGCGAAAGATTTTAGCAGTGGAACATGTCCAAATGAAAAATTACATGGAAACCCTCCCCATCTAAAATAGATGCAGGTGATATTTCTTTAATGTACATTCAATTATAAGTTCAAATTGCTAACATGTATTTTTATTAAGATATATAATGAGAATAATGAACCTGTTTGAAGGAAAACACATTTGATATTGGGGATTGTGGTAACACGTTTAGGCATAAGTCAGCCTTTGTGAAAATTAAGGTTTCAACCATTCCTCAGAACATAGTTTAAAAATTACACATCATGTCCAGCCTCTTCTACTTAGATTACATCACAGGGACAGAATCAGACTAGTTATCTCACTCTCACTGGCTTATGTACTTCCTACAATGTTACACGAGTCTCAAACGTAATGATAAACTTTACAATAAAATTGGTTCAATTTACGTAAAATTGCCTCAAAATTTTATGAAGGAAATGAAGGAGCTGACAATCTAAAGTTCTGAACAAGAATATTTTAATCAATATGTTTTAAAAGAACATCATAAAATTCTAAGTCAATTCAGATTCACATTTTATGAAAATGTTCATGAATTTTTTGGGGTCTGGCTGATTAAATTTGAGCAATTTGGAATGAAATTATTTGTCCTCATAAGACTGATAATTTAGCTCACTATGAGACCACTTTAAAATTTGAGCTCCCCTAAGAAGTTTTTGAACATGATTACAATACAATTCTATCCAACTCTAATGGAGAGAGTAACTACTAATTTAAAGTGGTTTTCAAGTGCACTAGTTGAGGTTCTTCCTTAAAGTATCTCATTTCAATATTTGGTTACTTTCTTTCCTTCCTCCTTCCTTCCTCTCTCTCTCTTTCTCTCTCTTTCTTTCTGAAAATAAATTTTTTCTCCCTACTTAATGGTAAAATCCAAAGGGAATAAAAATTCTGTGCATGAAAATAGAAGTAGACTGCCCAACAAAACTCTATTCATTTGCCAATACTTACTGAACACTTGCTATGTGATCAATTTGAACTGGATGCCCTAGGGCTGTGCTGTCCAATAACTTAGCTACTAGCTAGATGGAGCTAGTTCAGTTAATTAAAAATAAATAAAATCAAAACACAGTCCCTCGGTCACCCTAGCCACACTTCAAGCATTCAATAATCACATGTGGCTAGAGGCTATAGTACTGGGCTATACAGATATAGACATTTGAAACATCAGGGGAGGCGCTACTGAACTGCACTGCCCTAGGAGATATTAAAGTAGGATTCTCAGTTCCTGCCCTTGAAGATTTCTTTGGTTGGGAGAATAAGACTAACACCCATAAAGCAATAGGTCAGTAGCTCAGATATGTGGACAGTTACATGTTAAGATATATGGAACTCACTCTAAATGCTCTGGGAAATATGTCACCATTTTACAGTTTAGCACTTACAGAAGGAAAACAAGCAAAGGAATAAGTAAATGAACAAAACTGCTCTACCCTCTAAGACATAGACAGGGAGGAAGTTGGGCCTGCTTAAGAATTTGATTAAATGCTTATGAGCATAAAACTCAGTGTTTCAGCTGGGCCTATGTGGAGCTAAGAAAGCAAACTTTATAAAGTATATAGCTCAGCTGTAGGAAGATGCTTCTTATGCCTGGCAGGCATTAGGTGGCAAAGTGGGAAAGAGTTAGGGAAGACAGTTGAGCACAGTGTTGCTTCATATTCTCAAGCACAAACTCCATTGTAAAAATTACCACTCTGCAAATTAAGGGAGAGCTAAGAAAATGTTTCTTTACTTCTTTATGGGGTAGAGCCTGTTTAGAAATTACTATCTTTGAGAATCAACATTTAACCTTGGGAGATGTATGCGTGCATGTATGTATATATTTTGCATCTGATTCAATACATGTCTGTGGAAAACTAAAAGGTTAAAGAAATATTTCTAACTCCCATGGATTCAGAGTTTTGGAAAGATACTAAATTTGAATAGCCCATACCTTCCCTGGAATTTCATGCAGGGAAAAGCATAGGCTATCCACAATGATCTTGCTGGTGACTCCAGGGTACTATTTTAGATGAAATTATTCAGACATGGAAAAATACATTGTTGGGGCAGTAGGGGTGGATATGAGCTCAAAATTAAGCACAAAGGCTAGGTAGGATTTGGGATATGCTTCTTCTTTGTTATTTTGGGATATCGAATAGCCCAAGTGGGGATTATACAATAATCTCCTGCTCTGGTTGGAGCCAGTTTACCCAATGAATAAAAGCCAAACATAATTATAAGCAATTTTACTTATAAGTTTAGAATAAATATGCATGAGTGCCTCATGTCCTAAAGTTAATTGGACCTAGAATTATTTTCTGAGACAACCTTAGCACCTGAAGATTCTGCTTCTTTGACCTTGAAACAATCTTAGCTTCTAAGTAGCTTGCTGAGTTACTGCTGGACTGCAAGGCTTGGTGGGACTGTTAATGGAGTGTATAATTTGGTGCATTTTAAAAATAATTACTATTGTCCCAGGGAAATTGTTCCGACACTACATTTGTGTCAACTGATGCATGCGAGTGGATATATGTTCAATAATGCAAATGTTTTCTGCTTGTTAGTGGGCAGGTTTCATCTCTGTTTGTCCTCCCTTCTTTAAAAGCAACTACCTCTCCTAGGTTTTTGGTTTTTCCATGATCCATGCCATTGTATGATATTGTGTGCTTGCAGTAAATGCTCAGTGACTTCCTTATTCTAAACCACTTTTATTTAGCTCTTTAGAAGTTGAAAGTTTCAGTGTGGTTTGAAATCCCAGGATTAAATAAACCGGGTAATTTAGAGAAAAATCAACAGGTATATGGAAAGCACCAGTTTCCGAACCATTTAGAATATTTATAATATTCCCTACTATATCTGCATTGTGCTTTGTAATTTTAAAACTCTTATATGACTGGATTGTCCCAGGTACAAAGTTGGGGGTATGCATTAAAATGGAAAGAACATGCGGGGCACCTGGGTGGCTCAGTTGGTTAAGTGACTGAATCTTGATTTCAACTTAGGTCATGGTCTCAGGGTTGTGAAATCAAGCCCCACATCGGGTTCTGGGCTCAGTGGGGAGTCTGAGATTCTCTCTCCCCTCCCCTCTCTCATGTTCCTGCCCCCTCGCATGCTCTCTCTCTTTAAATAAAAATAAATAAATTTTTAAAAAATAAAATGGAAAGAACATGGACTTTGTAATGAGGCACAACTGGGGTAGAATCCAAACTTTGGAAATTAATAGTTGTATTACTTAGTGAAGCTAAGTTTTCTCTCCTGTTTTAAAAATAAAAAGTCAATAATGATACTCCATGTGAGACCTGCAAAGGCCAAATGATACTGTGTGTTAAAACAGCTGGTACACAGTAGGAACTGCATTTAGACATTCTATCTCACAGTTAACTAAGAGAATTAAGTCCATTTGTTAATGTCATAAAATAGGAAAGATTTAATCCAGAGCTTTTCTTTTTTAATTCTTTTTGGTTTTACATTGATTATAAAATTAACCCCAAGCATTTTCTGTGAAATCATGCAGTGTGTAGTTTGGCATTGTGTGAAAACAGACTAAGTTCAAAATGTTTATTTTTAATTGGCAATGATTATTAGAAATAGACTCATAACTTTGTGAATAACCATTCATTTATCAGACTATCTGTGAAAGAGACTTAGAATCTTTGGTGACAGTGAAATAGGGGTGCAGTCCTGGTGGTCTCCTGCCACTGGCCAGATGTCATGGGACTCACCTTGTGGTTACACCTCTTCCTACTCAATGAATGGCCCTATACTCTCATGGCAATTGTTGAGATAACTGAGCCAGATGGCATTTAAGATAAAATTCGTGCATTGCTTCTCAGAGATGATATTCCCCAAATATCATTAAACAAAACAAAACAAAACCTTGACATGTCCAAAATAAAATTCATCAAATCCTCCTTCCTGTTTCAAGGGCATATTTTGGGATCAGAACTACTCATAACACTGACTAAAGAAGTCTCCTCAATTATCAAAGTCCTCACATTTGAGGCATGCTCAAAGCTTTGGGAAAGCTGCACAATATGGTGAAGGAGAAAGCAATCCTAACCTAGCTGGTCAGGTGCATGAAATGGAAACATCTGGTCTGTGTAATGAGGGATGAGCCATGCCTCATCACTTTTCACTTGGCTTTTTTTTCCATGAGAAGATATTGAAGTCATCAACGTTTGAAGACTTGTGTTCCACACTTTCCCATCCTCGCCACCTCATTCAGTCATTTACGAAGCCATGTGGCTATTACTTCTCTGAAATCCCAGCTTTGACCCTAACCTCTCTGGTTCCATTTGCACTTCCCCAGGCTCATGCCCTCATTACTGACAGAGCCCTTGGCAGCTCTTCCTCTTCTCCTTTGGATCTAACCTCAGTGACCCTGTTGAGCAATCTTCAAATAGATCAGCTTCCGTCATTTCCCCACACCATCCCACCCCTTCTCATGTTGACCCCCCATTAGCTGGGATTGAGTACAATCTCTTCACCTTTAGATCCTCCATAGCATCCTCAGTGTTCATGTATGACTTTCTTTTCCATGGTTCTTCTGCCTTACCCTGTAGCCAGTCTGGGTAGTTTCTCCTTCAATGCAACTCTTTTTTTCTGTCAGTTCCATGGGTAGAAATGCCATCTGTCTTTCTAGGACCATCGTAAACCTCAACTCTATTAGGGAGCTTTTCTTGATTACCCATGTGGAAGAAGATCTCTTCTTCATCTGAATCTCTAATTCCTCCTCCCTCCTTGCTATCACACTTGCTTTATAGCATTTTATAAAGCTGTAAAGCTACACGACTGTACAGATTTTTATAGCATGCTATAGGAATTTGTTTTGAATCTAAATCCCTAACACCTCTCTATTGCTTATGACTGACAATCATTTGTATATGTCCTATTGCTACTTAGTACAGTGCCCTGAACATAACAGTAGCTCCATAAATATTTTTGTACTAGAAATACGAGATATCCCACTGGTTCAAATCAAATACAAACTGGATTTCTTTGTTTCCTAACCTTTAAGTTGCTGTTGTTTGTGTCTGTTAGCATTAATATGCACATTTGTAGAGAGCATAACTTTGATATCATCACACTTGAGATCACTGAGATCACTACATACCAGGGATCTCTAATACAGAATAGGATGATTTCACATAACTACACCACCTTATGTTGGCAGCAGAAATACTGCCAAACAAGAAATTCAAATAAGATTTAGTTTCTTATGTAGGAAAGTGATATGACTAATGTGTTGAGTGAGTGAGACCAAGAGCTAAAATTTGTAGATTTTTTCTTTATTGATCTTGCTTGATTAATTTGCTGATCTATCCAATGGGACTAATTTTGGTGGTAGTTTTTTTGCACATTTTTCACAGATGTTAAGGTGCAAGTGTTCTGAAATAGTAAAAGAGAAAGATAAGATAACATTGCTATTACTTTCTAGCAAGAGTTATAACTTATACAGTCTCCCTCAAGATTAAAATCTAGTGTTTACTCAATAGGCATAGGGATATCAGTGATAATCATGAAAGAATAATTTCCTGGTTTACAGGAATAAGAATCTGTGATCTTGACCTGTTATCAAGATCCTCTGACAAATCCATAAAGTACCCATAATCATAATAGGCGCCAACCATATAGAATACTTACATGAATAAACTTAAGAATACTATTATTGTGTTCTAGGCACTTTTCTAAGACAATACTGATATAGATTATGTCTTTTATTCTTTTCAATCGCTGCAGCAACCAGACATCATTAACCCTACTTTATGATGAGGCAAGGGAGGCTTAGCAATATATAACTTGCCCTAAGTGAGATAAGTGTTATGTCAGACAACTAATATGATTTGCATCCAGATTTGTCTAATTCTGACCCTTAATCACTCTAGAGCCTTCCAAACTTAGAAACAAAAATCTATGGACCATGGACATGATGCTCCAGTAACATGGAACTGCTGTAATTCTCAGCATATGTCATGCTGTGTCTTACCCCCAGTCTTTGCACATGTGGCTCCCTCATTCTGGGCTACTGGTCCCCTTCCTCTCCCACACCACACAAACCAGAACTAATGGTTCCAATCATTGCCATCCTTAAAAACTCAGTTCACACCATCTCCACCTCCTGCTACTCCCACTCAGTCTGGAAAAAACGGGCCCCCTGCAGGCAGCCTCTGTCCCTGTGCACACTTCAATCATGTCACTTAATGGAGAGCACTGCAGTTATTTCTCTATGTTTTGGTCTATACAAAACCATGGACAACTTGAGCATAACAACATGTCCATGTGTTACGCTTAATAAATCTAAGTTGAATTGAACTAATTAATTGACCTTAATTAATCGACCATAACTGACTAATTGAATTGACCTTAATTTCTTTGCATTATGCTTTGGTCTTAAGGTAGATGATATTAATTTAAACAATCAATAGAATAAATAGATATAAAGATTATACATTTTACTGAACATCATGAATAAAAAGAGGTACTGGCCATAACAGTCTATGTTAGGTTTTCAACAAGAGGAGCTTTATAAGGTTAAGCACAATTGAATTTGGTTAATACCATATATTAATGCTAATATATACATATATAAAAATGTTGTATTGTAGTTAACACTAAGGACAGGAGAAAAAACATTTTTTTTATTAGGAATTTGCAAGTTACCGAAGACATTATCAAGATGTTTCCATTTTCACAGAGAAGTATCCCCCGAGTATCTGTTCATTTGGGAATTTCATTTATAGGATTAAATGAATTTTAAAAAACCTGACGTAGTAATAAAGGAATGGACATATTAATGAAAGTTTAGATCTGAATCTCATTTTCATACAATTAAGAAAATGCCTTTTCTATAATTGCATCCTGTTTAAAACACTGTTTATTTTTTAATACACTTGCACTTTATTGTTTTTTAATACAGTTTAGCTTAATCTAAAAATTATAGCATGCACAGTAATATATCCCTTGAGAAGCAAGATAAGGGAAATGGGATATAGTAGTTTTTGGACTACTGGAACAAAAAAATTCACTTAAATACAAGTAGGCAACCTAAAGTATAGAACAAAAAATTATTACGGTATTCCATAACATAAAAGGTAAAAGCATTTCCTGGTTAAATTATTAATAGGGAAAAAAGTACCAAATATGTCAGATTCAAAATATTAACAGTATCAAAAGATTTAGTCTTCATCTGTTTGGGGGCCTAAATTTACACTTCTTATTTGTATTGGTATTTTAGTAATCACTTTAACCCTGATCTTATAAAGTTATTCATAAATTGTGATCTTTGAACTGTGCTATTTAGGTTGAATATTTATGAGATGATAATATCTATGCATTTTATTTTAACGTCAATTAAAACTTTGTTTTTGATGTATAATAAAGTCCCACTTCTCTGGCTATCAGACTTCTGCCAAGCACAAGGAGCTGAGTATGGTTCCAAATAGAGACACTAAAAGAGTAGCCTTGGGTTAACAGGAAATTAGCCACTATATGCACTTTGCTTTACGGGAAAGGGGAACTCAGATTAGAGCCTATTGATTTGTACAAGACGTTACATGACAATTTGGATGAGTTGAATCTTGTGCTGCCTCCCAATGTTAGCAATGAATTGCTTCCACTAATTAGAAAAAAAAAGTCATACACATAGATGAGCTCTTATATGTTTGTATACATAAAATATATACTCAATATATAATATTTAAGCACTATATAACATAAACAAAACATATTTAAATCTGTTTTTGGAATGTATTAATATGCAACTTTGTTAATATATGCATACATATAAAGTGTAAGCTCTTAAAAGTCTAGGAAGGGAACTTCCTCCTTTTACATCTTATCCATAACTCATCTTCTTTCAACATCCCTAGCTAAGTCCCAAAAATCCTCTGAAATGTTCTCTGAAAAGTGTAGACCGTGTTACTCCCTCTTCAGCCTCAGGCATTTATTCTTTACACACTTAGAACCTTCACGTGACAGCCTCCTCTCCAATGTTATTTAGTATTTATTTCTGTGTGTGAGGCTGTTTTAGTCCCTAGTTCTTTTCGGTATTTCATGTTTCTATAACAAGACCATACTAATATTATAAATGATGACCCTATAATATTTTTGGGGTACTTCAAAAGCATCATTTTTGTGATGCTAAAATTATTAAATGACAAAACAAGAAAGTGTAGTCTTTATAATGTAGTTTATATTCTAGTAGCATAGTTAACACTGCATATAAACGTGATGTAATCTTTTGCCTGGCTGGATCATATTTGGATGAATAAGACCCCTTTTGAAGTTCCCATCAAAATCTCTGTGGATGAGCTAAGTACATTTTCAAGGCAAGTCTTCAAGATACATGAACAATGCAATGTAGTATCAATTTAGAAATATTTATAATAGGGGCGCCTGGGTGGCACAGCAGTTAAGCATCTGCCTTCGGCTCAGGGCGTGATCCCGGCATTGTGGGATCGAGCCCCACATCAGGCTCCTCTGCTATGAGCGTGCTTCTTCCTCTCCCACTCCCCCTGCTTGTGTTCCCTCTCTCGCTGGCTGTCTCTATCTCTGTCAAATAAATAAATAAAATCTTAAAAAAATATATTTATAATAAAATGATAAATTATAAAAAGCAGATTTTTAACATATTTTTATCTGTCTTGCATAAGCCTTTTAAAATCATGCTTCAAAGTACCATGTTTTTATGATATTGATTTTCATAAAAGAACTCAGGACTTCTTTTAAAGCCTAAAAGAGATTCTTCTCAACAGGAAATCTTTCTCCTTCCAAATACATTATAAAATCAGGGATTTTCATATCCTCTACTTTCTAGTCAAAACTCCATGTACCTTGAACGTAAATACTCCCAGAAGTACAATGCCCACTGTAGGTCATTGTCACTTAACTTTCATTTGGGACAACAATCTGCATGGTCAGGGGAGACATCTCTGAGAAGGTGACATTTGAACTGAGAGCTGAATAATAACAAAGAGCCAGTCACACGGAGATCTTTGAAAAGATTACACCAGAGGGAAAAAAGACAGTAAAGACAAAGGTCCTGTGGCAGGTAAAATTTAATATGTTCATGGAACTGAAAAGCCATCCACAGGGACTGAAGGTTAGGGTACACACAAAGCCTACACTGAAGCTGGACTGGTAAGTAAGGGATAGATAATCTAGACTCCCTGTGGAGTTTTCACCCTCCTGAATGAAGTCCATAACAAATGATACTCAAGGATTTGGCAAGTTCAGGCTCATAAAACTGATAGAGCTGTGCACTTTATCCTGTACTCAGTCCTCCTGAATACAGGATTGGAAATTGCCTGGCACTAATTGTGGGGCAGAATTGGTCATTTCATTTTACTTACTAGATATATTTTATAATGTTTTCCCCTGCTAAAATCAATTTTTTATGTCAGTCTAAAAACTTAAACTAATTGATATGTCAAAATTCATGCCACAAACCTGGTTTCCAAGAGTGTCCTCTCTAAACTACATATTGTTTATACTTATTTTTTAATCAGACATTGATTGCAATAAGCCTTTATTTCTGGTTGAGGAATAAGTTAGCAAGTATTTCTGTGGGATATCTCTTCTTAAGTAGATTTGCAGCAGGTTATATCTGCATATACTCTTCTGCAAAGGTTGCAACAGAGTCTAATTTGATTTTTTATTTTAAAGAAGAAATCAATTCCTTTAGCCCAATATATGACAGGATGTCATTTTGATTAGTGTCCCCATAGCTATGTTCAGACTGCTTAATTTCAGTAAAGAATGGTCAGAATATATCGTCAGTGAGGAAACTTGACAGAACTCATAATGCTGTCATAGCAAAAGTAGCATTATTTTAAGGAGACTACATCACCCTCTGACAACATTACATTTCAGTGTCCTAGCAAGACAGGCTGTTGGAAAATAGGGTGGATGTACAATCAAGTTTAGGAGAATGGAGTAAAAAATTAGTCAGAAGGGCTGGCTTTGAAGGGAGGCTTTGTATCCTTTTAACTGTGTAAATAGGAACTAAGTATTGCATCAGCTTCAGTTTTTCAGTTTTCTGACCTCAAAAATAGACTTAATAGGGGTGCCTGGGTGTGCAGTCAGTTGAGCGGCTGACTCTTGGTTTTGGATCAGGTCGTGATCTCAGGGTCATGAGATCGATCCCCATATCCAGCTCTTGGGAATCTGCTTGGGATTCTCTCCCCCTCCCACAGCCCCCCCCCCATGCTCTCTGTCAATCTCTCTCTCAAATAAATAAATTTTAATTTTTTAAAAGATTTTATTTATTTGAAAGAGAAAGAGTGAGACAGAGAGAGAATGAGCAGGGGGAGGAGAGAAGCAGACTCCCCTGCTGAGCAAGGAGCCTGATGTGGGGCTTGATCCCAGGACCCTGGGATTGTGACCTGAGCCGAAGGCAGTCTCTTAACTGGCTGAGCCACCCAGGTGCCCCTCAAATAAGTAAATTTTTAAAATAGAGTTAATAATGGTACTTTAAATTCTGATGAACCATAAAAAAACTACTTTACATAATTCTATGCAAAATAAATTTGAAAACAAGAATAAATGTAGAATTTCCCAGGAAAGTTTGAATTTACAAAAAGAGATTCCTAAGAAATCATAAGGTTTAAGTAGACTGATTCTCACAGAAGAAAAATTTTTCAGTGAGTACCCCACCAAAATCACAAGGTTCAGAGAGTTTCAAATAGAAATTTTATCAAACCTTCAAAGAACCAATAAATTGCAATGTTATTTAGATTACTTCAAAGAAAACTAAAAAGAAAAACTTTCCAAAACATTTTTGTAAAGTTAATTAACCCCTAAATGTGATAATGTTAGACACAAAGAGGACCAAAGTCACTTATGCCAATCAATGAAAAAAACATCCTAAGAATAATACTAGGAAACAGAATATAGCAGCACGTTAAAAAAAATAATACATCTTGAAACAGTGAGATTAATTCTAAAATGCAAGGATGGTTCAATATTAAGTAATCTATTAATCATATTGCAAATGAAAAAGATAAAAATCTCTTGATCATCTCATTAGATGTTGTAAAATCATTTGACAAAGTTAAATAACAATTCTTGATAAAAATGGTTAATACACTAAGAATATACAAACTCTTCCTTAATATGATCTCTCTCTCTCTCTCTCTCTCTCTCTCAATCCAAAAGCCAACATTCTTAATGGCAAATACCAGAGATATTTCCACTACAATCAATTACCAAAACAAGACCATTCTGTATCAAAAGTATTATTCAACATTGTGCTGGAGTTAAAAAATAATAATAACTAGACAAAAGAAAAACACTACAGTTAAGGAAATCATAAATGAGAAATTAAAACTCAGTGTATATAGATTGTAATACTTGAAAGAAACAGAAAACAATCTAAAAACTGCTACATAAAGAAAGATACTTCAGTAAGGGGTGGTATAAAGAACAAAACGAAAACAGCATGGGAATATTCAGAAAGAGAAATTAAGAAAATAATCCCATTTATGAATACATCAAAAAGAATAAAATATATAGCAATAAATTTAACTGAGGAGATGAAACACCTGTACCATGAAAACTATAAGACGTTAATGAAAAAAACTGAAGATGACACAAACAAATGAAAAGAAATTTCATGCTCATGGAACCAATATTGTTAAACTTTCCATACTACCCAAACAATCTATAAATTCAATGAAATCTCTGTCAAAATACCAGTAGGGATGTCTGGGTAGCTCAAGTTGGTTAAGTGTCTGACCTTGGCTCAGGTCATGATCTCAGGGTCCTGGGCTCCAGCCCCACATTGAGCTTACTGCTCACTGGGAAGTCTGCTTGTCCCTCTCCCTCTTCCCCCCTTACCCACTCATGTGTTTGCTTTCTCTCTCTCTCAAACAAATAAATTAAAATCTTTAAGAAAAATACCAATAACATTGTTCACAGAACTGGAGCATATAATCCTAACATTTGTATGGAACCACAAAAGACCCTAAATGGCTAAAGAAATCTTGAGAAAGAAAAACAGCCAAAGGTATCCTGCCCCCAGATTTCAAACTATACTACAAAGCTATAGTAATCAAAAAAGTATGGTACCATCACAAAAGCAAACACATAGATCAACAGAACAGGACAGAAAGCCCAGAAATAGACCCATGCTTATTTGCTCAATTACTCTATAGCAAAAGATTCAAGAATATACAGTGATGAAAAAATAGTCTCTTCAAAAAATGGTGTTGAGAAAACTGAACAGCCACATACAAAAGAATGAACCTGAGCCACTTTCTTATACCAGCTACAAAATTAAACCCAAAGACCTAAATGTAAGACCTAAAACTGTAAAACTCCCAAAAGAAAACATAAGCAGTAAACTCATGTACATCAGTCTTAGAATATTTTTTGGATCTGTCTCCTCAGGCAAGGGAAACGAAAGCAAAAATGAACAACTGGGATTACATCAAACTAAAAAGTTTTTGCACAGTGAAGGAAACCATCAGTAAAACAAAATGGCAACCTATAGAATAGTAGAAGATTTTTTGCAAATGATAGCTCTGAAAAGAGATTGATATCCAAAATATATAAAGAACTCCTACAACTCAACACCAAACAAGCAATCTGATTAAAAATATGCACAGAGGACCTGAACAGACATTTTTCCAAGGAAGACATACAGATGGTCAACAGACACATGAAAAGATGCTCAACATCACTCATCATCAGGGAAATGCAAATCAAAATGACAGTGAGATATCACCTCACACCTGTTAGAATGGCTAGTACCAAGCAAGAGACAGAAAGTGTGGGTGAGGATTTGAAGGGAGAACTCTTATGCACTATTGATGGGAATAGCAGCCACTATGAAAAACAATATGGAGGCTCCTCAAAAAATTAAAAATAGAACAACCATATGATCCATCAATGCCACTTTTGGATATTTATCTGAAGAAAATAAAAACATGAATTTTAAAAGATATATGCAGCCTATATTCATTGCAGCATGATTTATAATAGCTTATATGTGGAGGCAACCTAAGTGTCCATCTGGATAAAGAATATGAGGCATATGTGTGTGTGCGTGTGTGTGTGTGTGTGTTTGTGTGTGTGTGTATTTTATATATAATGGAATATTACTCTGCCATAAAAAAGAATGAAATCTTGCCATTTTTAATAACATGGCTTGACCTAGAGTGTATTATGGTAAGTGAAATAAGTCAAACAGAGAAAGACAAATACTATGGGATTTCACTTAGGTGCAAAATCTAAAAAACAAAGCAAATTAACAAAACAGAAACAGACTCATAAATACAGAGAACAAACTTGTGGTTCCCAGAGGGGAACTGGGTAGGGAGATGAGCAAAATAGGTAAAGGAGATTAAGAGGTACAAATTCCCATTATAAAATAAATAAATCACAGGGATGCAAAGTACAGTATAGGGAATATAGTCAATCATATTGTCATACTTCTATATGGTGATAGATGGTAACTAGACTTATTGTGGGATCACTTGGTAATATATATAAATGTTGGATCACCATGTTGTACACCTGAAATTAATATAATTTTATATGTCAGTTAGACTTCAATGAAAAGAAAACCAGTTTCAACTATAACATATAGCTGACTTGAAGGAATTAGTAAACTTCCATATGCCATCATTACTATTAATTTGCAGTTTTAAAGGATTTTTATACTACCATAAAGCAGGGCTTTCTAAGCCTTGTGCTGATAATAGATTTTAGACATATCAATTATTAATTCCCTCAGCTCTCAGAAAGGTCAGGTAGATACCTGGCTACGTGCAGATGCCTGCCGGTTACTGCTCTGGACAAACAGCCTCCGGGCTTGGACAGCCTCTCACATTTACCCCAGGGCACTACAGAAATACTCAACTTTTGATGTGTACCACGACATAAAAAGATGGGCAAGCCTTATACAAAAGCCACATAGGAGAATAGTTAGAGGCCGACTCTGAGGCCAGAGGACCCAGCTCTGTCCTTAACTAAATACATGGCCTGGAGAAAGTGATTTAATCTCAGTGCCTCTGTGTAAAGTGGGGATAATAAAACTGTTTGTTTTGTATGATTATAGGGTGGAGCTAAATGGTTTATTCTATGTAAAGCATTTAGCACAGTGTCTGGCAGATAGAAAGTACTCAATATTATTTTCCACTCAAATTTCAACTAATGTCACACATCTGGATGTTTCTGAAAACTTTTATTTCCAGCTAATACAAGTACAAACTTGATCACCTTTTCACAAATATATTTGGCAATATACATCAAAGACTTTTAGAATATGATATTTTAAACCCATTTATAATTTCTTCTCGGGGAATTTATCCTAAAGAAGAATCAGAAATACACATAAGACATTTGATACAAAGAAGTGGATTAGAGCACTTTTTGGAAAAGGAAAAGTTGGAAACATGTCTGACTAGACAAATGTTTAAAAATATTCATGACAGAATATTATGTAAGCGTTCAAAAATCATTTTTCAAAGAATACTTCACTAGAGGCAATACTCAAGACATAAGGTTAATTATAAAAAGACAGACTTAAAGGGGCACCTTGGTGGCTCAGTGGATTAAGTGTCTGACTTCGGCTCAAGTCATGATCCCAGGGTCCTGGGGTTGAGTCCTGTGTCAAGGTCCTTGCTCAGTGGGGAGTTTTCTTCTCCCTCTCCCTCCCCTCTCCCCCTTCTACTCCCCCTCCCCCTCCCACTTTCTCCTCTCCCTCCCCACTCCTTTCCCCTGCTCCTGGTCTCTCACTCTCTCTCTCAAGTAAATAAAATCTTTTAAAAAAGACAGACTTAAAATTGTAAATACATAAAATTTTAAGTAGAAAGATACGTAAATGTGCATAGAAAAATATAAAAGGACTGAAATAGAAATATTAACAGAAAGAAGTATGAGTTTGATATATGATTAGTATGATTTTGATAATGACAGTAAAAATCATTACTATAAACCAGTAGAAGATCTAACTGAAAAAAAGAACCATATGCAACAGCAACAGAAAAGATTAAAATGTCTAGAAACAAACTTAAAAGATATTGAAGACCTATATATAAAAGTCAAAAGAATCAAAAGAATCACAAATAGGCTAAAAAGAACTCAGAAATTAAGTCATAGAAGACTAACAAACCAGTAGGAAAATCGACTTAGAAGATGAAGAGAGATTTCATAAGAAACTACAAAGACATAAAATATAAGAAGTGTTCAATCTCAATGCTCAAAAAAGAAGTGCTCAAAAATGAAACAACACAAACAAACAAACAAAAATTGTGCTTTTTTTCACCTGCTGCCTAGGCAAAAATTCGAAAGTTTTTTGACACACTTCTATGAAAATTCTGGGCTATAGATGCTTTAATACATTAAAGGGGGGTACAAAGTGGAGTATATGAAAGAAAATTGGTAATATCTATCAAAACACAAATACGGGGCACCTGGGTTGCTCAGTTGGCTGGGTACCTGCCTTCGGCTCAGATCATGTCCCAGGGTCCTGGGATCGAGTCCCTCATCAGCACCCTTCTCAGCAGGGAGTCTGCTTCTCCCTCTCTCTCTCTGTCCCTCCACCCAACTCGTTCTCTCTCTCTCTCTCAAATAAATAAATAAATAAATAAATAAATAAATAAATAAATAAATACAATCTTTAAAAAACCCCACAGATACATATCCCTTTTGCTCTCATAGCTCCATATGTAGAAATATAACTTAAAAATATGCTCATGCATATTTAAAATGACTTAAGTACCCTGATACTCATTGTCCTATTGTTAGTAACAGTAAAAGATAGAAAAAAACTAAACACCCATCAATCTTGAACTTCTGAAATAGATCATGGTGAAATGATTAAAAAAAAAAAATCCTATGCAGTTGAACCTCAGATGAGACCTCATCACCAACCAGCTCCTTGGTCATGGCCTTGCAGAGGACCCAGCCACCCCACGTTTGGACTCCTGACCTACAGAAAACTGTGAAATTATAACAAATGTGTGTGGTTTAACCACATTTTTGTCAGGTAGCAATAGAAACAAATATAGACAGGGAGCTTTACGAAGCCAAAACTATACTCACTCCCCTCTAACCGTTTGCTAGCATCTCACATGCAAAGGACTTCTGAGCTTCCCTGACTTTACCCTTGAGGGGACCTGGATCGGGCTCTGAGCCTGGCAGGTGTGGGTCAGGCAGTAGTTCACAAGTCAAGAGTTGGATGAAGCAAGAACACCCTTCCAATAGTCCACTTTCTTTCCTATTACAAAAAATAGAAAACAACTATATATTTTCTACAACCTTGACAGCTGCCTCCTATCCCAGCTCAAATCTACTTCTCTACATGCACACTAGCTAGAAGGAGCCTCTGCCCCCAGCTGTCACTCCAGCTCTCTTCATGTTCTCTCTCTGGTCCCTTTGGAAGTGGTAAGGGGCAAAGGAACAAGCAGAAGAATCAGTTGACCAGTTTAGGGTAAACTGCAGTAGAAGCCCCTCCCACATCACACTTTGTTCAAGGCCTGGAAATAACTTCATTTCATTCTTACTCTTGAATGATAGTGATTCTGGTTAGGAAAATTGAGGTTGGTTGTTATTTCTTCCTCAGTATTTTTAAGATATTAACACACCATCCCCTGACTCCTGTTGCTGCCGTTGAGAAATCAGCCACGTGGAAATTACCGTCTTTTGTAGCTTTAGTGCCCTCTTGCCACATCTGGCCCTTCCACCCACTTCAGCTACTTTTAAGATCTTCTTTCTGTCTTTGATGTTTAACAGTTGCAATATGACATGTCTAGTGTGGATTTCCTTTTATTATTATGACTGGCCTGTCTTTTTTTTTAATATTTTTTTATTATATTATGTTAGTCACCATACAGTACATCCCTGGTTTCTGATGTAAAGTTTGATGATTCATTAGTTGCGTATAACACCCAGTGCACCATGCAATACGTGCTCTCCTTACTGCCCATCACCAGCCTATCCCATTCCCCCTCCCTTCTCCCCTCTGAAGCCCGCAGTTTGTTTCTCAGAGTCCATAGTCTCTCATGCTTCATTCCCCCTTCTGATTACTCCCCCTTTCTTTATCCCTATGACCGGCCTGTCTTAAATCTGAAGAATGAGATTTTTGCATGGATTCTAGAAAATTCTGAGCCACTACCTTTTCAAATATTGCTACTTTGACATATTTTTTTTCTCTCCTTCTGAAACCACAATTAAAAGTATATCAGACCTTATTATTTCTTTTCACTTTATCTTTTCATATTTTCCATTTGTATTTGTTATTCCAAAGTGTTTTTAGTTTATCTTTATTTTTTTAAAACAATTTTATTTATTTATTTGAGAGAGAGCAAGACAGCAAGAAAGAGCATGAGTAGAGGGGGAGGGGCAAGGGAGAGGGAGAAGCGGACTCCCCACTGAGCAGGGAGCCCAACACTGAGGATCTCAGGGCCAGAGCCAAAGGCAGCCGCTTACCCAAATGAGCCACCCAGGCGCCCCCTCTTTAGGTTTATCTTGAGTGTACTAATTTTTTCTTCATATCAGATTAATTTGCTAGGCAACTCATCCATTAAGTCTCCAATAGCAATCATTAAATGTTTTTCCTTTTCAGATTATTTTATTATTAAAGCTTCCTGGTTATTTTGACAGTCTTTTTTAATGTAACATACTTTTGATTTCTGGTTTGCTTTTCTTTTAAGATTAAAAAACTCCACTATTTTATGTGCTGTATTGTTATTTTAATTTTTATGCGTACAGTTTTTGTGAAATTAATTCCATTTTTTAAATCACGAAATCAAGTTCCTTAGAACACTATTTTACTTTTTAACTTTTTACATTTGGGTTTAAGACCCCTTCTCCCAGAAAGTATTTACATTCGCTTTTACCCGGCACCTGGAATCAATTTTAAACTACTAACCCATGACAACTTTCAAATACAGACACATGTATTTTTTATTTCTCCTTTACCCAGAGTCAAAATAAAACAAGTAAGTAGTTTCAATGTCTTGTGTTTTCCGCCTGGTTTCCACTGGGGGCATCGTGTGTGTGTGTGTGTGTGTGTGTGTGTTTTCAAGAGGCTTTGATCTGAGCTCCCAAGTTATAACAAGTACACTATTTTGTGTTTTCTTCCTTTGGGACAAGGTTTGATTAAATCCCAGCTCTGGTCAGCCAGGAATCTACAGGTGCAGGTGCTACCAGGGGAGCGATAACTCCAGCCATCCCTTTCTCTCTGGACTTCAGTGTTCTCATCCTTTTGAACTTCTGGGATCACTCTTTTCTGCAACCCAGTAATGCGTTTAAAAACATTTTTAACACACTGTATCCAGAAAGTTTAGCTCTGATACAGAAATTTGCCCCGCCTATCTTATAATTGCCAAAAGGATGTATGTGTGTATTGTTAAAAGATAAACTGAGGCACATTAAAATTTTTAAGACTTTATTTAAGCATTTATAGATTCTAATCAGGCAGTGCAAAACCAGAAGCGGTTAGGGGTGCTCTGCTGACAGAAACCAGGGGGAAGGTTTATATAGAGAAAGCACAGAGACAAAGAAAGGAAAGTATTAGTTAACTGTTTCCTTTCTTCATAAAATACTTGTTGAGAAGACACTACGTGCCAAATACTTAAAGAGGCCACGTGTAGAGAGCTGACAGAGACTTACTGTGTAGTGTGTGAGGTAGGTAAGTAAATAACAATAATTCAGTGTGAGAATTATGAGGTACGAGCAATATATGGATGCCCTAGGAGTACGTATTGATCCAGAACTCAAGAGTTATAGTTCGAAAACTTTCCTGAGGAAATGCATCTAACATGGGAACATTCAAGAAAGAGCAGTGTTTTCACAGGGAATAAAGGCATGAAGGAGAAGACGTTGTAGGTATTTGGAACAATGCATTTCCCTTGAAATTTTGTTTTCCATTTTTTAGCTTTCCTTAACTGCTATGCTCGCAAAATGCCTCTTCTCACTTTTGTATGATCCCCTCTGAAATTTTGTTTTCCATTTTTTAGCTTTCCTTAACTGCTATGCTCACAAAATGCCTCTTCTCACTTTTGTATGATCCCCTCTGAGATCTTCTGTGTGTGACTTTCTCCCTGAGAATGACAGGCAAGAAAATTAGAAAAAGATGCAGTGTCTTGTTATTCAAAAGCATTTGATTTCATCCATCCTGTTTTCTGCAGTCTTACTTGGCTATGTCCACTGACGTGATCATACTGCCCTCTGGAGGAGTAATTTAGCAATGGTTTTTAAGTATGTTAAAAAAAAAAAAAAATTGAGACCTTAAAAAATAAGCAGTTATCAAGCGATGGAAAGACATGGGGGCACCTTAAATGCATAGTTACTGAAAGAAGCCAATCTGAAAAGGCTAAATACTACATAATTCCAACTCTATGACATTTTTAAAAAGACAAAGCTGTGGAGAAAATAAAAGATGAGTTGTTACAAGGGGTTGGAGCTGGGGGGTGGGGAAGAGATAAGACTAGGCGGAGCACACGGGATTTGTAAGACAGTGGAACTATTCTGTGTGGTTTTATAATGATGGATATATATTATTATGTATTCGTCCAGATCCACAGAATGTAGAACACCAGGAGTGAACCCTAAGATAAGCTATGGACTTTGAGTGATTCTGATGTGTTAATGTAGGTTCATCTTTGGTTAAGAAAAAAAAAAAAGTATTCTGGTGGGGGTGCTAATAATGGGGGAAGCTATACATATGTAGGGATGAGGGTATATGGGAAATCTCTGTACCTCCCTCTCGATTCTGTGGTAAATCGACACCGCTCTTAAAAAATAAACTCTTAAACAGATTTATCCAAAATATAAGTGGAGTTTGGTTGGAGAGAAGAGAAGAATAATTGCATTAGGTCAAACATCATGATCTAATTAGCTCTCCAAAATTGGATTACAGAGAAGTGTGAATGCTTTACTTTTCCTGATAGTAAATAAAAGTTGCTTTAACTTTTTTTTTTTTTGGAATTTTTGTAGGTCTTAAAGAGAAAGCATTTGGAGGTATGGTAAGACTGGGTAGAAAAGGGAAATTTTTGACATATCCAAGTGTAAGGATTTTTTATTTTTATTTTTTGTTTAGTTTAAAGCTCCTTGGGTCTTTTTATTTCTCTCATTTTCTAAACTTCTTTTAGAGTGAGGGTTAGAAAGGGTGGGTTAAAATAAATTGATTTCATTTTGAAGCTTATAAATCTTATTATTTTGTGCTGAGGCCAAACTATATTGAGACTATGTGTCCAAAATTTAATAAATATTCTTTTTTGATTTTTGTATTGGCAAAAATAAAGAATTGAAGTCATATGTTCATAATACAAAATTTTTCATTTTAAAACAAAGACTTTTAAAAGTAAAAGAGCTTAAAAATACAGATTTTCAAGTTTTCAGCAAAGAGTTGGTAATTAGAGATGGCTAAGTAGCTCAGGATCCTAAGTGATATTCACTTTATAGGATATAAGCAGTTTAGGTACCAAACTGCAAACACCATAGGCAAAAAATAAAAGTCCAATGATAATTTGATTAAAAAGTTATAAAGACATCATGGGGCGCCTGGGTGGCACAGCGGTTAAGCATCTGCCTTCGGCTCAGGGCGTGATCCCGGCGTTGTGGGATCGAGCCCCACATCAGGCTCTTCCACTATGAGCCTGCTTCTTCCTCTCCCACTCCCCCTGCTTGTGTTCCCTCTCTCGCTGGCTGTCTCTATCTCTGTCGAATAAATAAATAAAATCTTAAAAAAAAAGTTATAAAGACATCGAAGTAATTTCTGAAATGCCAGTGCAAAGGAGAGTTAAATGCTCTTTAGTTCAGTCCAATTCATAAATTTCATCTTTTGTGTAAACGTTTATTACACTGAAGTTCTGTTCTTATTCAATTACTAGAGAAACAAACTATGTTTTTCTTTTAAAGATTATTTATTTAAGAGAGAGAAAGAGGGAGGGGCAGAGGGAGAAGCAGATTCTCTGCTGAGCAGGAAGCCACATGTGGGGCTCAATCCCAGGACCCCGAGATCATGACCTGAGCCGAAGGGAGACTTTTAACCAACTGAGCCACCCAGGCGCCCCTGAAACAAACTATGTTTTACAAAGGTTTTGCAACAGATGATGGTCCTGGAGCATTTGAGGACCAGAAATGAGATGAAATGGAGCAGCATTTTCACATAAATGGTCATATATCCTACTGATTTCTCCAGATTCATGATTCAAGTGTTGCTAAGAGGCATTTCCAGTTATTAAACACACAGTCAAAATGACCACTTATACAAACTATGCTCTAATATTTAAGGAGTAAACTAAGAAAGCTGAAGGGCAAATATAAAGTGGTGTATTCTTGGGATCAGATGATTTGCAGCTTTGACTGTCACCTCTTTCTGTTCATAGTTGAAGGCCCCAAGTATTCTTCAAGTTAAAGTAAATCATTGATATAAATAGTTACAATGCCTCAAACTTTTAAGCCAAAAGCAATCATTCAAGCTATCGTAATGGTGATTGCAAAATCTATTTGAGTAATTCCATCCACTGTGTGCTCCCATTCCATCTGTGGTCAAAGTGCAGCTAACAACAGAAAAGGATTTTAAATATAAACAGAACACAAACTCTCAATGCAGAGGCTTCATGGATACACTAATGACACATTTGTGCTAATTCTATGAGCTTAGACATTATTTACCAAGGTATCCACATCTGAAAAAGATGATTGGCAAACTAAAGTATTGCCAGAGAATAAAAGACAGTATGGCAAAATATCGAGAAAATGGGTCATAATGGGAAATAGCTGAAGGAAGCAAGGGAAATCCACTCACTCAACAAATAGTCACGGAGAATGTATGCACCAGACGCTGGACTAGGACTGGAGCTTATTGTGATAAATGAAACAAGTGAGAATTACTGTCCTCATGAAGTTTATATTCTACCAGAGAACACAAATAACAAACATGATAAATGATTAAATTTTCTAGTACGTAAGGTAGCCATAAAGAGTTGGGTCTTCTGTTCTCAATGTGGCACTCACAAAAAGAGTTCTCAAGCTTTGGGGATCTTTTTTAAAGTGTAGATAATAACAAAAATTAGGCAATATCAATATATTGCATGTGGACTTAAGATACAATCTAAACATTCTTTAAAAAATAAAACTAGATCATACAAGAAAATTTGAGACAAACATTGTGATGTTATTCATAATTTAAGCCACTGACATCATCTCGGGGGTAATATTTTTAATTGCCAGATATTTGTTTCCTTAATAAAAGGAATCTTAAATGATTCCTCACAGATTATTAGTTTTAATGTATAAATATATATAAAGTGACAGGTGTCGTGCTTAACACGGTTTAGCTGTCTCACAGGCAAAGAAGAAGGCTCTTCTGTCCAAAAACTTCTCCATCTCTGAAATGCCATTGTGTCCCAAATTTTGGTGCGGGGGGGGGGGGGGTGAGTTTAGTGCAATATAAAGTGGATAAAATGAGGAAGGGATATATGACATTCTGGAAAAGGCAAGACTACGGAGATAGTAGAAAGACCAGTGGTTACCAGGGATTAGAGATGGGGGAGAGGAAGGATGGGTGTGTGAGATACAAAGCATTGGTAAGGCAGTGAAAAGTCTCTGTGTGAAACTATGATAGAGATACATGCCATTACACATTTGTCCAAACCCATAGGATATACAACAACGAGACTGAACCCTCCACTGTGGACTTCAGGTGATAATGATGTGCCGATGTAGGCTCATCAACTGTAACGAATGTATACTCTGGTGTGAGATGTCAATAATGGGGGAGGCTATGCATGAGTGGGGGCAGGAAACTTCTGTATCCACTCAATTTTTCTGTGAACCTAAAACTGCTCTAAAAAAATAAAGTCAATTTTTAACAAAATAGCACTTACAGGCAATTTTAAAAATTACTGGATGTGTTAAACAAACAAACACAAAAGAGGAAGGGATAGAGCTAATAATGGGCAACTAGCTGGAAACAGGAGTTATTAACTGAATACTTGGGTGGGCAGCAAGACGGGGGAGATGTGTTGGAAAGAAATGTAGAAAGGCCAACTATCTAATTAGCTTCTCCCTAGGGTTGATGCAGGGCACCGAAGGTCATACGTAAATGCAATGGAGCTTTATTATACTCATGTTCAATTTAAGAAGCAGTTCGGTATTACAAGGAATCAAACAGTCCTTGTAGAAAGTGCACGGGCCTCGAAATCACTCAAAAGAATTTAAATCCCACCTTGATCATTTACCACCTGGGCGATTTTGGAAAAGGCAAACTCAAATTGCTTGTATGATAGTTAATCATTTGTAAAAAGATGACTGCAATACGTAAGATTGTTGAGAGCATTAATGGAATGAATTGGATTCTGAAAGCAATAGCCATCAGCTTCTCACATACATCTCAACAGAAGACTTGCTTTTTGGAGATGTACAAATACCATTGAGTGTACTGACGTAGAGTCTATCTGATTCTATGTTCATCAAGTGCTCACTGACTTAGAGAATTCTCCTTAGTTTCTCATCATTAAAAATATATATTTTGAGACTTAGAGAACTCAGCTCTGCTCTAACCACAAAAACGTTTTGAGGAAAATGAAAGTCAACAAAGGAGAAGACAGTGACAAATGTATTTCTCAACATGATAACTGAGTCTATTCTTAAACTCCCCACAAATTAAGAGTCACCATTAAGTATAGAAACAAGAAGAAGGAAAAAACTCTCAGGCTGAATTTGGATTTATATTTTCATGTGTTATCTAAATAGAATTCTTCTTGTTTTCAAATGAACGTATTTAGCCTTGGATATTGTCATTCATTCCCAGTGAGGAATTACAGATACTTGAAACTGGAAGTTTAAGCCCATTAAAAAGGATTAGCATTTTCATACACTTTTATTAAAAAGTTATTTATCACCTACCTTTGATAATATCCACTTAGAAAAAATACTTATTTACATATTTGTTTTCATTGGGTAAATAGTTCCTTCATCTCTTTTTGTATGTCTTATAAGCCACAGATTTACAATATGTTACATTCAAATTTTCTCATTTGTTGCATCAATTATGAAAGAGAAGTTAAGGGATAAAGGGATTTGTCAGCTAATTTGTGCTTTCAGCTTGCTCTAAGTAGTTGTCCCAAAGTGTAGAAAAATACAGCAGAGTCCTGCCTACATTGTGTCTACATTCATACCATTTTTCTTCTCAAGGAAAAAAGATTGTTAAAAATGAGAGATCAGACCCCTGAGTACATTCTGACAGTGTCTCACATATAAAATAAACTTAGTAAACATTAGATTAATATAAACGTGAGTGGATCAGAAGGCTTAAATCTGTTAATTAAAAATCTATGGCACCTTTCTGCAAGAATTATTTCTATAAATCAGAAACCATTTAAAATTCAGAACCAGGAGAAGATTGATCTGTTTCATTAAGCTGAATTACCAAATAAATGAAGTTTACCACTTAAAATCCTAAAGGCTGTTTTAATGGGAATATTTCCAAAAGGTACGCATACTGCTCAAACCAGAGTCATGCCCCTGAACATCAGTGGTTGTCTTGTGCTGTTACGCAATGAGGCTCCCAGGGCGAATCCCACAGGCAGGACTTAAGCAGCTGTGAAGCATAGGATTTGAGGTTTCTTGCCACTAATCTTTAGATTTTATTTGTGTTTTCTCCCTTAGTTTCAGGTTGAAAGCACTTCCCTGTTGTGGCATCAAGATATCTGTCTCTCGGAGCTTTTATTTGTCCTTTCATTCTTGATTGCATGTCATATTTTTGGAGCTCATAAACCAGATCATTTAGTACTTTCGATTCACCTGTGCAACCAGGAGGATTCACACAAATGACGTGTATGAACTCTAAGCGATCTTTTGGTGATTCCCAAGTCCTTTTGATCTTTTTTTTTTGAGTCCTTGGCCTATCTAGACAGTTGATTTGCCAGACTGGCCACAACAATTGAGATATCACCCAAATCATAGCATGCAGCTGCTGCTAACAAGCATGGAGGTCTTACTCATTGGCATCTTTTTTCCCCCCTAAACCAGATCCCTCTGTTTAATTCAACAATAATTCCTCCCTTCTAAGCCCATCCAAAATACATCTCTCTGATCCTTCATAAAAACTTCCCAATACACGGACTTCTCAAATATGTTGTTCTAATGTGAGTTTGGGGCTCCTGGGTTAATGTACAGTGCTCTGTATAACAAACATTTGTTTAAAAAAAAAAAAAAAGACAACAACTAATGTAGTAATAGTTCCCTGAGTATTAATGCTTGCAACCACTCTGAAAAATGGGTTTCTTTATTGACATTTTATAAATGAGGAAATTGAGAGTTGGAGAAGCTAAGTATTTTGCCTAAAGTCAAATAGTTAGAAAGCAACGAAGTCAGAATCACAATTTTGTTCTCTCTTAAGAGACCATGGCTTCTCTCATGCTCCGCAGTCTCTTTTATTTCAAGGCAAATTTTACAAATATCTTCTACTTTTAGTTACTTTTAGTATACGATTTTGCCGAAAAGCATCTCAACAGAGGGGCACAAATTAAAAGTTTTAAAGTAGAAGCAGCTCAAATGACCATACACAGACATTATTTAAAGATGAAGACCCTATGTAAATAGTGAACCAGCAAGGAGCCCCCACTACAATTGACATTTCCTTAAGCTCATGTAAGATGAGCCCTGAGTAGTCAATTCCACAACATTTGAGAAAATGAGAGACTTGCTCTGGGTCACACATGAGACACACACTCAGTAGTTATCACTATGTACAAGAAATAGCATGAACGATGTCCCTTACCTTGGCACTGAAACGGCTAAAATCCAGAAATTTTCACTTCCGGAGAATTTTGGCATTTCTCTAACAGTGTTGTGCTCCTCCCGGCAAGCTGAAAATGAGTCAAGATGCTGTTACAATTGCGCCATCTGCTGGTGATTATTAGAATTACACAAATCAGTTGACAAAGACTTTTCCAAATAACCGCTTTCTTTAGGTCGGTGGATTTTTATTTATAGGGTACGGTATGTACAGTAATGGGGCATGAATACCGAGGACACAAAGAGTGAAAATGGGGGACTGAATGGGCTACTAAAAAAATCAAAAATATGCCTATTGGGTCAAAACCAACTCACAAACTTTTGCAACGACATTAAAAAAAAAATCAATGAAACTTAGGGCCCAGAAACATAAAGAAAATTTTAAAAATGATTAACCATGTAAAAAATGAAACTTCTGTGTGACAATTACTGACACAATACACAGAAAGAACTCTATCAATCATAATGGGCAGGCAGCGGTTTTCAGGTCCGCTGCCACATCTTCGCAGTTTCCAGCAATCTGCTCACCCAGTATTAAAAACTCACTCAACCCATATCTATCGGGCGCCTGCTTTGTGCTAGGATCTGTTCTCTGAACTGGAAATACAGTTGTGAACAAAACAAGTTCTTCCCCTAAAGGAGCTTACATTCTAGATCGGGTGAGTGGGCAGAGGGGAGAGAAAAACCAAAGAAGTAAATATACATCAGGTTGTGATAAGTGATAGGACAGTGAACAAGCAGACAAGTGTATAGAGTAAGGAGGCCCCATTCCCATGAGGGAGATGGAGTGGAGGTGTTAGGAGGTAGCCACGCAGGAGGGGAAGAGTGTGCTAGGCAGAGAAAACAGCAAATACAAAGGCCCAGAAACAGGTGCAAGCTTGGCTAATTTGAGGAACATCAAGGACGTTTCTGTCCATGTAGTGAAATGAATGAAAGAAGTGGTGGAGGGCATTATCGTAAACTGACAGGGAGCGGCCAGACTCCATGGAGTCTTTAGGTCTTAATAAGAAGCTGGCCTTTCCTCTGAATGAGAAAGAAGGCCATCAGAAGGCTTTGAGACAAAGCGGAAATGTGAAGGGGAGAAAAGAAGCTATTAGCCACAGTCATAGCAGCTCTGTAACACAGGAATGTACTCATGTGAAGCAGAGGAACCTCTCTTACTACCATCCTCCTAGTTGCTATGGTCCTGAATCCGGTAACCCATCCCAGACATTTTTTTTTCCTGCATATTCTTCCCCTTGTTAGGCTTGGCTAGAAGGCTGACCTAGTAGGATTCATCTGTAGGTCTTAGGAAAGTTAACTTGGGTCATTTCTTCGTCACTATCTGAATATTACCAGACTCAGCACTTTGCTTTTTATAGGAGTATACACTGATATTTTCATGCTTTGACCTATTAAAGCAGAGTAATACAGCGTGGATTAATGTAGGTTAAGCCAGCATGATACAGTGAAGAGAAATGCTCAACGAAGAATGGAAGAAGATAGAAAAGTCTGGTGCAATATGAACTATTATAAATCCCTGCAAAACTGCATGCCTCACAGGCTATATATATATATATATATGTATGTATATAAATATATATATGTATATAAATATATATATGTATATAAATATATATGTATATAAATATATATATGTATATAAAGATTTTATTCATTCATTTATTTATTGGAAGAGAGAAAGTGTGTGTGCACAAGTGGGGGGAGGGGCAGAGGGAGAGGGAGAGAATCTCAAGCAGACTCCACACTGAGCACACCCAACACATGGCTTGATGTCATGGCCCTGAGATCATGACCTGAGCCGATATAAAGAGTTGGACGTTTAGCCAACTGAGCCACCCAGGCACCCCAGCATCTTTTATTTTATATACCTAAAATTGAACTCATGATATTGACTCCTAGCATCCAAACTTGTTCTTCTCGTTATGATCTCTATTTTAGTAAATGGCATCACCTCATACCCAGTTGCATGTCTGAAACCTTGCAGTCATTCTTGACACTTACTTCTCTCGTATCCTATACCCCTAATCAGTCACTGAGTACTATTGATTCTGTAAATTATTTCTATTCCCTCTAACCCTTTCCCATCATCTATATCCAAATCACAATTATTGCTCATCTGGACCACTGTAATTGATCCATATTTGATTCCCACTTTTTGTCTACTCTATCCATACCCTATTCACTTCATTCTCTCCCCACAGTCAAAATTCTCTAAAAATTTTTGATGCTTCTGCCCTGTTTAAAATCCTTAGTAGCTTCCCACTGTCCTTAGAAAAATGTTCAAAATTCTTAGTATTGTCTCTTCCGAGTTACACATCCATACAAAGATGATGTTTTAGACCTTCAGCTCTGTGAAAAGGTACATTAAATGCCTGCTTACATGCTATAAAATCATACAGCCCATTAAATGTACAAAGTCCTATTCTAATAAATCCACTCCTTATCTTGATTCCCAAATTTTCCCAAACATCTTTAATTTTTTCAAAAATATTCTGAGAATGTCAACAAGTATCAATGGGAAATTATTTTGAATATAACACTGTTAAGCAAAATACCTACCTACCCAACCATTTTCTTTACTGCTTCCTTTCAAAGACTGTGGGCCCTAAATCTCTCACAGTGTAGTTTTTTCAAATGTGATCCAACTATAACTAAATCTGAAGAGAGAATCAGGGTCAGTTTTCATCAATCTCTCTCAGGCTTTTATGACAGCATCACAGTGATGAATAATAAGTAATAATAACATGTATTGACGACCCAGGTCATTAGTTTGCTATCTAGTTGTCAATAAAAATGATAAACCAGAGAAGGAGAACTACAGTAGAAAAGGAAAAAATTGTACAACATAAATAAATCTATCACATAATATGAAAACAGATGTAGCTAAGGATCCTGAGTAGACCAGTTATTATATGACTATAGGCAAGTTATTTAATCTCTCTGAAATTCAGTATCTCCATTTAAAGATAGGCTATTTAGAAAGAAGGAAAAACTCCTCTTAAAAGATTGAAAATATAAGTGAACTATATACATAAGCAAAGGAGAATTGGCAAGAATTAAGCAAGTGTTAAACCTCTTAGACCCAACCACATTTAAATCTGACATAATAAAATCTTAGATTTTGTTGATTAATGACTTTCTTAAAAGAATAATACTATAAAGATGTTTTCCCCTTGTAATATTGAAATACCACTAGCTTTAGAATCATCTGAGGAAGAACTGACCTAAAAGAAAATCCAGGGATTAACTGTGACTCTCATTAGCTGAACTCTGGCTGCCTCTCCTGGGTGGTGCTGACCACACTGAAGGGGCTGCTGAAGCATGTAGAACTCATTGGGTGAAGAGAGAATCGCGCACCATATGTGCACGGTAAGACCAGCTGTTTTCCTGTCATTTGTCTTCAGCTGAGGACTCCTCCAAAAGTCAGCAACAACCATGAGATCGATGAATGCGTATCCTTCCAGATGACTCTCGTACCCAATCATTAAGAACCCCCAATTTCTGAGTCCTTGAAGTTGAGGCCCCAGACATCATGAAGCAGAGAAGAGTCATCACTCTATTCTTATTGAGCCCTGTCTGAATTCCTTTCCCACAGAATACGTGAATGGAATAAAGCAGTTGTTTTAAGCCAGTAAAACAACTAGACCAATATGGGTTGGAACAGTTGCTATGTAATAGTATGAGGTAGAGAAACATGGAACCTGCAACTGGGGAGCCTCCATGACAGAAACATGACATTGGCTTCGAGACTGGATTAGACGAGATCTGAATGGGCCTTCAGGAGACTGTTAGTAAAAGCTGCAAACACCTCAGGGAGACAGGGAATTGTTGGGCAGACAGTAGAAAGTGTTATTGGACATTGGAGAAAAGAAGATTCTTGCTGTAAAGTGTTAGAGAGTTTAGCAAAATTATTGCCTGTGGTAACACAGAAAATAGAAAAAAAAAGTCACATTTGTGTTAGAAGTCTGCGACACATGGGTTATGCATACAGCAATGTATTATCACTTGTAAATAAATCACAATGACTCATAAAGACCTTTAATTACTAGCCGTGGGCTGTTTCTGAAGCCTTTCAACTGTGATTTTTCAGTTTAATCTCTTGAGATCTTCTTTTTTCTAAAGATTTATTTGAAAGAGAGTATGCACGCGTGTGCACATACACATGAATGGGGGAAGGGGCAGAGGGAGAGGGAGAGAATCTCAAGGAGGCTCCCCGCTCAGGGCAGAGCCCACTGCAGGGCTTGATCCTATGACCCTGAGATCATGACCTGAGTCGAAATCAAGAGCTGGACTCTTACCCGACTGAGCCACCCAAGCGCCCCTTTCTTGAGATCTTTTAATCTCTATTCCACTAAGTCTTATAGGCATTGTTAGAGGGCATTTCATCTATGCATTAAGGTACCAAAGTTAATATTAATAACTACGAAATTAAAGAAGATAATGTATTGGCATTTTTGTACTAATCATGAGGGGGAGGACATATATAAACATATTCCTTGTTAAATAACGGTAACGATGTTTACATAAAGCTTAAAATTGGCAATGCATATTGACATACAAAATCTCACTTGGTCCTCTCAGTTACCCTGTGAAATAGTTGTCATTTTTTTAGATGTGAAAACTACCCACAATAAGTTATGTGTCCAAATTTACAGCTAGTAAGTAGCTGACCAAGGACTGTATGCCAGGTTCTAGAATTCTAAGCCTTTTGTTTTTTCATTGATATCAAGAATTCTATATAATCATTTGTTATTTGTAGAGTTTTTGATTAGAGATTCCTACATATCATGATAGTTACGATTGTTAGTTTTTAAAGGACAGAATTTCATCAAATTAAGAGAGTCCTGTTGTGTCCATTACATGCCCACTCGAAAAATACGATGGGGCGCCTGGGTGGCACAGTCGTTGAGCGTCTGCCTTCGGCTCAGGGCATGATCCCAGCGTTCTGGGATCGAGCCCCACATCAGGCTCCTCCCCTGGGAGCCTGCTTCTTCCTCTCCCACTCCCCCTGCTTGTGTTCCCTCTCCCGCTGGCTGTCTCTGTCAAATAAATAAATAAAATCTTAAAAAAAAAAAAAGAAAGAAAAATACGATCTACACTGCGGTCGAGTTCTTAAAAGAATAGGGGAAAATACAGATTATTTCAATTAAATGTGAAGAGAAATATTAGAAAAAGTTATACAGGAGGTAATTATTCCCATTACCAGGTACTTCATGTACAAACGGATTCACTGCAGGCTCCATTAAGTAATACGTATTGATGAACTTTAATTTAATTGATTGTAATTTAATTTCCATAAAACGTAGTAAAAATATGGGCTGTTGCAGAGTTGTTTTTTTTTTTTAAAGCCAGTTATTTTGTAGAGTAGGATAAATGTGACTTTCTTATCTAATGGTTTAGTTCTAAATTATTAAGAAAGCAATCTGTATTTGTTCTTTGTTGGTGTCCAAGTAAACTCTATTATTTAACTGATCTCAATAAGCATTTCTTGAGTATAACTATACTTGAGTATAACTATACGCAAGGCATGTACTCATAACCAGAAGCATATAATTGCATTACCACACGGCCCCCCATCTCCAGTGAAAGCATCACTCAAACACGTGTATGACAGGGCAGATTTTGGCAAGTGCCACACCGGAGGGGTAGTATGTAATAGAGGAACTGGAGAAGAAGAGATGCAATCCAGACTTACACTGTGTGGGAAAGCTTCGATGAGGAAATAGACATGCGTTTAAAGCCTTGAAGACTTGAAGGATGACAAAAACTCCTATTTCCACTTAAGTTCTATTAAATTATTTTTAATATCCCGATATGGAAGGCTCGGTTTTGTAAATCCAAGTTCTCAGCAACAATTTTGTATTTAATTCTATATGTACTGATTGTTCATGAAAACTTCATGTAAATTATGACCAATATGTCATGGCCTATAAGACCATTATCAATAAATTGCATTCATCTTTTCCACTAGACAATAGATAAATAAAACCAATAGTAAAGATGAAAGCAAACTAACATCTGTGCTGAGAGAAGCTGGTCCGGAGGGAGGTGAATGCATGCATGATCCAAACGCACCTGTTAGGCAAACCTTGCTTAATTTACTCACCAGTCACAGCAGAGCCTGGGGATCAGCTTGCCATTTTCTTCTCTGAAACTCTGAGCACTGCTGGAATCTGGGAGAGATACCAAAGTTTTGAAAAGACAGTTTTGATTTTTCAAGGGGAGAGGGAAAAGAAATTCTGTACACCAGTGAGCCTGAGTTTGACCCTGAACTAGGTTATTTAAAGGGTGATTTGCTCCTGTTATGGGTTTAATTGTGTTTTCCCCCAGATTCACAGGTTGAAGTCCTAACCACCAGTATCTCAGAATATGGCTATATTTGGATTCAGGGTCTTAAAAAAGATGATTAAGTTAAAATGAGGTCATATGGGTGGGCCCTATATATGAGCCACATAATACTGGCGTCCTGCACTTGATTTTAGACAAAGGCCAAGACACGATATGACTGGTGTCCTCTTAGGAAGAGGAGGTTAGGACATAGGTATGCACAAAGGGAAGACCATGTGAGGACACAGGGAGAAAGTGGCCATCTACCAACCAAGGAGAGAAACCTCAGAAGAAACCGACCCAGCTGATACCTCGATCTCAGACTTCTAGCCTTCAGAACTGGGAGAAAAAAAAAAATCTGTTATTTAAGCCACTCGTGTCTGTAGTATTAGTTATGGCAGCCCTAGCAAGCGAATACACCTACTAAAGCTAAGTACTAATCACAGAGGAGCAATGTAAAGACAATGACCTTTAAAGTTACCACAATAAAAGCAGTATGATTTTTTTATGATTTTATAATTTTTTTATGATTCTCTGTACTTACATCATTCAGAACCTCATCATAAGAGGTAAGTCACGCCAGCTATTTTAACAGAGAATTTAATCCAAAAAAATGTTAGTTTGAAAAAAATAAGTGTTAACTAGCTATGTTAATTTCCTGGGGCTGCCATAACAAAGTACCACAGGCTGGATGGCTTAAACACCATAAATTTATTCTCTTAGTTCTAGAGGCTAGAGGTCTGAGATTAAAGCATCAGCAGGATTGTTTCCTCCTGAGGGCTGTGAGGGACAATCTGTGAGGGAGAATCCCGGTTTCTGCTAGTTTTCTGGCAATCTTCGGCTTTCCTTATTTTGCTGATGCATCACCCTTACATCTGCCTGTTCACATGGCATCCACTCCGTGCGCATGTCTGTCTCTGTGCCCACGTTTCCCCCTTTTATAAGGACACGGTCATTGCATTAGAACGCACCCAAATGATCTTATCTTCACTTGACCATCTGTAAAGACCTGTAAAACCAAAGCTAAAACGGAGTCTCTTGTGTCTGGGAAAAAATAAAATTGGCCAACGCAAGTGCATTGAAGGAAATGAAACTTAGGGCGCCTGGGTGGCTCAGTGGGTTAAGCGTCTGCCTTCGGCTCAGGTCATGATCCCGGAGTCCCGGGAGGGAGACCCACATCGGGCTCCTTCCTCCGTGGGAAGTCTGCTTCTCCCTCTGCCCCTCACCCCACTCGGCTCTCTCTCAAATAAATAAAATCTTAAAAGAAAGAAAGAAAGAAAATGAAACTTAACCTTACGTAGCAGAAGGGGTGGGGAGGGGGGAGCCTGATAGCTTTCACATTTACCCCATCAAAAGTCCCTTAGTCTGTGAGCAACTCGAAACTCACTGCTCGTAGAGCCTGGAGCTTTCTGGCCGGCAGGTTGCAACCCTCGCAATAAACTCCTCGTTCTCCTCTGTTTTACTCCGTGTGAAGAGTTCGGTTTCTGACAGACCCTATTCCCAAAAAAGACCACATTCACCAGGAGCAGGGGTTAGGAACTCCACATCTTTTGAGGGGACACAGTTCGATCCCTAATAGTCGGTAACCTAAAAAGCAAAGCATTTTCACAGAGGTGGTAACTGTGGGAGGAGCTACCACCCCTAGGGCTGAGGGAGCAGAGAAAAGGCGTTGATTATTTAAATGTAAAAGCCTGGAGAAGGGGCCCCAAGGAGCTGAAGCTCCTTGTGCTGAAGCGCCCTGTGCTGGGATCTCTGAGGAAGGCGCCACGAGGCTGAGGCTGCTTCCGCGCATGCGCGCTGCGAACACTGCAGAGGTCGGGACACTGGGTTCAGCGGTTGCTACGCGGAGGCCTTGCTCCTGAGGGAAGTGTCCCCTCGGTGATGCTCACTGCAACTGCAGGCAGAGAGGAAGAAGGCTCCTTCTTCCTCCTTCAGCCTCTAATGCCGCCTCAGGGCAGATCCCAGCAGGGAGCTGCGGGCCAAGCAGAAATGTGGTCTGCAGAGTTGCCACCCCAGCATCACAAAGCAAAGAGAAGACGGTTTGTAGCTGAGAAAAAAATAAATCCGTATCTGGCACATTGTTTAATTTGATTGAGTAAGGATCAGCAAATGACCCTGTGACTGATGGAGAAAAATGTCTGAGACTGTGGTCCTGCAAATATATTTTTTTAAGATTTATTTATTTTTAGAGAGAGAGAGAGAGCACAGGGAGGTGCAGAGGGAGAAGGAGAGAGAGAATCTCAAGAAGACTGGGCGCTGAGCATGGAGCCTGATGCAGGGCTCGATCTCATAATCCTGAGATCAGGACCTGACCAAAAACCAAGAGTCAGACACTTAACCGACTGTGCCACCTGGGTGTCCCCATGGTCCTGCAAATATGGATCCAAAGGTGTCAAAAATTCCTGGATTTGTGTTTACTGATGTACAAATTTTGGCCTTAAATTCTTTGTTAAACAGGTATGATAATAAATACTGTGTAGGATTGTTAAAAGGATACATAAAAAGCCCTGAGAACCATAGATGACACAGACCAAGAGTTCAGGACTCTTTAAATGCTAAGCCAGAGAGTAATCTTACTACTCTCTTGTTTAATTAGATAATCAAAAATTAAAATATTAACAAGAT
This sequence comes from Ursus maritimus, assembly GCF_017311325.1. Lineage (NCBI taxonomy): Eukaryota > Metazoa > Chordata > Mammalia > Carnivora > Ursidae > Ursus > Ursus maritimus. The sequence continues at coordinate 49,621,094 of NW_024427107.1, read as the reverse complement.
ATTTTAGGGACAATATCTTCCTATACAGGGAATTAATGAAACTTAAGATTCAGGCATTTGCTCATTGCCAATAAAACATTTACAGATAAATATAGACTTAACTTCTTCATAAACTAAAATCAAATATTTCAATCTTCTGTTAATCCTTAGCATTCCATGGCTGGTCATTGCTTCTAGAACATAAACTTTGAGAAAGGAGAGTTTCTACCTAGGAGCAATGTGACTAAAAAAAAAAAACAGAATGGCAAATAGGTTTCATCATGATTGTCTACCACTAATTGATAGTGGCTACCTGGAATGCTGATCTGAGAATCCGAGCTCCACTTGGGTTCAGAGGGAAAGACGTTCAAAATTATTTAGCGATCTCTACTAATGGCACAAGAGAAGGCACAGGTGGAACTCCTGTCTCCACCATGATTTTATCAACATTGGTAAAACATATGACTTTAGGGTCAAAACTCCATTCAAATTCTAATTGTCTTTGCAATGCTGAGAACAGAGATAATAACACCTCCCATGGTAATTTTGAGGAAAGAAAGAAAGAAAGAAAGAAAGAAAGAAAGAGAGAGAGAGAGAGAGAGAGAGAGAGAGAGAGAGAAAGAAAGAAAGAAAGAAAGAAAGAAAGAAAGAAAGAAAGAAAGAAAGAAAAAGAAAGAACTCTGCCATCTCTGTGGAACTCCGTGAGTATTAGCTGTTCATGATAAACCTATAACCATGTTCATACTTACTAAATTTCATAATGCTGTTATGATTTAACCAGTTATATAAAAAGTACTCATTATAAAACACATTTTCTTATAAAATGGCTAACACATTCCAAATTTATTTATTCCATAGCAAGATACCTACGGTCATGTCATTTATCCCCCAAATTTAAATGAAACTGTTTTAGGTGAACAAGTGACTGTGGATAAAGTTTGGCTTTTCTACTCATACAATTACTTCACCATCTACAGATGATGCAGATTAAATGTGATTTGTTTTCTTTCCCCACCTTTTGCCGAATTGAGGGACAATTTTCTTTTACTTTTTACTAATATGAAGGGCAAGAACATGCAATTGTTTTTCATTGCCTGAGAAACAAAAGGAATAATTTCATGGGTAAAAATAAGTAGCTTCCGTAGAGTGAGATCTGGTTAGAATAGACTCTTTTGTTTTTCTGTGAAAAGGTCAGTGTCCATGTTTCAGTTTTACCATTTAATGAACTTCTTGAACTTCATGTAGTTTTGTGAAGTATCTGCACCAGAACGCATTTTTCTGACTATTTTCTCAGAGGCCTCCCTTACAGAGATCAAAGTTTCTCTATTCTTGTCAAAAAGTCTGGTGAATATATAAATATGCGTCAGACAGGCATGCTATTTCTTGGATCTTCAATTTTTTCTTTTCTATTTCATTGTTTAAATAGGCAGCACCACCTGGTGGCTAACTACAATTATTGAAATTTTATTCCATCTTAAACATGAAGAAAATATAGATTCAGCAGCAGAAAAGTACCCAATTACTTTTTACATTAAATTGGGGCTATTCATTGTAAATTTTTATGCTTACTGTTTTTCTCATTTTATTTATGTCTCATTTTAAAAATCACAACTTAGCCATGACAAGTTTTATCCATTGCTAAATATGCTTATTTTCTTTATGCACTTTAATGTTTATGAAAAGATATACGTGTATAATTTTCATGATGCTATTTTTAAAACTAAAATTTAAAGTACTTTTGCAAAATTCATCCTCATGAGGCACTTTAATTCACTCACTAAAATTATCTTATTGCACTTCTCGTGAAAGTATTCTCATTTGTAAAGAACCTTAGTCACAGACACTTTAAAAATAACTTTACTTTTAAAATACCATCAGAATTAATAAGAGTCATTTGGATAAAGGCATGTGATTATTACACTGTAATTATGGTTTTAGACCCAGTATTGAGTTTCCTAAGATGAAGTTGATTTAAAAAAAAAAAAAAAAAAAAAAGTAATGTTGCTGCCCTCTTGTGGTTTAAAGTGCATATTTTTCTCTGGAAATAAAATGGCATCCAAGAAATAATGCTTTTGATATTTAATGACAAAACTGAGTATGATCTATTTTTTACGTTTGACAAAGTAATATAATAAATAGTTCACTAACTACCATAGCTAAGGATTGGAATGTTCTAGTTAATTCAATATCATTGTTAATAGAAACATAGTGATTAACTTCTTTTAATCTGTTTGATAAGAAAATTTAACCATAGGGGCGCCTGGGTGGCTCAGTCAGTCATTAAGCGTCTGCCTTCGGCTCAGGGCCTGATCCCAGGATCCTGGGATTGAGCCCCGCATCAGGCTCCCTGCTCTGCTGGGAGCCTGCTTCTTCCTCTCCCACTCCCCCTGCTTGTGTTCCCTCTCTCGCTGGCTGTCTCTCTCTGTGTCAAATAAATAAATAAAATATTTTTTAAAAAAGAAAAGAAAAAAAAGAAAATTTAAACATAAAAATCCCTTCTCGTGTAACTGTTAGCATTCTTCACCAGTTTCATGGAATATATTTTTGCAAAGGGTAGAGTAAACCAACACCCTTCAACTGAAACTAGAAACTACTATAATTTCCTACTTTCCTAGTGTTAAGTGGGGAATAAATTACCTTCAAACTACTTCAAAAAACACACAAAAACAAAGACAAAACAAAAACAAAAAAAACCAAATCCTTTTTCATTTTGCTACTGTTTTAGCCTGGGATAAGTTCAGGAGTCTTTTCCAAGGTCCAGGACATGCATTTACCTTGCGGAAACACTTTGGCCCCTTGCAATTGTGGCAGTGAATGGAAAACAAGCTTTAGATGCACATTCCAAATGGAAGAGCCAAGCTTCCCTCACATTGGCTCTGCTGTTCTGCTGCTAGAAATGAATGGCGCTTTCCAGATTTCTCCATTTGAACAGGACTAATTCTCTAAGAGCCCGCTCTGTGTGTACATCTCTCACCTCACAAGTGCTATTGTGGATTAAAGGCAAACAAGAAGGAAACAAAAGGATGATTCTGACTTGGCCTCAAACCCCCAGCACAGCAGAGTTTATTCTCCAAATCTGTCTACTCTGTCTGAAATGTCCTCTGTTCTATAATATCCTACAATGCTATCCTATTGAGAAAATAGGATTTTGTTATTATTGAGGAGGGAAAATAAAGCAATCGATTTTATTCTGCCTTTGTTGGTTCAGTTCCAGAGGAAACAAGCAGTCAATAGCAAAAAACGGGAGGCTGGTTTTGGGCACCGCCCGCCCATGAAGCCTGGCATTCCAGTGCCTCTTGTGGCTTTCATGTGCTGCTGTTCCCTTGAGGACCAGGGCCTTTTAACGTACGGCTTCACCCAAGTGGTTTTATTTGAGGAAGAGCCATTTCCTTTTTCTCTTAGTCTTTTCTTAAGAAACTTCTAGATTGACCTAGAATGCCATTAGCAGAAGAAGAGTGAGGGCAAGGAGAGAGGGGCAGTGTCACTCAACATGCTCAGGGCTGTTCTTACAAGATCAGCACTGCTGATTCCTACAGATGTAACTGGAGGACAGAACCTGCAGGGCGTGGAGAGAGGGTTGGCCAGCTTAGACTAAGCCCTAAATGTGGCAAGTCTCAAACCACACACAGAAGTGCCCACCTGATGCTCTGTTCTTTGCTTGCCTGATCTGCTGAAGACACTCATTTCGATCTACAGATGTAGTCTGTTCTGTCCTACTCTTGAACACAAGAGGTCGGAGATGGTGAAGGAGATGAAGAAAAAACTGAACAGCTCACAATTATGGGTACGGTCCTGTCAGACAGCAGCTTCCCTACCCATACACAGCCCTTGCCACATGCCCCAACAGTAGTGAGCTCTAGGTGTCCCAGAACTCACTGCACCCTTTCCACTGATTTCCCCCGAAGGGACTCTTGTAAACCTTCAGTGAGATGAAGAAAGAAGGGAACACTCTGTTCCGCATATCTTCTCCCAGGAGTCTTCACCGCAGTGCCAACCTTGCCCTTGCCTCACACAGCTAGTTCAGAGAGGGAAGGTTGCCTTGAACGAAGAGCCCACTGGAAATCTCTAAGATCCTGATAAAAATCTACTTTGGAAAGCTGTGGGAGAACACAAGTTTTTAATTTGGTATGTTCCCTGTAAATTTACGTATGCACTTCACATTCTCCTGTATGCATGTGACATTGATAAGTAATCTTAAAATTTATGTAATAGAAACCATTAGTTGACATAGTACTAGGTGAAATATATCAGACTTGGAAGAGGGTATACTTTCTATATAAAATTCTTAAACAAGCAAAACTAGAGCAATGGGTATACTTGTGGGGATGGTAACTGGGAGGAAGCACACAGGGGCTTTTGGGATGCTGCTAATATTGTTTCTTGATCTGTGTGCTGATTAAATGGGTATGTTTGCTTTGTGACAATTGACTAAATTGAGTATTTCCAAACCCATAGAAAGGATTAATTGACCCTAAAGTAGAAACAACTTATTCTCTTTCTTATTATCCCGTCCATCTTGAATTAAGCACCTAACACCCAGAGGCAAGAGGCAGAAGGTCATTTAATGCAGGTTTAGGGAAAAAACACAGAAGTAGTATCACTTATCTCTCATCTGCCTCACGGTCTCGTCTGTATATCAAACTGGAGACATTCGGAACCCAGGACTTCTCGCTGCAGTGGATGTAATCAGAGCCACCATTCTCCTACTACTCTTTGACTGCTTCTGCTCCCTGCCTGGGGTATGTATTGAGGGATGGCGGGGAGATGGGCCGACTCTCAAAGCATCTTCTGTACAAGCAGAATGTGCACAGATGTTCACCTCCTTTGACCATGCCTCAGCCTCTTACAATACTCTTTCTGCTTGTCCCTGTCACTTGGTTAGGTCTTGCTTGTCCTTGTACTGACACCACCAAGTTTGCTCTCTATGAAATGGGACTTTCTCCTTTAGTGGTTCAGGTATCCGTCTTTCTTAGAAAAGCAAATGTAAATAAAACTAAAATGTGGCACTTTTTTTTTTCAGTCAGTGATATAGGAAACTACAAATAAATATTTGCATTTTTAGAAAAGTTACATCTCCCAAGGCAGGAAAATCAAAACAACTTTTTAACAAAAGTTTGTTGATAGAAATGCTATCCCATAGAACTTCCGGTGGTGATGGAAATTCTCTATCCTCTAAACACTAGCCAATGTGGCTAACGGCTCTTGAAATGTGGCTGGTATGACTGAAGAACTAAAATTTTAATTTAACTTAATTGTAATTTAATTAACCACATGCGGCTAGAGGCACTGTATCAGACAGTGCAGCTCTGCAGGAGTACAAGTTCCTTTGCCCCTCTGATCTTGACAGTGTCCTCTTTTACAACCTCCACTACTGAAACGCTGGTATCATGCCCTTTGTGCTTCAGCCACCTTTATATTTACTTAAGGTAATTTACATGCTATTTTTCTCCTCCATCCTCTTCTTCATCCTGTCCCTTCTGCCCAGAAAGCCTGTTCTCATTCTTCCATATGTTTCCATTTCCAGCCTCTTCATCTATTGACATTCTCGGTCCATCAGGAAGCATCCTTTACCTACTAATTCTTGGTTAGGTACCAGCTTTGTTTCCTTACCAAAGTATATTGTGCTTCTTTATCATAAAACTCCACTGAAATATAATGATCTCATGCATCTGTCTCTTTCACTGTCTTAGAAGTTCCTTGAGGGTCTTATGCATTGTTGTATTTCCAAGTATTAAGCCAAATAAGATGCATTCCATAAGGGTTTCATGAATGAATTAATGGATTATAAAGGAAGTAGCTGTCTATCCAAGAGTCCGTAGCCCAGAGATTTGCGAAGTCAAGGAGTTTGTGGGAAGAAGCATATATATATATATATTGAGGAAATCACATGAAAAAAAACCCCAAAGTGGTCTACAAATGGCTGATGTTATTGCAGCCATTTGTAATAAAAAATAATTAAATCAACCTAAAAGACCAACACTGGAAATGTGGCTTAATGCATTACACGGTACCTGCTAGATGGAATATTATGCAACTATTAAAAATTATAATTATAAAGACTAGGCAGTATATGGGGGAAATGTTTATGATTTGCTAAATGAAAAATAAAAATGATAAAATTCCTTTCATGTCAATAATTATGACCATATAACAATATGATTGCCTCTGGACAGAAAAATTAAAATCTTTATATTGGGATGTAGAAATACAGGCACTTTCTTCTTTTTAAAAAAAAGTGTTTTACCATTGTTATTACGTTAGTTTTACATTTTTAAAAGGGTAATTAAAATTTACAAAGGATTGTCCGATGGGGCGCCTGGGTGGCTCAGCCTTTAAGCATCCGCCTTCAACTCGGGTCATGATCCCAGGGTCCTGGGATCGAGCCCCGCATCGGGCTCCCTGCTCAGCGGGAAGCCTGCTTCTCCCTCTCACATTCCCCTTGCTTGTGTTCCCTCTCTCACTGTCTCTCTCTGTCAAATAAATAAATGAAATCTTAAAAAAAAAAAAAAAAAAAAAAAGGATCGTCTGGATAACTCGGATAACTTGTCCAGCAGTGAGCTCTAAGCAGGGATGTTTGCGAAGCAGCAACAGTCAGATGGGCTTCCATGGGAAACGAAGCACCTCTGAATGGTGGGCAGTCAGGACTCCCAGGGGCAGAGACACAGGAACCAGCAGGGACTTGGATCGCGGGTCTGCAGGTGTGCTCAAAAGAGCCCAATACACTAAAAGCTGATCAACATAATTTTTCATAAGTATGTTATAATTAATTTCCACGTACTACATCTTACTAGCTTTTAAATGTATTTTTTTTTGTTGTTGGAGATAAGATGCATAAGAAGAGAACAGCAACACTGTAATATTGAGGTCTGGTCCAGTAGGCAAAATCCTGCTGCATTTCTGGTCTTACACCTTGGAATGGGCAGCAGTGTGAATATCTCCTAGGGACAAGAGCTGGCCAAGAGCCATTGTGGGAAGGAGCCCCCCAGGAGGGAGTGTTTCCTGCCAGGAGCAAATCCACATTAGCTCCAAGAGACTAGAGATGAACTGTCAGATGTAGCCACTGAGGGGAGCGGCCTATCAGTGATTATCTGGAGCTTGCATCTACCCATGCCAGAAAATGAGTTTGAGTTCCCCAGCAAGGAGGATTTTTTCACAAAAGCAAGTGAGGATAGGATGAGGAAAAGGAAGCAGTATTTGGCTATCATTGCTGTACCCAGGAGGTGTTAAAGCCATAGTACTGCATACCTGTCAAGTTTGTGCTTCGCTGTGTCTTACCTCTTGCCCCTCGCCCAGCTCCCTCTCCGAAGACGTCAAAGGCTGCATAGTGAAAAGGGGGCCGAGAAGTGTAAAATTACATGAAAGATTGAAGTTTCAATATTAGATCAGAGCAGACTTTTTTTTTTTTTTAATTTTGAAAGAATTTTAGGCTTACAGAAAAGTTGCAGAAATAGCGCAGAGTTCCCATGTAATTTTCACCCAGCTTCCCCTCGGGTTAGCACCTTCTATAATCATAGTACGATTATACAAAGGAATTCATATTGGTAGAATACTATTACCTGAACTACAGAAGGCAATTGGATTTCACCAGCTATTCCACGGATGTCCTTTTAATGTTCCAGGATCCAGCCCGTATTGCATTTAGTTTTCATGTGTCCCTAGTCTCCAATCTGTGAGTGCGATTTGTTTCTTGCTTGTCTTTTAGGACCTTGAAAGAGTCCTGCTCCGTTACTTTGTAGATTATCTCTCAGTTTGAGTTTGCTGATGTGTCCTCTCACCATTGGATGAAGGTCATGCGTTTTAGCAAGAATACCGCAGAGCCTACGCATCAGAGGACAGCGATACTAATAAGATACATTGCATGTATCTAATGCCAACAGTGCTAATGGACCTGAGGCGGTGTCAGCAGTTTACCCACTACAAAGTTACTGTTTTCCTCTTCTTAACTAATAAGAATCTTGGGGGAGACTCTTGGAGGCAATGATAATACCCTGTTTCTCCTCAAACTTTTGCCTACTAATTTTAGCCATCACACCTACAACAATTATGGCTGTGGTGTACTAGTAACTTTCTATTTCCCTCACTCCTCTGCATTTATCAGTTGGAATTATTTTGAAAGGAAGAGCTATTCTTTCCCTCACATTTATTTATTTACTCAGTTATTTAGATTTATCAGTGTGAACTCATGGATATTTACTTAATTCTATGGGTTATAATACAGTATTATTATTATTGTATTGCTCAGAAAGTTCAGCTTCGGCTGTTGGAAACTCTTTCAGGTTGGTTCCTGTGCTCTTTACCATGTCCCCATCCTTTTGGGAGTATTTCCTTATTTTTGGCACCAAAAGATAATCCAGGCTGATCTTGCGTTCTCCTTGCCCAAAGCCAGGAACCAACTGCTTCTCCAAGGAGGCTTTTTTTGTACCAGGATCCAAGCCAGGATCACACATTTCATTGAATTTTCATGTCTAAACCTAGTTTGATTCCATGGTTCTTTTTTTTTTTTTTTTTTTTTGAGAATGGTATTTAGGAACCATCATGTGGATGCTAGATGGATTGTTACTAAGATTTCATTTTTTTCTAGATATTCTCAGGAGACAGTTTGGATATACACACACACATATAGAGGTATATGTGTGTGTGTATATATATACACAAATACATGCATAAACACATCTATATTTCTCTATCCATATGAAAACACACACACACGTACATAACAAACACATGAATCCATATTGATACTTATGATTCCAATCAAATGCCTCTTGGCTTATTTCCCACCCACACTCCCTGCATTATTATCTTTTTTGTCTAACAGTGAAAAATCTGGCTTTCATTATCTGTAATATATTTGTTTAATTTTCAAATCTAGTATAAAAATAGCTTCAGAATTGGTAAACTACAGATCTGTGAGAAACAAATGTTCTAATTAGAATAAAACATTTGTCTATGTTTCTTTTTTCTTTTGCGTTACATTAGCCAGTCAAAATATTATTTCCATTTTGTTTAGTAGTATTTTCATGTTTAATATGATTAGGTTCAGTTATTATAGGTTGCATTTATTGTGATTTCCCCATGCATCGTTGATTTGTAAAAATTCAAAAGCTGTAAAATTTGCTTTTTGTGGTGGACAGTCCTAAGGGATATGACATATGCAGAGTGGTGTATCTACTATAAAAGTCATGATACGAAGCAATTCCATTATCCTAAAAATTCCCCCGTTTCCCTCTGTAGTCAGACAATCCCTTCATTCTCTATCCCTGTTAACCATTGGTTTGTTTTTCTTCCCAATTGTTCTGCCTTTTCTAGAATGGCATAAAAGTCACATGATGTAACATGGAGCCTTTTGGGTCTGGTTACTTACGGTTAGCAAAATGCAATTAAAACTCATGCATGTTTATTTTTTATGGATGTGCCAGTTTGTTTATGCATTCACCAATTGAATAACATCCAAGTTGTTTCTAAATTTGGGCAAGTGTGAATAATCTGCTATCAACATTCACATACAGATTTTTGCATAAGATTTTCACTGCACACTTATAAATATCCAGAAAGAGAATTATTGGGTCATTTCATAAGTGTAGGTTTAAATTCATAGCAAAATGAAAATGAAAAAACTCTGCTATAGTGGATTCCAAAATTTCTGTACCATTTTGTACTCCTACTAGGAATATAGTGACTTCTAGTCACTCTGCATCTTTGCCAACATTTGGTACTTAATTTTTTAGCCATTCTAAAAATGTGCAGTGGTGTATCTCTTTGTGGTTTTAACTTGTATTTTCCTAATGACAAATGATGTTGAGTATCTCTTCATACACCTATTGCTTTCTGTTCTTTTTTCCTTTGAGGAAGTGTGTATTCGGTTCTTTTGACCATTTTTAAATTGAATTTTTTTTTATTACTGAGTTTTCAGAGATTTTAATATATTTTAAATAAAAACCCTTTGTCAAAATACAATTTGCAAATACTCTTCCAGTCTGTAGCTTCTCCTTACATTCTCTCAATAGTGAGTTCTGTAAAACAAACATTTTTAATTTTGATAAACACCAATTTACTATTCGTTTTCTTTTCTGGATCGTGCTCTTGGCGTCATATCGGAAAACTTTGCCTTACCTAAGTAATAACAGACTTTCTCCTTCATTGTGTTCTGGAAATTTACAGTTTGAGGTTTTATATTTAGATCTATAACCTATTTTAAGTTTATTTTTGTATATGTCACAAGGTATGGATACAAGTGTTTTTGTTTGGTTTTAGTTTTTGCACATGGGTGTCTGTTGAGTACCATTTGTTGAAAAGCTACCCTTTCTCCATTGATTATCTTAGGACCATTGTTAAAAATCAGTTGATTCTATTTGTGTGTGCCTGTTTCCAGGACTTCCACCCTGTTTTATTGATGAACGTGTCTATACTTTCACCAATACCATGCTGCCTTGGTTATAGTAATGTTCAACTTTATTAGTCACTAAGGAAATGTAAAGGAAAACCAGAATGAGATACCACTAGACACTCACCAGAATGCCAAAAGTCGAAAACACTGAACACCAAATGTGGCAAGCACAAAGGGCAACCGGACACTCACACACTGTTGTTGATTATGTACAGCAATATCATCTGGCTGTCTCCAGATTCTAAAACTAAACATTTCTTCCCTATCCCAGTGGTTCCAGCTCTAGATATTTACCCTATAGGAACGAAAACATACATGGACAAGAAGACTGGCAGAAGAATGCTTATCACCATTTTCCCTCTAGGAACCCTGAGCTAGAAACTGCCCAAAGTTCTTCAACAGGAAAATAGATAAACAAACTGTAATCAAATGCTCAGCAGTGAAAAACTTCTGTTACACACTGAGTGAAACGAGACTTGCCCAAGACTATACATTGTATGATTACGTTTATATGAATTCTAGAACAGGCAATAACAATTTATGGTGTAAAAAAAAAGAGCAGTGGTTGCCTGTAGATAGGATGGTGGAGAGATTGACTGGAAAGGGTTATAAAGGAAATTTCTGCAGTAATGATAATGTTCTGCATCTCAATAGGTGTTTGAGTTGTACAGGTGTATGCTTTTGTCAATACCCACTGCATGGTGCACTTAAATTTTGTGCATTTCATTGTATGTAAATTTTACTTGGAAATTTCAAAAATATCAATACTTACTGCTCCCTTAGAAAGATGTCGGAAGGTAGGTAGATCAATGTTATTGTTAAAGACCCAGGCTCCTTCCTTCCTTCTACTTGCCGGCAACTCAATGTTGGCTTTTTGTCTTCATGCTGGTTGCCTTAGGACCCAACATGGCAGCCTAACATTGCATTGAATGGCTCAGTGATCAAGTCTGTGAGTTACAGAGTCATATTGCCTTTGAATTCTGGTCTTTGTACCTATCGGTTTTGTGATCTTGGCATTTTTTAAAACTTCTCTAGGTCTCAGCTTCCTACCTCTAAAGTGGAAATAATTATACCTGCTCCATAGGGTTGTTGTAAAGATTAAATGAGATAATGTATGTGAAGTGCTCAACATGGTACTTAGCATACAGTAAGAAACGTTTTGGTATCAATATACATAGTTTAAGTCATATTACATTTGACTCTTGAACAACACTGGGGTTAGGGGTGCTAACCCCCTGTGCAGTCAAAGACCCATGTATAACTTTTGACTCCCCCAAAACTTAATTATTAATAGCCTACTATTGACTGGAAACCTTACTAATAATAAGCAGCTGGTTAGTACATATTTTGTATATGAGTTATATACTGTGTTCTTACAATAAAACCAGAAAAATATTAAGATAAATCAAAGAAGAAAATACATTTTCAGTTAAAGATAAAATCCATGTATAAGTGGACCTGCACAGTTCAAACCCATGTTGTTCAAGGGTCAGCTGTATATTAATATTGCAGAGAGCTTTTAAGTTCTCAGGGTACTTATAGTTTTGCTTAGCTGGCATTCTCATTTTTAGAAAGCTAATACTGTAATGTAAAGTAATGTAACCTATTTATACTCTCTTCGAGGTAATTTTTGTTTAGTAAATTCATCTGGGATAATTTTCACTGCCAAGGGAAATCTAATGCGTGAGCTGATTTTATTGTATTTTTTTGCTTCTCAGACTCTTAAGCAAAAATATCCATTCCCCTGTAGTTTTGTAGGAATGGCTCGTGGTATAATTCTCCTGCAGGCGAGATGGTTTGGTGTCTTCCAGCTTGGTTTGGAGTGATGAATGAGGGTGAGGCACATAAACACAGTTTGCATTGTTCCCCCAACTGTGTTTGCCTCCACCAAGGTGACATGTTCTGCTTTTTATAAAATAGCCTCTTTCAGTTGAGTAACAGAGATTCAGAAAAACTCAAAGATTGCAGGAAAGTACCCTTGTTAGTTGAGTCAAGATCAAGTTCCAAAGCCTAGCAGGTGGGGCCGAGCTTGGGAAGAGTGTGGCTGGTACTTTAAAATCTCTAAATGCATCATCTCCACCCAAGAATATCTACTGGGTCTTATGAGGTTGTTGAAATATTGGGAATTCTTCCAGGATAATTTTATGGACTTGGGGGGCAGTTTAACAACAGGCAAACATTAACAATCAGAAAAAAATGTATTTTCATTTTTGAAAAAAATTCTCTTTAAAAGCCGTTTGTAAGCTGATTCACTGTTCTAAGAATTTCTAAATTTATCTTTCATGTCTCCCTTTTCCTATTATTTATTAAATTGACCCTTTGGACGTTAATCCCTTTAATCTTCATCTATAAAACCTTCATCTGTAAAATCTCTAAAAGGAAGACAGTAAGCTCACTGCCAAGTTCCAGTATTTCCAGGGTGTTCAGTGAATTGTAGCCATTTTCCACCACATATTTCCTGAGGGCCTACTGTGTGCACACGGTGACATAAACCTGTGACATTTTATGTCTCACAGAAGTAACATGAGATCCTTTAAATAGACTACTGAGAATGATGAAACGGTATTTGACATATTCTCTTCCACTGATTGAAGAATGGGTTATTCGTAGACAGAACTTAAAAACACTCATGCTGGGATGTTTACATAGCTTATTGGCTGCTCCAAAAAATGTTTTCTTTCTCCTTTTTATAGGGAAACCAGTCTCGAGGCATTTTCATTTGCTGTTACCTGGTGCGCTTCGCATCTCCAGGGAGAGCCGGGCGGGTGGAGCGAGGAAGGAAATCTGGGGCGTCTACAGGGTTTGCAGTCGAGGGAGGACTGATCCGCACTAGTGACCGGCACCGGCATCCACAGTCGCGTCCTGGCTCTTCTGTCTGTGTCCACATCGAGGGAGGGAATAGCCCTTCTGATCACATCACTCCCTCTGGAGTTCGAAACCACGCGGCCTTTAAACTTGGCCTCCGAAGCCAGTGCTGCTCCCTGCTGTCGTGCTCCACTCACCTGGAAAAGGGGGCTGCTGAGAGCCCAGGGAATCTGCATTTGTCCAGCGGCTGTCTTTTCTTGCTTGCTTTCCCTACTGTTCACAGAAGATTGTGTGAACGAAAGGAGTGCAAGGGATTTGGATCTTTTTGCTGCCTGGTTCAACCGTGCCGAGGGACGCAAGGGATACTGTTCAAAAGGAACAAGGTTTTGTTTTAGGAAAACCTCACCAACCTGTGAGTATAAATCGGTTCACATTAAAAGCAAAACTTTTTTTTTTTTTTTTTTTTTGGCTCTTTCCTCTACTTACTTATGCAATACTTCAAACTCCTGAAAATCTTTCTCTGCGCAAGCATTACAGTATCTCACATCACTTTTGATCGGCAATTCTGGTGCCACTGACACGGTGGTTTCTTCAGTGCTTTTGCCACGTGCCCCTGGGCCCCCTGCTGTCTGCCCCAGCTGTTACTGCACCTTCCTCCTGGGGACCAGGTGGACACTGCCTCTGTCACTTGCTAATGACAGCCATCAAAGTCTCCTATGCGGCCCATCGCTGATACACTGAGCCCCCCAAGGGCAAAACTCAAAGAGCAGGTCTAAAAACAAGGGGAGAAAGTTTCCTTTCAGTCTTACAAACAAGCCTTTGGTGACCCCACCCCCTGAGTTACCTGGACAGTTCCTGACATTCATAATTCCAGGTTAGCTCGAGTTTATACCCTCTGCTCCAAAACTCTACTTTCAAATTGATAGAGATTACCTGAGATATACATTATTATACACAAAGAAGGCTACTTTTATTTTAAAAAATTCATTTTTAAGGTGGAATGGAGATAGAAAGTCAGGGAATAGAAGGCTGTTGAGTGGAAAAAAAATAAACCACCATTGAAAGGAAGCATCTGTTTCCCCTCCCTTAGAAAAGGATGAATTCACAGGAGTGTGTCTCCTTTGCTCCATCGGTGACCCACCCCTGCCCAGTATGGGATCCAGAAAGGCCCATGAGAGAGTACTGCCTGGCTTAACACACTAAGTTAGGCACTTACTTTATAACTCAGTGATTCTTTCTCATGCCATAGCTCAAGGGCTCGGAGATCAAAGAGTAAACCTCCTTCCGTTGATACCCGCTCTACAAGGGTTCAGCCCAGTGAAGTTGCTTTTAAATTCCTTGCTGCTCCCATTGTCACACACAAATCCTCCCTGGGGGCCAGGTGTGGGGCAAGCTGACCTAACTATCCCTTGAGCTAGTCTCCAAAGCAGGCATGCTGAGGTCACCCTTCACCCCTGTTTCCCACACAATCATTCAGAGCTCTCCGAGGGAGCAAAAGGAACAGCTATAGTTAGATTTTTCATTTAAAATTTGGCACTGCCTGAAGTCATTCCCGTTCCTTCCAACGACTGTTGCCATTATATTAAAAAGAGTAAATTTGCTGCTGCATTACTTACTGCCCAGAAAATCCAGCTGAAACCTGCTACTGCCAAATCTGCAGTTTCAATGCAAGGCCAGAGCCTTTAAATAGCTCCTGCTAGTGAGGATTTTCTGCTCTCTAGAAAAAAAAATTTTTTGATAAAGCCTCAGTTTGAAGGATTGGACATGGACCATTAGAAACAGAAAATGGTTGTCCCTGTCTCTCAAATTCTGACTGCCCCATTTGCCTAATTTTTAAAGGTGAAGTCTCCTCAGAGCAGTGGTGCTTGGCATCATTGATCAGAGTGAGGGAATTTTTCTTTACTTAAATTTTGCCAAAGTCCCTCAAATCTTTCGTTAGAGGCCCATTCTCCACACCTGAAATTTTATGTTTACAGGCTCAGCAGTATAGAAAGCTGTCTTCCTAAAAAAGAAGGAGGAGGAGGAGGAGGAGGAGGAGGAGGAGGAGGAGGAGGAGGAGAAAGGGAGCATAAAAGAATGAAAGTTCTTTCTCAGAAGGTCTTCAGATTGCGTCATGGTCTCCTCATGAGATTTAATTTGATTCCATTTACTTATTTCATAGCACAACAAACAAGAAAGCAGGAAGATACAAAAGTGGGTTTTTACATTTTTTTTCTTTTTATTCTTCTAGCCCCACATTATTTGGATCTAAGCTGTTCCAGAAGATTGCACATGGGATGCACAGTGTTGCAGAGAAAATAATTGATAAGAGAATGCCTTATTTTAATAAATGTACAATTTGGGGGGAAGAAGTTTAATATTTTGTGGTTAACAGGATATTTTCCCTCTCCTTAAAATATATTCAGAGAATAAAATCTGACGACTTGATTGTCTAGTTTGCTCACAATTTGGGAGCTTTGAGAACCACATCTTGACTCACTACTATATTGGTAGGATGACCCCAAATATTACAGAACACAAAGGTGTTCCCACCCACCGACGGAGGCTATGACATCTACAGGGAACTCTGAAAATGCTCAGAGAATGTCTAACCTTTCTGAGGTTCCTTCCATCTAGAAGTTTTAGTTTAATATCTGGAAGCCACACAGACACATTTAACCCCTTTCTGTAAGACACTATTTGAAGATATTTGTTCCTCCCTGAGAAAACTGTGGCATTGTGCGCAAAACTCTATAGCTCCATCAGTCACATATCATGGCTTATGTGTCTACTGAGGTATGTCCCTTCCCTGCCTTTAGTTGTGCTTTGCCTGGTCTGCTTCTTAGAGGACTGTCCTTGGTCTTCTGGAGACTCTTTTGTGGGTCAGTAGAGAAGCAGTATGTCTGGAAGTTTACTGCCCATGCTCAGGGCCTTTGGCCAACAACACAAAGTTGGAGAAGTTCGAATGTCTAGTTCCCTTCTCTCAGTTTTGGGCAACTTTGAGGTCTCTCTTTCATTTGAGAGCATTCCTGTAGAATCAGGTTAAAGTGAGACTTAATTTGTCTTCTGCTCGCTTCCCTCCCCTTCTCTGTTCTGCTGCTAGGCAGTCTCCCTCATCAGTATTCCTCAGAGCACCTCCTTAATAAACCACTTTCACACGAGTCTTCATTTCAGAATCTGCTTCTTGGTAACTTGACTTAAGACACTGTATCTTCCCCATAATAAATAGCAATCAAAACAAACATTAGTTTATGAGTGGTCTAATCAGTAAACAGTAAAACAGAACTAACTGCCGGTTTATTCCAGGCACTGTGTTTCCAGTACCGCAGCCTGTGTTTGCAGTCTACATTTAGACGACCGGCTCACCCCACGGATTGCTATCACTGCCAATCAAGCCCCTCATATGCTTTTCTGTATGAGCTACTAAAAAACAGAATCTCTTCAGTGGGTCTGAAGTAACGGAAAATTTAGCACTTATATTTCGTTCCTGCTTTCTTTGCCGTAAAGAATATTAAAGAGATATACATCATCATTGTGGCAGAAGAAGACTTTTCTACCATAGTCCCCCTGAAGAACACCAATTTGGAGAATCACCCATGGATGAAAGAGCTTTTGTGAACGCCCGGGAGTCCAATGGAGAAGATCCAGTACACCACTGGGGCAAAAACACTGGAGACTGGATGCACTGAAGAAGGTGAAAGAAAGTTTCACTTTGTCCTCTCCCAAAGCAGCACAGATCAGTGCCGAGATCACCTTCTCAGCCCATGCTTCCTCCTGCGGGGAAAAGTGAAAGCATGTGTGGGAAGGTGCCGAGGACACTCATCGTTCTCTTGCCCCATCCAGAATGCTGAAGTGGGCTGCGCAACTGGGGGGCAGGGAGCAGCTGAGAGAACAGTAGGGCTCTTGGAGGAAATCAAAGGGATTCTGATCCTACAGCCATGTCACCGTCTACGTCAGGAAGGTCGTCTAGGAGCCACTGGGGACACTTCGCCTGCAGATCCCCCCATTGGCCCACAAGCACCAAAAACACTTCACACACTTCCCCCCTCACACCTCCACCCCATGGCTGGCTCCCTGGATGTGCTCCTGGTGACAGTAGGGGCATCTTTACAGGTGAACACTGAGCATGTGCAGAGAGCTGACCTGACTCCATGGGCCTGGGGAGAAACTAGAACATTTAGCATCATACTGGGGGGGGGGGGGGAGGAAGGCTGTCGGCTTTGGCCTTGTAACACTGAGAAAAGGAATGCAAACTCAAGAATTCTGTCACAAGAGGGCACAAGAAGTGTGGAGCAGGTGGGTGCATAGAAAAGCTCTGAGAAAGCCTCAGAATTTCTAACAAGGTTGACAGAGGTATTTGTCTCCCAAAGCCAGTCAGTGAAGACAGGGGTAGACACCTGCTTCTTCAAATGTGAAGATAGAAGACAAGACTTTAGGAACACGAAAAGGCAAGGAAATAGAACACCATCAAATGAACACAATTATTGTCCAGGAAACAATCCCAAAGAAACGGAGATCTGTGATTGCCTAATAAAAAATTCAAAATTGTTTTTAAGGAAACTCAGTGAGCAACAACAAAATACAGAGAGAGAATTCAATGAAATCACAATAACAATACATGCAAAAAACGAGAAGTTTAACAGAAAGACAGGAATTAAAAACAAACAAACAAATACAGGGACACCTAGGTGGCTCAGTCGATGAAGCAACTGACTCTTGATTTCAGCTCTAGTCATGATCTCAGGGTCATGAGATCAAGCCCCACATTGGGTTCCATGCTGAGCATGAAGCCTGCTCAAGATTCTCTCTTCTGTCCCTGTGCCCTTCCCCCCACTCCTGTGCATGCATGCAGTCTCTCTCTCAAATAAATAAATAAAATCTTTAAAAATAATAAATAACCAGGGGTGCCTGGGTGGTGCAGTCGTTAAGCGTCTGCCTTCGGCTCAGGGTGTGATCCCCGTGCTCTGGGATCGGGCCCCACATCAGGCTCCTCTGCTATGAGCCTGCTTCTTTCTCTCCCACTCCCCCTGCTTGTGTTCCCTCTCTCACTGGCTGTCTCTCTCTGTCAAATAAATAAATAAAATCTTAAAAAAAATAAAAATAAAAATAAAATAAAATAAAATAAAATAAAATAAAATAAAATAACCAAATAGAAATTTTGGAGCTAAAGAAGGCATTAAGATAAACAAGTGAAACAGAGAAAGACAAATACTGTATGCTCTCACTTATATGTGAAATCTAAAAAAACAAACTAGGTAAAATTGTGGTTGCTAGTGGCTAGGGATTGGAAGAAATGGAAGATGACAGTCAAAGGCTACAAACTTCCAGTTATAAGAGAAATCAGATCTGGGGATCTCATGTACAGCATACGGACTATAGTTAACAATGTTGTATTACATATTCGGAAGTTGCTAAGAGTGTAGAGTGTATGTGTTCTCATCATCCCCTGACACAAAAGATGGTAAGTATGTGAGGTAATAGAGGTGTTAACTAATCTTATTGTGATAATTATTCCATAATATATACATGTATCAAATTATCATGTTATGTACCTTAAAGTTACACAATACCATATGTCAATCATTTTTCAATAAAACTGGGAAAAAGAAGAATACTGGAGTATGTGATTAAGAAGGACATAAACTTCCAGTTTGGAATATACGGTAGACTCAATAACTCAAAAACCCTAGAACTCGTAGACATAGTAGATAAAATGTAACAACTTTTGTTTTTTAGCATTTTCTTCAAAAGTAATATATTTACATGGTTTTACAAGAAATTACACAAAAATATTTATAGTAAAGTTTCTTCTCCAGCCCTCATGCCTATCTACCCAGCTTTCTTACACAGAAATCATAAAAACCACCAGATCATCATGCATCTTTCTAGAGATAGGCTATGCATATAAAAGTAAAATATTTATATACAGTTGACCCTTGAGCAATGAAGAGGTTAGGAGCATCAAAGTTCTATGCAGTCAAAAATTCATATATAACTTTTAACTCCCCCAAAACTTAATTACTAATAGCCTACTATTGAATAGAAGCTTACTGATAACATCAATAATTGATTAACATTTATTTTTATGTTAATACTGTATTCTTACAATAAAGTAAGCTAGAGAAAAGAAAATGTTGTGAAGAAAATCACAATGATAAGGGGTTATATAAAGAACTCCTACAACTCAACACCAAAAACCTCCCAAACAGTCCAATTAAAAAATGGGCAGAGGACCTGAATAGACATTTTTCCAAAGAAGACATACAGACGGCCAGCAGACACACGAAAAGATGCTCAACATCACGAGTTATGCACAATGACATATCTCTTTACACCTGTCAGAATGGCTAAAATCAAAAACAAGAAATAACAAATGTTGATGAGGATGTTGAGAAAAGGATCCATTTCTTTGGGATTGGTTCCTGGACAATTTCCATTGATGGGAATGCAAACTGGTGCACCCACTATGGAAAACAATATGGAAGTTCCTCAAAAATTTAAAAACAGGATTACCGCATGATTGAGTAATTCCACTTTTGAGTATTTACCCAAAGAATATGAAAATACTAATTTGAAAAGATATATGTACCCCTATGTTTATTGCAGATTTATTTATAATAGCCATGATATGGATGCAACCCAAGTGTCCATAGGTAGATGAATGGATAAAGATGTGGTATGTGTGTGTGTAATATGACTCAGCCATAAAAAAGGAGAAGATTTTGCCATTTGAAACAACATGGATGGACCTAGAGGGTATAATGTTAAATGAAATAAGACTGTCAGAGAAAGACAAATACCACTCATTTCACTCATATGTGAAATTTAAGAACAAAACAAACAAAGGAAAAAAAAGAGACAAACACAAAAACAGACTTGTAAATACAGAGAACAGGTGTTTGCCAGAGGGGAGGTGGGCTGAGGGATGGGTGAAAGAGATAATGGGGATTAAGAGTTGATTTATCTTGATGAGCACTGAGCAATTTAAATAATTGTTGAATCACTACATTGTACACCTGAAACTAATAGAACACTGGTTAATTCTATCTCAATAAAAAAAAAGAATATAGTAAGGATGAGAAAACATATTTATAGTACCATACTATAATTATTAAAAAAAAATCTGGGTGTACGTGGACCCATATAATTCAAACCCATGTTATTCAAGGGTCAACTGTACTGTATTTTTATTCAGATAGAACACAAAATGTGCACGCTAAAATTCATTGTGCTTTTTTCACTTACCAATAGTTTAGAGATAGTTGCACATCTTAACATAAAATATCTTCATTGTTTTTTAAACTACATCATATGCCTATAATGACTGACCTTTAAATTATTTGAAAACTTTTGCTAATATAAATTATGCTGCATTAAATTTTGGCATCATAGGGTATATAGCTTTGAAAGGTTGATAGATTTTGTAAAATTTTCCTCTAAAGAACTGAAAGATTAACACTTCTAATCAGCAATTCATGAGAGCCCCTCTTTCCCCATACCCTGACCATTTGTAATAAATACACTTTTAAAGGTATAACTCAACTCAAAATACAAACAGGGGCCAGAAATGAAGAAGAAACTTAAAATCAGAGTAACTATGTAATGAAACTATCATGAAAGGGAAATCCAGACTTTTTCATCTAGGGATTTAGGTTTTAACCCTCATCAACGAATGAATTAAAAAAAAAAAAAAAAAAAAGACCTCCCCTGCAAAAAGGGTTATGTGCTCAGTGAGAGAATAGTCTAGAAATAATAATGTTCCAGTCAACACAGGAAGAGGACAAGATAGATATCCTGTTTTGGTTGAGACTGTAGGAGGCAAATTAAATTATTTCCAGGTTGAAATTTAAATTTATACTGACTGGATGTTCCAGTTACTCCCAAGGCAAGAAACAAATTTGAAACATGTTCTCAGAGAATCCTTCTTTTGGCCATGATAGAGCAGCTTGTAATGGTCCACGCTTTTGCCAAAAACAATTATATGACTGAAGCAAGTATACAAAATAACTATTTTAGATGTTGGAAAACTGGCAGTGCAGACTTATGATTCCTGAGAGAAGGAACTCAAGCGAGGTGGGCCCCAGGATGATGAAGTCTCTCTCCCTGGGGACACTTCCTGGTGGCTGCATAGGTGGAGCACCACAAACAGAGCACCGTGGAGTTGCTGAGGTCAAAGACAGATATGAAAGTAAGAGATGATAGAGTAGCTGGACTTTGCAAAGTAGGATAATACGAAATAAGAGAGCTTGAAGGGAAATCGTTGCTGAAACTGGTCTGTGCCCCTTGAGTTTGCGTCTACAATAGAAGCTTTGTATTCATAAGGGCAAGTCTCCATGAAGCCAGATAGAGCAGATCTTCAGAGAACAAGCAACTACAGGGAGTTGTGAGCTAAACCACCACCGGAGCTCACACAGGGCTGGAGACATTTGAGAATCAGCCAGTGTGGGGGAACCTCAGTGAACACCCCAGAAATGTAATGGAGCAAAAAATTCCCATTCATCCCACAGTGCTGTTCAATGCTAGAATTGCAATGGGAATAAGAGAAGACACCCAGTAGACCCAGCTGTGCTTTCTAAAAAAAGACACCATAAATGAGAACTTGATGCATGCATGACTTCTCTTTCCATGTCATGTATATTGAATCGTGTTTATTTCTAGTAAAATAGTCTGACAACCAAGGATACTAGCAGGAGTCCTTTCTTTTAGTAATTTTCCAGCTGGATTTTCTGATAATACCCAAGAAGCTGTGTCCATGGGCTATGAGAGTACCAGGCTCCCTTTTCATACAACTTCAAGAGAGGTGAACTCCCATGTCCTAAACTTTCTACAGCACATGTGACAGTAGCTAGGGCTAATTTCTTTCACATTCACTTCTGCTGCACCCAATTCCACTACCATTTTCAGTCATGACCTTAAAACAAGAACAAAGGAATGCAGCGAACAGAACACATGAAGATACCCCTGGAAAATGGCCCCACAGAGCTACACATATCACAGGGAAATCACTTTCAAGGTATATAATATACTCACTCTATAGTTTCAAAAATCAAGATTTTTTTTCTTTACTGATCTGTCCATGTTGGGTTGAGCTTTAAACATTTTAAACTTTTCAATGGAGCTCTGAAATTAGCTGTAGGAGAATAATGTATCAGTTTAATAGGAGTTAACTATGTATAATGTTAGTAAGTTTAATATATTTATATATATAAACATAAGTTCCTTGATATCAAATGGAATCTTCAATCATATCGTATACTTGCTAAAAATCTAGAAATGAGTTGTGTCTTTTAAGGAGAGAAGAGACATAGTCAAAGGGAAGAGAGGAAATAACTTGCTGTATTGTTTATAGTCAAGTGTAAATGATCAACCTTACCAATTAATATTTATATTTAATTATTTAATGAAGCCCTGACTTAGGCACCTGTATCCTATCTTTGGAGAATATATGTATATACTATATCTCACTAGCTGCCTTCTCATCAGACGAAGGAAATATATAAAAGCATATATTGTTAAAGCTTTAATTAGGTACAATTAACCTTTATACTTATTTTTCTGACTCCTTTACAAAAACACTTTTTATGCTAGCAATTAACATGTGTCCCTGTATTTCCTAAAGCTTTGAAGAAATCACACTTGTTAAGTGATCAATTCTAACATTGCTCAATGAACTAACTTAAGTATAATGCTAATTTAGGTATGAAGCAGATTTCTTTCATCGCTGTTTGTAATAGTCAGCATTCTCTGTAGAATCAGTGCCAACAGGAGACTCTGTATGTGTACAGGCCTTATATATACATACATATACGCACGTACGCACATGCACACGCATGTGCACACATTGCTATACACTCAGGTAGATGCATATGTACATATACATTTTATTTTTAAAGGAGTTAGCTCCTGTGATCATGGGACTGCAAGTCGGAAATCTGTAGGGCGGGCCAGCAGTCTGAAAACTCAGGCAGGAGTTGACGCTGCAGTCTTGAGGGAGAATATCTTGTCCATTTCTAGACATGTAAAACTAGAAAATAGGTTATCTGCTTCCAAAATATACCAGTGGGACCGGGCAGGACAGACATTCCCAATCATTAGACGTTTTTTCACATGTCTCTTCAAGGTAATCTAAACATTTCTGTTATATGCTTCCAAATTCTTCCAGACTCCACCCCGTACTCGATCCCAAAGCCACTTCCACATTTTAAATTATTTGCAACAGCAGCACATCACTTCTCAGTACCAAAGTCTGTGTTAGTGTCCTGGAGTTACCATGACAAAATACCGCAGACTAAATGACAACGGAAGCAGAGATTAGAGTGATAGGTCTACAAGCTACCATATATTCAGAATTACCAGCAACCACCAGAAGCTAGAAGAGGCAAGGAAGAACCCTGAGGCCTTCAGAGGGAGCCTGGTCCTGCTGACAACCCTGATTTTGGAGTTCTACCCTCCCGGACTGTGAGACCCTCCATTTCTATTGGTAAAACACCCCATTTAGTACTTTGTACAGCAGCCATGGCAGATTAATACACAGTTAAATCTTGTGGTTTTTAAAATTCTTTTCTATTTTTAATATGTTTATATTCTTTAGCTACTTCTCTAATTTCCTCAGGTTGGAAAGTCATTAAATTCATTTTCTACTCTTTCTTCCTTCATTTCCTAATTGCTACTATATATTAGTCTACTCCCAGCTTGGCGTTTATGTCCACTCCTTTCCCAACATTTGTTCTTTTATGTACCAAATCTTCCTAACAGGAAAACCCTTTGTATGTTCTATGACAGGCTCCACCATGTTGAAGACACACAGGGTCCACATGATGGGCAGATGTAGCCAGAGAGACTCTACTGGGGTCTCGGTTTGCATTATTGCAAATATCCCAAACTCATTTGTTCATTAAACATTGATTTCGGTCTACCATGTTCCAGATACTATGTTAGTCACTGGTTAGCATGACACCAGAAGGTTTACTAAATACTTTACTAAAGGAGAAGTGATCCAAATTATATCCACAACAGGAACATTCCTGACAGTCGTCTCACCTTGCCAAGAGCCAACCTCTCAGACGCAGTAGCTCTGTCCTAGTGAGCCAGTCCTAGCTTCCTTCCCTTTCTTACTTTGCTCTGTTGCTGAGACCCCAGCGTGTTCCCCAGCTTATTCACTGTATTCAAATACAACCTGCCATTCACCACCTTTGTGACCTCAGGCAGTTTGCTTTGAATTCTCTGCACTGCATTTGTAACAACTTCGAAAGGTCCATGATAATATATTCGACCTCCCAGAGCTGTGGTAAGGATTCAGTATGATAGCCTATCTTGAGAAAGCACAATATGAACAACTGTTAATTGTTATTACTGCTGCTCTTAAGGACCTTGTAGTCTGATGGGGGAAGGACTGTTGAGCAATTATTGCTCGGTCTGCAGAAAAAATGTCTACTTGTAACCTGCTGGAGTGGTATCCTTCCCGCCACCCTGACTCCTGTCTAACTTTGGTATTTATTTAGGAAATTACAAATATAGCTTATGTTGATCAGATCTAATGTTTCTAGAGTAGATATGGGGAAAGAAGTGCTCTTAGGCAAATAAAGACAAGTTCCTCTTGAGGACATAAGAAAGGATCACATCCTACTTGTACATAAATGCACCATTAGCTAATTGTTCATTCTGGCTCCAGATTTCCTCCTTCATTTCTTCCCCCTTACTGAGCAAGATGACCTCTGGATTTGGCTACTGTTTTTGCCTGGAAACATAAGAGGAAGACTCAGCATTCAGCTTGGTTTTTGGTCACTTCCTATGACTGGAAGTGTCTCAAAACAAGCTGATGGGTTAGATACACCTTTCCAACTTTACTTACAGTTGATAACCTCACCATTTTACCCCAACTGTTTTGTGCTAAGGCAATATGAAAAAAGTCAGATATTGGTTTGGATTCCATTTCCACAACTTAGTAAGTGAGACTTTCTACTTATTTTCTTATTTTTTGGCAAATTACTTAATCTACTTGAGGCTGAGTTTCCTCATGTGTAAATTGAGAGAAATAAGGATTAGATGAAGTAATGAGTTGAAGCGTTGGCACACAATGTGACTTAGAAAATGATAGCATTTATGATCTTTATTCGTCAGTCATCATTATGTTTACTTGCCTCTGCATTTTTGAATCAAACCAAGCACATATGAATGGAATTTGGGAGCAAGAGACAAAGGCCATTAAAAAGAGATCAGGGCACGGAGCATGGCAACTGGGTATACTGGATATACTTAATGGGCAAGTTTGCCATCCCTGAGACACGTAGCATTTGCTTGCCAATGGCATTGAACTCAGACCCATTCTCAGACATTTCATTCCCAACCAATCCTTCCTTCAGCCATCTCTCTTCTCTCTCTTTTTTTAAGTGTAAATGTCTCTCATTTTAAAAATATACCTTACAAAATAAGTTAATAAAGTTATTTATTTTACCAGTTGAAAAGTACAGAGTGAATCAGTGCAAGGAAGACTATAACATCTTTGAAGTAAAATATCTGGCTATCTGGATTTAAATTCTATTTCTTCTACTTACTAGTGTTGTGACCTAGAACAAGCTACTTATTTCTCTGAACTTTTGTTTCCTTACTTAAAAATGGCTATAATTTTATCTGACTAAACCAATTTTTGAAAGGAAGAAATATATTGCAAAAAAAGCACCTGGAACATCTTGTAGCCTAAAACTGATAGGCAAAATGTTAATCATTATGGAAATTAGTACTAATACTATAAATAAAGAAATGATTTTAACTGAGAAGTTTAAAGATGAAGCGTTCCTGATGTTTTTCTTCTGGAATAATAAACAGATGAGGAAAAAATGAATGATGTTTTGAAAATCATAAAGTTGGGGGACTTGCCATATTAAAATATATTTTATGACTGATTTAAACAAGGGTATGAATGATTCAATAGGTATATTAGCTAAATAGACCAATCTAAAATAAATTTTAGTATTGATATAAGAACTTGCTATATGGTAAAGAAAAAATCATAGAGTAATTAGAGAGGAATGCATTGCTTGATAAATAATATTAAGAAATTTAGCTAAGTATATAATGAAAGCCTAGCTGGATCTTTCTTTTTTTAAGATTTATATATTTATTTTAGAGAGAGAGCACATGAGAGGAGGGGCAAAGGGACTGAGAGAGAAGCAGACTCCCTGCTGAGCACAGGGTTCAACAGACATGGGGCTCCATCTGGGGACCCTGAGATCATGACCTAAGCCAAAATCAAGAGTTGGTCACTTAACCAGCTAAACCAGCCAGGCTCCCCCCTTGCTACATCTTTCTTAACACTTAATATTAGAACATTTCAAATTTGTTTCTCCTCCACAGTGTTGCCCGCCCCATCCCCATTAAATAAAAGGTCTTTTCACGGACACAAAGGCTCACATCTCTAATTTTGCTATCTTCTTTTTTTCCTTCTTAAAAGCTTCTGGAAATATTATAGTTCTGAAGATTTTTATGACTTCACAGAAGTCTGAGTCCCCTTTCTCCCTAAATCAAGAGATTTAAGATTGATGTGGGTTTTCAGGATCATTTCACATTACATTTAAGTTAAAAGGTTAATGTCTTAAATGCTGCCTTTGACTAAATTTTCAAATGCTGTTAACCCAATAACTTAGCTTACAAATGGACATGAGGAAGCTTTTGCTTCTTGCCATGATGGTGAACTAGCATAAGCTACTGAGTCAAAATCAAAGCTGGAGAATCTATAGAAGCCAGAGGAAACCAATAAACCATAAAAACTTTAGGCTGGATTGAAATCTATCTTGAACTGGTGTGTGGTATGTGGTGTGTGTGACGTAGGTTTGTGTGTGTGTGTGTGTTTGTGGTGTGTATGGTATATGTGTGTATGTGGTATGGTGTGTTGTGTATGTGGTGTGTACGTGTGTGGAGTGATGCGGTGTGTTTGGTGTGGTGTGTTTGCGATATGTGTGGCATGGCGTGTGTGTGCAGGGAATGGGGGGGTGGGGTGTGAAGCATGTGGTATATATGTGTGTGTGTGTGTGTGGTGTGTGTATGTGATGGGCAGCTGGACCCTGGGACAGATGGCAACCAGAGGCAGCAAAGAGAAGCTTAGTTGGAAGGAAGCTTCTTCACACATGCCTTGGCCAAATCATTGCCTGCCCTTTCACGACCGAGACCAGTGGCAACGGTGGCCCTGGTCTCTGATGTCTATGTCCACTGGTAACAACTGGGCAGCACATTTTTAAATCAAAATGAAAACACTGATAAATATGGACTGTTATTAGGCCATGACATAAGCCTCTGTATGTTGCAAATTATCAATATCAGACCAGCTATGTTCTTTGACCATAAGGCAACAAGGTGGGAAATTAAAAGGAAAGAGCTTAAAAGCCAGGTTCAGTGACTACATAATAACATATTGCCAAACAACATTTCAATTAAAAGAAAATGATAAAGAAAATTAAGAAATAGTTACAATGAAATGATAAATAGTAGTTAAAACTTGGTAGTATATGGATGGCTAAAGCAGAACTTAGAAGTAAACGTATAATCTAAATAAGTTTATCAGATCACAAACATGTTTACCAAAAAATGCTGTCCGCTAACAACGCCTAGAAACAGTAACCAAAGCACCCAGCTTGTTTGCTTTCCAAATACCATTTCCCACTAAGGGGAAGGACAGTTTCTGGAGAAAATGGCTGATTCTGGATCTGGGGAATATATGTGTAAGATAAATCTGGAACATTTTCTCATGACCTAGTCATTTTCATACGTTCTTTGCAAAAACAAAACAAAACAAAACAAAAACACACCACCCTAACAAAACAAACAAAAAATTTAAAAAATAAAAACAGGGAAAAAAATTCTCTAAGATGACTAGGGTCATACCAACAGGACCCAGAAGCTGATTTGAAGAGGTTCCCACCACACACAGCTGGGACACTTTGAACATCAATAAGGATAATAATTACAATATAGATGTAAATACATCACATGTTTAAATCCATGAGTTCATGAGACATGAAAAATTCAGTAGTCATCGTTGGGGGATGGTAGAGAACCAACTCATTATTGTTAAAAACTGTATTATATAAGTAAAAGAAAAAAAAATCAAGCATATAACCTCTACTTGCAAATCGAATTGTTTTCAACCTAACCAAATTTCTGATAGTGGAAGTCTCCCTTGGTAATACTATTCAAGCTACCAAATGAAGGAGAAATTACAAAGTTAGAATATCATTACTTTAAGAACTCTGAGAACGAGTGAATGTAGGCGACGCTCATCAGTGACTGCTAACTTCACTAAACGGCAGACAGTTAGACATTATGCCCCTCCCAGTGGAAAGATACAGCACCACCTGTGAAACAGGCTTGCCAGAAAATCAACTTGAAATCTGATTAGATCTCTAGATTCAACTACATGAAGCAAGAAATAAGAGCAGGTGATGGAAGAACACGTTAGGGGACACCATGGGGTGCAGACAACAAAATCCAGACTGTGGGAGATGCTGCAGCACAAACGGCCAGATTGCATCAACACATAAACTGCAAAGAAGAAAAAGGGTGGAAGAATTTATAAATTAAAAGAGAAGGAGACATATCAGCCAATTACAGTGTATGGATTCAGACACCACAGGAGATGATTGTGGAAACTGGAACTCTGACTGGATATTTAATAATATTACAGTATTAGTTTGATTTTTTCAATGCGTGAAAATGGTATTTTAAGTTTCTAAAAAGTCACTATCTTTTAGAAATGACACTCAAACTTTTAATGTCTAAGATTTCCTTTAAAATAATAAAGGGAGGATAGATGTGGGTACAGAAGAAATCAGAGAGACATTGAGCTGATCATATTTAGAGTTGGTTGGGCATACTGGAGCATATTATATCATTGTACCTTTACATGTGTTAAGTTTTTCATAATAAAATGTTAAATTGAAAAAAGGGCTAAGTAATCAGCAAAAGTTAGGAGAAAGATCAACAGACTAGATGCAAAGAAACAAAGAAACAAATAATTGAAGAAATCAAAGAAATAAAGAGCTAAAGAGAAATAGAGAAGATTAATGAACACAAAAACTGGTGACTTGGATTAAGAAGATAAGCTTGTTGAAAGAAAAGTTTGTGGGAAAAAGGAGATGCAACTAAACAATATGACAATATTTCAAAAGGAAATAACCATGGATAAATATTTTTTAAAGATGATTTACTTTGTGACCACGTTGTCACCTCAAGCTAATGGCTAACTTATCTTCCTCTGGCACTTCGGTACTAGGACACAGTGCGGTCTGCAGAGCAGAGTAACTGGCCGTCACTGGAAAGCAGATCTCTTGCCCTGAATTAAGAAATAATTATCTTTGCTTTTACATATCAGTCTCATAATTTTGTTTCATGGCCCGTCAGTCTCCTTGGGTTCAATAAGGTTAAATTTCTTATTTATTAAGTAAAGACCTTAGATTGAGATGAATTCATCAGAGATGTGATTTCTTTGCTACCCCTGTGAAGCCTACTACTCAGCCCGTCTCTGTAGTTAGTTACATGTAGTTCTAAGGAGCAATATGTCTGCCTCTCCCTCTTAACTACTAGCTCCTGGAGGGCAGGGATGGGGATTGGTCTATCTCCATGTTCCAGTCTTCCAGAACTGAGACTTAATAAAAGTATACCAGTAAATTGAAACATTATACAATGTAAAAATATGTCAAAAATACCACATGGAGACACACACACAAACATGGGCTAAACTGAAAATTTTACTAGCTCAATAAGCATTAAAGAAATAGGAGTACAAGTCGGGTATCCTATCCCTCAAATATCAGGGCCGAGATAGTTGTAAAGATGAGTTCCAACAGGGGCGCCTGGGTGGCACAGCGGTTAAGCGTCTGCCTTCGGCTCAGGGCGTGATCCCGGTGTTGTGGGATCGAGCCCCACATCAGGCTCTTCCACTATGAGCCTGCTTCTTCCTCTCCCACTCCCCCTGCTTGTGTTCCCTCTCTCGCTGGCTGTCTCTATCTCTGTCAAATAAATAAATAAAATCTTAAAAAAAAAAAAAAAAGATGAGTTCCAACAAACTTTCAAGGAACAGGGAATTCCTATTTTTCACAAGTTGCTACAGAAAATTAAAAAGAGTAAACTGAGCCCGGTGTAATGGTGATTTCAAAACCAGATAAGAAACGAACAATACGGGCCCACCTGAGTTATGAATACCAACAAAGGAGTTCCACTTTAGCTCACAATTGAGAAAATTGCAAGAATGCTGCATTCTCATCCTAATAATGAGAACAATCTGGAAAATCATGCTGTGTATTTAAACCCAACTGATAGCTGAGGATGCAAAGAAACCTAACAAACAAAAATCCAGAAAGTGATGAGCCCTTCCTAGGAAAGACAGGACCCGCAGCTGCTGCCGTCCTCGGTGCACAGCAGGAGAGAGTAAAAAGAAGTCTGTGGAAATTCTAACACAATTGTAAAGCCTGAATGTGAGCTGGCATGATGGTTTGGAGTCTCTAGGATCCCCAGATATGAAGAGAGGCTGCCCTGCCACCAGCCTTTTTTGGAACTCAGGAAAAAGACGGGAGGCAGGACTGGTGAGCTGGGAGAGACCTCCCTCAGGCACAAGCAGCAAAGGCCGCTTTCCATCCACCGTCTCCAAGGGCTCAAACCCCACCCTAGTGGCCAGAAAGAAGGAGCATTCTCTTTTTTAGGTGTAAATATTTACTTCATTCTCTGCTGTTCTTTTACACATAGTGCCTAGCAGTCAATCAAAAATTATGAGACATAAAAAGAAGCAAGAAAGTTGGACCTATTTGTTAATGAAAGGTGCAAGAAAACAGTCAGTGTCACACGGGACTAAGAACAGACGTAGTAATGAGTGAACAGAACAGTAATGGCAGCACTGTACCCAGGATGGTGGAGCCCTTGTCCCCAGGTCGATGATTATCATGTAATATGTAGAGACACTACCACTTTATACGGTGGAATGCTGTAAGGGAACAGTCTACAGAGACACTTAATGGCCTTTCACTGCTCCTAAACCACGTTCTGTGACCCACTGTCTGACCTGGAAAATGTACCTCAATAAAGGGCAGGGAGACCAGAGTCACTGTTAACTAGTCTTTGAATAATTCACAGGGCCAACAGTTTAGATCCCAGTAATAGTCTTCAGACTTTTATGTTAGATGTTAATTACAGCACTTCAGGCCTCACTAGTTAATTGAATTGGTAGTCCGAGAATTTAACAATTACTTTATATTGACCATATGCTAGGTTAGACAAATGAGAATCTACTCTCTGGGGATAGTTGTACTAAATGAGCATTATTTTTTTTTAGTAGAATGAACAGGGAGCATCATGAAAACACAAGAGTATCCTCCTCGTAAAGCTGGAGAACTGTGCAGTTAACCACGGCCTCCACGTTACGACATAGGTAGTAGGTTACTATGCTGGAACCTAAAGTCTGTCGGATATTTGTCATTGCCCTCTGAGTTTCTTTTAGGCTCCTGGACTCAATTCCAGGGTGTGGAGGGGGCTAACAAGCAAGTCTGACAGGATTTACCTGGAGGTAGGATCAGGTTCCACAGGTTAAGGGTTCAGTCCTACAAGACCGCCTCCCCCACTTGGGATGCCAGAGGCAGGCCCAGGTCGTTACCTGTGTTTCTGACTGACTGGCTATAGATGGGGGGTTCAATGAAATCCTCCTTATACTTCAGACTGACTCTCTCACAAGCCCAGATTGTCAACTATTCTTCATACTGACTAGCTACACATCAGAGGTTCCCAGGAACCCCTCCTTGTGTTTAACTTGCTAGAGTGGCTTACAGAACTCAGAGAAACATTTTACTTACTCGATACTGGTTTATTACAAAGGATATAACTCGAAGAGCTGATGCAAGAGACACTCAGGGCAAAGTATGAGGAAAGGGCTCAAAGCCTCCATGCTTTCTCACAGAGCACCATTTTCCCAGTACCTCCATGTATTCACCAACGGAAGCTCTCCAAACTTTGTCCTTTGGGGTTTTTATGGAGGCTTCATTATGTAGTCATGAGCATTTAAATCATTGACCATTGGCAATGGATTCAATCTCCATACCTTCTCCTCTCCCCAGAGGTCAGGGGGTGGGACTGAATGTTCCAACTCTCTAATCACACAGCTGGTTCTCCTGGCAGCCAGCCCCCATCTTTAAGTCTGCTCATTAACATAATAAGAAACACCTTTGTCTCTCCTCACTTAGGAAATTCCAAGGGTTTTAGGAGCTCTATGCCAGAAAAGACAAGAAGACCAAATACAGATTTCATATTATAAATCACAATATCACAGGGTCAAATGATGCAAAAATTGCATATGTAGGAATAGGAGGTCCCAAGCACTTTGCACAATAACTAATTGTACAGATACCATCATTTTTCTAAAAATAGCCAGTGTTCATATCCTTAACATATGCATTTTTTTGGGAGTCTCAATATATTTTTAGGATACGGAAAGATAACATGGATTTCTGCAAACAGCATGAAGCATTTTTGATTTTGCAATTATGACCCATTTTTCTCAGATCCCATTTTGAAAACACTCGTCTTTATGGGGTTGAAAATAGAGAACAAGATTTCCAAGAAGGGCAGGATCAAAAGTGACTTCACAGGTTTGAGGCATAAGGAGTTAGATACAGATAATGGCATTCAGTGGAAATGGAAAGACATAGGAAGGAAGAGATTTCAAAGAGAAAAAAAAATAAAGACTTCAATTTGGTACATTTTATTCTTGAGTTTCTTGGGAGACATGAAAATGAAGATGAGTTGGTAGTTGGAAAAATGGGAGTGGAGCATAGGGATAAGGTTAGGATCAAGGACATGAAGACCACCAGATAGTATCTAAAATCAGAAGATGAAGGACACTATTTAGGACTAAGTGTAGAGAGAGAATGTAAGGTGATTTCAGATGGATCCTTGAGGAATTCTAACATTTAGAAGGTGGGCTGTAGGAAGAAGATCCAGCAAATAAAATGAAATTTAGCAACCAGAAAGATGGGAGAAATAAAATTGTCTGAAGCAAACACCCCCAAAAGATTATTGAACTAACAGTTAGATGGTCTCCCAGCCTTTCAACTAGTCTTCATATTGATTTCAAAAAGAATATAAAACCAAGTTGTTTGCTCACTTAAAATATTTATTTCAGTCAATACTCTTCATGGTTTGATCCCCTGACCTATGTGACAATATAACTGATTTGGAAAATTCTTTCTGGGAATGTCGGAAGACAGAACTCAGAAGGCCAATAGCTTGGTTAGTGGAACACAGAGAGGGTTACTACTCACCATCTTGCACATCAGTGACCTTCATGTAGGACACAATCATATGTGGTAGTCCTAGCGTAGGACTTCGTATTTATTCCTATTACTTCCCAAGACCACTACAATGCACAGTTTTAGAATGTAGTGATCTCATAGCCCACAATGTGAATCATTCTCCAGTTGTTACAACACCAATTATACTTTTTTATATTATATATTTGCTTATTTCCTTGTCCTGTGTCCATGGCCCCTAAGATTTTTCTCAGTCTGCCCAATTCTGTTCAATTCATTTCAGTGCAACTCAATTCCCTGCAATCCAAGTCAATTTATTCCAAACGCAGCTCAACTTCATCCAACTCAATTCAATGCAAGCCAGCACAAGTTCAACACAACACAATTACATGTAATTAAATGAACATTATTTATTTATTTTCTAAGTAAGATCTACACCCAACGTGGGGCTTGAACTCATGAAGCTAGGATCAAGTTGCATGTTCTACTGACCAAGCCGGCCAGGTACCCCAATTAAACAAACTTTAATTGAGCATCTCATATATACCATGGACCAGGCTAAGCAATTAAACATTCAATGACTCATAAGGATTTTACAAAACAATTTGGAAAACTTGTCTTTTTAATGAGGCATAGATTAGGACACTACTGAGCATGTCAACTTTTATGACTATAACAAATTATCTCACTACTTCATAAGCAGAAAGAAATGCTGGCCCTAACATTGACATAGAAATACCTTTATTAAAAGAAGGTCTTAAAATTATCTATTGATTATTCAACATATACAAGAAAATTTAAAAATTTAAATTAAAAAGAATCAAATAAAATTTAAACAAAAATTGACTATTTGAAGCCCAGATGTAAAATTCCACAAATGCAT
This sequence comes from Ursus maritimus, assembly GCF_017311325.1. Taxonomy (NCBI): domain Eukaryota; kingdom Metazoa; phylum Chordata; class Mammalia; order Carnivora; family Ursidae; genus Ursus; species Ursus maritimus. The sequence continues at coordinate 49,586,779 of NW_024427107.1, read as the reverse complement.
TGTCTAACTCTTTGGAATGTTGTTTGTTCTTTATATTTTTAGATTCAACAAGGATAGGAGATGTTAAATTTAGCACTTAGATATATGTGCTTTGATATTTTATACTTCTGTACCAAAAAAACTGATCAATTTTATCAGACTCTGACATGGTCATGGCACTTCATAGAATTTCCACCAGAGCATAGTGTATCATCAGGGAGAAGTTTCACATTGTACCAGTTGTCCAATTTGGATCATCATCTAACAATGAGCTTCAGGTTTCTGAAAAACTAGGACACTGGTTATATATTCTAGTTCTCACCATGCATGCCCAACCATCCCCACCCTTTTGTCCTACTCAGTTATTGTGCAGAAAAGGTACAACTTATTTATTCTCCCCTTAAAATCTAGAATTTAAGCTTTGCTAGTCCAATAATGCAAATATATTTAATTCCACTTTTACCATGATGCCAAAGGAGGAATTTATTTTTGGCGTGTTTTCCTTTTCCTCATCGGTATCCAAAGCAATCTTAGAGTTCATTGAAAAGTCATCTTCATAATTTTTTCCGTTCTATGAAATAAAATAAGCAAACATAACTCCTACTTACTATTCGAGTTTAATGTTTGTTGAAATTTTTTCTGTATCTTTGCAGGCTAGATTGGGGATGCCTACAATGTGTTCCCTCACCCTCAGGGATGCTCCTATCACACTGTACTACATACTGCTTCTTTAATTGTTTACCTTCTATCTAGAAGGTTCTATCTAACGATTGGTGGGAGGAGGATATCCATGACCTCATCTCTGAATTTCCAGTGCTTGTCACACAGTGGGTACCCAATTAATGCCTGTTGAATAAGTACCCATGAAGCCTATAGCATGCTATTAGTACAACTTTGGATCTTTGAGTAACAGCCTTTTGGTAAGAAACCCTTGGAATAGCAATTTATTGAGTTCTCTTGCTTTGGGTTCAACATTTTAACAGCACTTCAGAATTACATTCTATAATCTAAAATTGAGAGGCACTTAGGTGGCCCAATCAGTTAAGCATCTGACTCTTGATACTGGCTCAGGTCTTGATCTCAGGGTTGTGAGCTCAAGTCCTGTGTTGGGCTCCATGCTGGTCATGGAGCCAACTTAAAATTGAGTTTCAATTTGTATCTGTTTTAGGGGGAAAGTGTACAGTGGTCTTAATGGTGAATCAGCACTATTTGTTATGGGTAACTGGAGGCATTCTCCAATCAACTAGAGCCTTTTCTCTGCTTTTTGTACAGGAAGCCCATCATCACCACCCAAATCCCTCTAAGTAAAGACCAAGCACTGTCTATGCATGGGGAATTTAAAAGATTGAACACATGCCTTAAGGTTTAATATAGATAAACTTTAAATAGGTATTAAACTAGGTAAAACAGAAAACTTTTTTTGAAAACCAGGTTACTTTTGTTACTTACATGTTACATAAGAATTTTGGGGTAACTTTTAGGATATTTTTGTATGCAGAAAAGTCAATTCATAGTTTTACTTTGTTTTAAAAGTTCTCATTTCATTAAAGCTACAAATATAAGAACCTATCATCTCTTTTAAGAAGCTTTTGTTTGAGTTACATTTCATATAATTCTATTTAAAATTCTAGCAAATTTTACCAACCACCTAATTGCCTTTGGAAAATATTTGGTTTCATTTACAATTTCATTAAATTTATACTTTCTTTCTAAGTACTCAGGTTGTCTGAATTAATAAACAAATTATTTCCAAGTACTAAAATAACTTTTATATATCTGATAATTTGAACATATATGGTGAGCCTTGTGTTGTAAGGGCTTCGAAACTCCATATAAATCACAAGTATAAATCAATATGAAATACATGACTAACCCATTTTTCTAATATGTCAAAATCTCTAAAATATTGTTGCCATATAAAATCACAAATATCCACAGACTGCCACAAAAATATAATCAATGGTATGGACTTGATTCTCTCAGACATTTGTATACTTAATTCTAAATCTTTCCAGATTTAAAACATGCTCACCCACCAAGACACTATCGTGTAATTTCACACAAGTTAGGGCAATAACATCCCATGTAATTTTGAGGTTGCTTTATCGGAATGTGTAAAGCCATCATTTTAAGGAAAAGGAAATTTGACTTAAAGGCTGATAGACTCCTGGGGGATTCACTGAATCTTACATCACTGATGATATAACTTCAAGATGGAAGTGGTATAACAGGAGCCACCCAATTCTCCACCCCACATCCTTTTGTTGGACAGTGCATTTCTCTGGTGGTTAGGATCAGAAATGCCTTTTCCATGGAATTCTAAAAACATTCAAACTTGATGGAATCCCTTTTTCTTTCACATACTTAGATTCCCACAAATCTAATATGTCTCAAAGTAATATCCAACGGAATTCCTAGTTATTGAGGCCCAACCTCCAATGCCATTCTCTTGACAGTACCTTACCAGTGGACTTTTTTCATTGATTTTAAAGGAAACAGCAATGTCTGCTCAGGTATTCGTATAAAAAATATGCATATAAGAAAGAAATTACATAACTTCTGTTACTTATGACCTCCATCACTTATAGAGGAAAGATGAAAAGAGAATCTTTGGGTAGCCTCAGCATGGCAATTTCTAATTGGTGACCCTTACTGTGGCCTTCCAACACATACTATTTCTCAATAAGATCCAGAGGAGTTGGACCTAGAATGGAAGATGATAAGCTCTCTGTGAATGAATTCTGTTTTAGATGAGCATACAAAATGTATGTATTCCCTCTATGGGTTCATAAGAAGCTGCCCTGTTATAGTTCTTCCAATCCCAGTCAGATTTCTGATGCCTATCCAGTGTTGTATCTGCATATTCAGCCTTTACCCTTTCAGGGGTCATTTCTCTTCTATTTATACTATCTTTGGGGGTTCTGGGTGGCTCAGTCAGCTGAGCATCTGACTCTTGATTTCGGTTCTGGTCATGATCTCAGGGTCATGGGATCAAGCCCGTGTCAGGCTCCACGCTGGGCATGAAGTTGGCTTGGGATTCTCTTTCCCTCTCCCTCTGTCCCCCCCCAAAATAAATAAATAAATCTTTAAAAAATAATAATAAAGTATTTTTGTTACTGAATAGAAGCAAGGCAAGACTCCCAGAGCCTAAAAGGATTAGGTTCTAAGTAAGAAAATGGTTGTTTTTTTCTGAGTTTTCCTAACATCAGAATGAACTCTGAGGGGGTAATAACTTCTATGATTTTCTGAGAATCTTTGAAAATGAAGTTTTTCACTGGGTCATTGGTATTGCTCTCAAATTATTGCCTCACAAAATACCTTAAGATGATGTCAGGCTTACAATAGTTTCTAACCAGCAGCCAGATAAAGCTACTTGCCAACTAAAATACGTATGAAAGTATTAGGGGAAAAAACAACAACCCAAAAACTAAAGTTCACAACCAAAACCTAAATCTATTAGATAATAAATGTCTCAGGTCTAGAGGTGCACAGAGATGGATTAAGGAAAGGGAAGGCAAAAAATGGCAGTAATTCCCTGGGATTTTTGTTTCCAGTATTTCCACAGCCAGGATCAGAGAAAGAAGCTAAATGTTTATCACTTCCATCATCCACAATTTCCAGGTGAAGTCTGTCCTTCCTCTAACTCTCTTTTATTCCAGTGGTGTATACTGGATTGGCCCACTCAGTCGCCAGCAGATCCCCATTCTAGTATGCATTCTTTTAGTACAAGGTCTATATACTATAAAAACTATATAAAAATAATAACCAAATAAATGCAAGGATATATCATGTTCACGGATTGAAACGTGCAATATTATTAAGATGTCAATTCTCCCTAAATGTTTGTAGAAATGCAGTTACAATCAAATTCTTGGTAGACATTTGTGGAAATTAACAAGCTGGTTCTAAAATATTAAGAGACTTCAAAGCTATGTAGAGTAGTGTAATGAATCTTGAAAAAGAACAGAATTGAAAGCTTGATGCTACCTAATTTAAGACTTACTTTAAAGCCATATAATCAAGACAATCTAGTGTTGATGTAAGGATAGACAGACCAATGTAATACAATAGAAAATCTAAAAATAGATCCACAAATATATGACCAATTGATTTTCAAAAGGGTGCTGAGGTAATTAAATGCAGAAAAGACAGTCTTCATAAACTATGGCACAGGAATAACCAAATATCCATTTATAATTAACAAATAAAACGAAAACACTTGACCTTAACTCATATCATACACAAACTCAAAATGAATCCTAAATCTAAACTCAAAAGTTGAAACTATAAAACTCCTAGAAGATGGTATAGGAGAAAAACTTCATGACTTGGAATAAGCAAAGGTTTTTTTAGCAAGAAACAAAAAAACCCCACAGTTCATAAAAGAAAATGATAAATTGCATTTTATCAAAATTAAAAATGTCAAAAGCAAATCACAGACTGAGAAATTGTTTATAATGTGTGTCTAAACAAAGGATTTGTGTCCAGAAAATATAAAGAACCCAGTAATAATAATTAAAAAAAAGTCCAGAATGCCTGGCTGGCTCAGTCAGTGGAGCATGTGACTCTTAATCTAGGGGTTGTAAATTCAAGCCCCATGTTGGGTGTAGAGATTACTTAAACATAAAATCTTTTTAAAAAATCCATTAAAAAAATTGACATACAAAAAAAGGACACATAAAAAAGTGTACATATACTCATTAAAATAGCTAAAAGACTGATAATATTAATTGTTGGTAGAATGTGGAGCAATTGGAACTCCCCTTCACGACCCGTGAGGATATAAAGTGATATACAAGCAACTTTGAATATTTTGGTAGTGTTTTATAAATGTAACATACACTTAACATATGACCCAGTGATTCTAATCCTAGGTATCTTTCCAAGAGAAATGTAACTGTATGTTCACGCAAACACTTGCATATGAATGCTGTTAGTAGCTTTAATCATAATAGACCAAAATTGGAATGCCTATCAGTGGGACAAAGGACAATATACTAATACAGTGTAACACTCCACAGAAATAAAAATGAGTGAACTACTGATACTGCCAACGACATTCACAGAAATTGTGCTGAGTGAAAGAAATCAGGCATAAAACTGCATATTACATGATTCCACTTACATTAATGCCTAAAACAGGGAAAATTAATTTATAAGAAAGTAGATCAAAGACTGGGGTGAAGGTAAAGGGGAATTGAAAGGAAAAGGGCACAAGACAAACGCTGTCAGTGTCATCCGACAGAAATATAAGATGAGATGCGTCACTAACTTAATGTTTCTAATACACACCCTAGAAACGTAAAAAGAAACAAGTGAAATTAGTTTTAATCATACATTTTATTTAAAGTAATGTATCTAAAATATTCTAGTTTTAATATGTAATTAATATAAAATATTAATAAGGTATTCTACATTCTGCATACCAGGTTGTTGAAATCTGGTGTGTATTTTACGTTTAAAAATGCATCTCAATTTAGACTAGTCATGTGTGAAATATTCAATAGCCATTATGGCTATTATATATATATTTTTTCAGAGGCTCCGTGCAGGGCTTGAACTCACAACCCCTGAGATTGAGACCTGAGATGAGATCAAGAGTCAGACACTTAACTGCCTGAACCATCCAGGCGCCCCACCACAATTCTATATTTTTATTATAATGGTGACTATATGGCATATATATTTGCCAAATTTATCAAACATAAACCTAAAAGCAGCAATTTTATTGTGTATAAATTATACGTCAATAAAGTTGTTTTTAAAAGATTTATAATGGCTTTTCTTCCTTTCATTTAATCCTGAAGAATTTTATATTTGATTTAATCCAGATTTGATACTTTCCCATCCTGTAAACAATAAATTTAAAGGTATCACTACCCTCTACCTCCTTACCTGTTATGCAGTAATGAATGAAAAATGTAGAATTACATTGGTAACTTCTATCATAAGCTTTTCACAAACACCCTTATGCTTCAGTTCCTATTCCAATGTCCTGAGATTATCTCAAATTGTTAATATCATAAATAAGAGCAAAACAGTAGAGACCTCCCCATTAGAATCAGAAATAAGACAAATGTTTCTTCTATCAAAATTAATATATATTATTAAGAACCTTATACCCATGTAAAAATAATAGTAGCTACTATGTTTTGAGTATCTACTATATGTCAAGTACCCTCTCAAATTTTTACCTGTGTTATTTCATTGGCTTCTGACAACAAGGTGTTATCATCCCCAGTTTACCCAGGAGGAAACTGAGGCTTGAAGGAATAAGTCATCTTTCCAAGCTTGGGAGTGATAAACCTAGGGAATTACAGAACTGGAAAGCAAATCCATATCCTTTTGAAAACACTGTCGATGCTGATTACCAGTGACCTACATGTTACTCCTCCAAAGGCAAGAATGTGCAATTAGAACTGTACCTATTTAAAAAGACTAAACAAGAATACCAGAATTGTTGATTTAAAAAAAATCAGTTTGAAACCCTAAAGAATCTCTTGAAATTCTATTAGAAGTAAAAGCACTTTATAAGATCATCTATGAAATAGGGGCGCCTGGGTGGCACAGCGGTTAAGCGTCTGCCTTCGGCTCAGGGCGTGATCCCGGCGTTATGGGATCAAGCCCCACATCAGGCTCTTCCGCTACGAGCCTGCTTCTTCCTCTCCCACTCCCCCTGCTTGTGTTCCCTCTCTCGCTGGCTGTCTCTATCACTGTCGAATAAATAAATAAAATCTTAAAAAAAAAAAAAGATCATCTATGAAATAAATATATAAAAATCAAAAGGTTTATTATGTAAAGAAACTAATAGAAAATATATGGAGAGAAAAAAAAAAAGAACTTCATTCATTCCAGCAACAAAACCATAAAATTCAGAGCAGTAAACTTGGAAACATGGATAGAAACTATTGAAGTCTCCCTTCACTTCTAAGCCATACCAGGTTACATCAAACTTTAGAAATGGACACAGTCTGAGCTCTCATAGAAAGTTCCAAGCCTTGTGAAAATCAGAAATTATAACTTTAAATGCAAATTATGTAAATTTAGAAATGTAATTTAGAATTTTATAAGAAACCTTGACGGATGAATTATCTTGTTGACAGTACTCGAGCACATGTTAGAAGTAGGAAGATAAGGAAGAGGAGGTTAAAAATCTCACTCCAGTGACCACATGAGTTCTACATACAAAGAATACCATTAGAGATTAGCCAGCTGGAGCATGTGTTGTGTTTAAGTGCAAAACTACATGATCTGATGAATTTTATGACAATGATTGGTTTTTCTCCTTATATTTGAGAAGGCAGAATGACTTTCTGTGGTATACTAAAGTTTAAATATAAAATGTCTCTTTGTCATTCAGGCATATAACTTTAACCATAATGTTTGTGAAGCCCACAAAATATTAAAAAATGTTTATCACAGGCTGTATAAATGTTACTTATTGTCCTATAAGTCACAAAATATGTGTACCAAAAGAAAATAAGGAATTCAACCTACAAATTCTATTTCCAGCTTTGTGTTAAGAAATCAGTCTCTTTACACGCCAAGTAAATATTTATTTAAGATAGAGAGCATGTGACTGGCTCTCTCAGCTCTACAGCTTATTAGAAATTTTGGCTAAGCTCTAAAAAAGTCACCTCTGACAGGTCTGAGACAAACGCAACATAAATACAGACTCCTTCCATGGACCCTGGGCAAAGGTTACTAGATTGACCACACGTTTACCGATGTCTTTGTTTTCCTTTGGTTTTTGCAACCTACTCCTTCCTTTCTGGTTTAAATCTCATCTTACATTTTGTTGGGTGAAATAAGTCAGTTGGAAAAAGATAATGATCATACGATTTCACTCATATGTGGAATTTAGGAAACAAAACAGAGGATCATAGGGGTAGGGAGGGAAAAATAAAATAAGATGAAATCAGAGAGGGAGACAAGCCATAAGAGACTCTTAACTCTAGGAAACAAACTGAGGGATGCTGGAGGGGAGCTGCGTGGAAGGATAGGGTAACTGGGTGATGGACCTTAATGAGGGCACTTGATGTCCTGAGCACTGGGTGTTACATGCAATTGATGAATCCCATAGCTCTACCTCTGAAACTAATAATACGGTTTATGTTAGTTAATTGATTTAAATAAAATAAAATTTAAAAAATAAAAAAATGAAGTATTATTTTCTGGTATAAAAAAAATCTCATCTTACGCAAGTCCATCACTTATTAATTCTTTCAGTGAGACTGTGAGGAGTCTGAGCTCTCAGCAACTAAAAATGTCTATATTTCAACTTCTCTTTTATATGAGGGTTTTTGTTTCCTTTTCAGTTTGTTGTTATCTTTTTTCTTATGATTTATCTTCTTTCTTTTTATATCTGTAACCAGTTGAAATAACCTTACTTTATAGTCTTTCTCAAATAGTTCCCATATCCCAACTTCTTGCTAATTCTGTTTAGGGTGTTTTCCAACACTTTTCTCAAAAAGTCGATACTTGTGGAGGATTAACTGATGAGCACATTGTTAAGAGATCAGTAGTTTCTCATTTTTTAAACGTCAGAACCATTGGTTAAACTTAGGAAGCTTTGCTCTGCAAGTAAAAGAAAACTCAACTCCCCAGGATTATACAACGAGGTGACTTAGGTAACAAATTCAGAGTTAGTGTGATGCCAGGCAGTTAATTTAATGACTGGACAATGTCTGCAGGGACCTGGGTTCTTTCTGTGTTTTTACTGGAATGTACCTAGTCTCCTGGCTCTGAGCTCAAGCTGGTTTCCCTCTCTGAGGGGGTGAATGCAGCAGTTCTGTGTCAAATCCAGACACAAGAAGATCCAAGAGGGCTAAGAGAGAATTTTTCTGGCGTGTCCTTAAGAGAGAGGAAATTTTTTCCTGGAATTCCACAACAGACTTTCCCCTCACATTTCTTAGGCCGGAGCGGTGTTCATGCTCGATGCTTAACCAATAAATGTTAAGGTGAAATGGAATTACTATGATTGGATAATCAGGTTTATCACTGAATTGGATTTGGTTATTTCTCAGGTTTGGTTAGTAAGTGAGGAGAGAGAAAATAATATGTAAGCAATCAACGACACATTCTCACATTTGATTTTAACTTCTCTTTTCTTATTCTTTCATTACTTTCTTCGCTAGTTCCTTTCTTCCTTCCTTCATAATGGAAATTGGTTTGTAAGACATATCAATTGATTTGTTTTGGAAGATTGATTTCTAAAACAGATTAACAGACAGGAAAAAGTTTGGATTCAAGGCGGACTTTATATCTTAATGGGACACCAAGAAGCTTGGTTTAAAATCTAATGTGACAGGCTATTCTTTATCACTAGGTTTTGCCAGAGCATGAGAAATCTATATCCCTGAAACCTATTTTTTAAGTACTTTACAACTAATGCTTTCACTCAGCTGTGATTTGCTGTCGTGGTCTGTTTCTGTGAAGGGCATCTACACGTGATTTCCATCTGAAATCTTTATTATTGTATTTTTTGGAGGAACATTACTGAAGATGTCCATTACATCTCGATGTGTTTCCTATATTTTATTTAGTAAATACTTACATAGCAATTATTGTGGGTCAGGCACTCTTCTATTTCACCCATAATAACTTATTTATCTTCTTAATAACCCTATGAATTTGTTATATTATTACCTCCATTTTCACTTGAAGAAACAAAAACAAGGGATATTAAGTAAGTCGTAGAGATCACACAGCCAATAAATGCACAGCAGAATTTGAAACGCCACATGAAAAACTATTTTTATGATCTCATTTCTGAAAACATTGCCCTTTCCCTAAAAAAATTTTTTAAGACTTTTTGATATGGAGAAAGTTAAATACATAACTGACTGTGTCTCCTCTCCTCTGTCTTTTGTGAATGAGGAAGTTGAACACCTAATTTTCCATTCAGCTATAATAGCTGTATAGATGTTCATGAGCTTTATTGCTTTTTTATTTTTGTATTTTAAATATTTTTGATATTAGCTGATTCATATTATTTCTATTTTACTGAAGGTCTTTATAAAAGTGACATTAGGTTCTCAATAAAGTAGGTAGGGAACGTATACATAATTTTTAAAATAATAAAGGGTCCATTAGATCTATTAGGGTCCATACAACACAGAAACGTATAATTATCTACAAAATATGTTCCAGCGTTGAGATTTTACTCCTTTAGTCTTCTTTCCTTTTTTAGAGTTTCATATTTTACATCCATAGGAGAAAAGTCCCATCTCATTGTTCCATGAAACAAAAATAAAATAGAGTACTATATTACTCAGTTGCTGGAGTTTCTGACTTGAAAAATATTTCTCCTGGCACAGGGCCTTGGAGTCTCAATAATGGAATGCTAGCATGCAAGACTAATGACCCTGAGGAGAAAACTGGGATTCTTGTATATTAGAAACCTTTAGGCAATTTTGAGTCTTCCAACTTGCAAATCAAGAAGTTTTGGATCAAGATAAACCATTTCATCTTGTGAACATATTTTATTTCCAAAGCAGACAAAGGACACATCCTGC